>NC_134077.1:54724579-55042496 GCF_965140245.1 Athene noctua | reverse complement strand
AGTTGGAGAGATAAAACACCTGGCAAACACCTGAGAGATGCTGATGATGCACCATCTGTGTTGGCAGTTACTCCACCCTTATATTTGTACTTACCTAAAAAGTTTAGGAGAAGGTCTATGATGTGAGTGAGGTGTGGTACCTGACAATAGAGGCCCAGGAAGAAAGAGAAGCCATTGAGACATACTTCTGACAGGAACAGATCCCAGAGAGCATTACCTATGTAAATGACAAATAAAAGCACCAGTGCCTGAAGAGCAAAGGTGCTCTTCAGGTAGGATGTGTAATGAAACTGAAAATGATGGAGAAAAAACAAGTTTAAATGCTTTATATTGGCACTCTCAATAAACGATCCTGAATTTCCTCTGCAACTTGCCACCAGTAGAAAGGTTACTAAAATCTGCTGACTCCATTTGGAATTAATGAAACATCCTAAGATGCAGGGATCCAGCCAAAGAGCTGGAGCAGCTGAGTCACTAAGTGGAAAGCAGTGCTGGCAAGGGCAGTTGGGGCTGGCTCATGACAGGTTCTCAGAAATCTGCTGAGTTAAATCTGTTAGTGGGCAAGGAAAGACTGAGCCATCACTCTTGGCTTATGTGAAATTACAGTCTAACCCAAAGACCAATGAACTCAGGGAGATATTGATGACGGACAGTTGGATCATGCCCTTAAAAAAAGGAATGCAATTAAGTGGAATGCACTGACTGTAGGTTTTGAAAGTGTTGGCATAAACTATGGCAAAAGAAAGCAAACCTTGATTTTCAGTTTGCATTGACAGAGGTGAGTAAAGAGGAACCATCCCTTTCCTTCCTGTTCTCCTTTTTTGCTCTGTAATTCTTGGATGAAATATTCAAGTGAAAAATATATTTAGTGAAAGTTCAGGCATCAACATGCAATGTGGAAAAAAAAAAAAAGCAGCACAGGAAGAGAACATAATCAAGTATTTTCAGCATGAATAGAGTGCATTAACAAGAATTTTCATACATCTAAAAGAGATAATCCCTACAAAAACTGCAAGCAAATTCCAATGAAAGTAGGTAAAAACTTCTGCTGCATTATCAGTTCAGGCTAACAGATGGAACATAACGCCAAGGCAAAAATGTACAACTCAGACAGCATTTAACTGCTGAAGACTAAGGTGTACAGGATAGATAAGCTTCAGTTAAGGCAATAGGAATCTTTCACTGACTTCAACTTCAGGACCTAAGCTGTAAGGTGAATTCACCTGAAATTAATGTGAATACTGTTAACAGTAGTCAACAGACATTGCTTCCTGCGCTGAATTGTACATGATGTGCTTTATGCAATAAGCCCAGCTGCTTGGGGGAGGCAGCTGGACACTGCCTTAGCTAGAGATTTGGAGAAGGTACAAAAATACTGTAATTAGTTTATGCTAACACTTTCAAAACCCAAATGTTCTCAGATTGTGAACTTTTATGACATTCTCTGTGAGCAGAATCGTAACTATCGGCTCTTTCTTTGATCCAGATGTTACCAAGCCACAATGCAATGTTGCTTGTTTGAACTTCAGAAAACTGACACCAAATGACGCCTCTGTCTTAGCTGGACATGACAGCGTGAAGAACCAGTGTTATCTGAATCTTGTGAAAAGGATTAAGAATTGGTGATGATGGTACAGCTTAAAATGTCTCCTGCTCCGTGTGGTTGCTGTGGGAAACCGAGTGGAAATACCATAGAAACCTGCAGAACATTATGTAAGAGAATCCCTCATGCCCTGTGACCAAATCTGGGTGTTGTTGGGAGAAAAAGGCTCCAGAGGAGATGGTGAGAAGATCACAACATCTTCGTGGCCAACAGAGGCTGTGAGAGTCACAGAAGATAATCAGCAAGGGCGCAGTTTATCCATAGTTGAGGGGGGGAAGGGGGAGAGAGAGAGAGAGCAGGGTAGAAAAAATATTCATCAAAAGGATCTTCATAGCTTCCACTTTAGACTAAATTCTGAAATTTAACTTGTACAGGAAAGTCTCCAGATGACAGAAGAGTGGCTTAGCAACAAACTTGTCAACATGTTTTCTCAAGTCAGGCCAGAGGGTGGCAATGAATTTTGTGTTCATCAAGAAATGATTTCATAAACAGGGGACAAGACAGACATTTTCTGAGAGCAGAGTATTTTACCATTCTGTAAAAGAAGTTAGCAGGTCTTTTAGAACAATTCTTCTGTTTTCCTCTTGCTCTGTCTTAAAAATGGTTAATATCACGTAATGTCTTCTATTGTACAAAAGCTGTCCAAGCACCTGTAGAACATTAATAGACACAGGCAAACAAAAAGGAAACAGAAATTGCTAACAAGTACTAGATCTAGTACTAGTATAGTATCATCTCTAATACCAGTATTTTTAACATAACAAAAAAAAAAAAAAAAAAAAAAAAGAATGCTCCCATATACATGATTTTCAGATAGGAGATTAGATTTGCCAAGCCATTCACAGTATATTATCCCAAAGATAAGTGGAAGAATTGCCTCCATTTACAGCTTCATTTACAGTACCACCGGGATATCTCAGTCCTAAATCAATCAGTGGGAACGGACTGGTTTCTGACTTTATAGGTCTCTACTAGCTTGACTGCTTCTCTGCTCATGGCTGTTATCTACGCCATTGTGAGAACAGGCATGCTCAGACATCACCAGTAGTTTTGGAACATAATTACAGTGTCCTGCCTGTGCCATCAACAACAAGAAATATTTACCCTTGGAGAAACAGGCCATATAATGAGATTTGACCTCAGTTTGAATGAGACACTATCATGGCCATAACAAGCTTATCCGCATCAGAAATTAAAAGATGAGCAATAAACAATAGGGCTTTCTTTCTTCAGGGCAGTGTATTTCATATGGCCTAGAAGGGCAAAGAGTCAAAAATCATGTTCGCCTCTCACTTGAAATGATCTTAACCCTATAATCATGAGCAACACATGTTCATGGTATGTAATCCATGTGAATAGCAAACAATAAATGATGAAAGTAGCAGTAACTCAGTAACCTGTGATGCCAACTGAAGTAGGCTTACGATGTTCCAATAGCCTTCAGATGATTTCTGATTCTTTTAATTAGTGTACTGGAGACTGGGTTTTGGGTAGTCTCTTTTTCACAGATTACTGTAGAGGAAGATTCAGAGCATCATCATCTCACCAAGACCAAAAAAATCTTTATTGTTTGGACTGTTTTTAAACTGGCAGAAAACTGTAAACTGGCTGTCAGATTTTTATTATGTTGGCATTTTCCACTTGTTGAACCTTTGCAATCAGAAAGACAAGCACGCCTTCCACAACAAAATATGTAAATAGACATTCAGACAGTCAGCTGGTTTATCTGACGGAGAAACGATTTCTGTGAACTGAGCAATGCCATGCAATTGATACAAACCTAACTTGAACAAATACTGTTTGGCAAAACCAGCAAAAGAGAACATCAGAGCTGATCAGCTGCTTTGGGATTCCTGTTGCTGATGCCTTACTGGTAAACACACCATTTCCTTTTGCTGTCAGAAGGTGTCCAGAAGGTGGTAAATGGATAGTTGCAGAATCAACAAGCTGCCCTATTTGGCTGGCTGCAGAGAAACTCAGAAGAGTGGTGGATAAAATAGACTGCAGGAGGTGTAGCTTGTGGTGACACAGACAGGAGGCAATCAAGCATGGGGTGGAGGAAGTCATCCTTGTCAAGTCTTTGTTATAGTTTTACCACCTTCAGGATGGTGTTTGCTCTCATAGCATTACCAGAAAGCTACTTGTGGAATCCTGTCCGTCAGAAAAAAAGAGTGCTGCCTTGGACTTCAGCAGAAACATGAGATCCATGCTCCTTATAATCATTACTTTTACTGACCCCTCCAAAAATACTTTTTTTTAATAAATGAGGAGGGTCCTTCCCTCCACCCTATGATGTGATTTCTTATTGATGATAAGAAAGTAGTGCTGTTCTCGTAGCAAACAAATGTGACCAAGGGCTCCTGGGAACTCTGATTTACCTCCAGCCATCAGACAGACACAGGCTATGAGCCAAAAGGCTGGGCCATGCTGCCATATCCCCTCACAGAGGAGGGATATGAAAAGTGACATTCTGTGGTGTGAACAGTGCCCCTAGAAGAATGACTGCCCTTGTGAAAAGGTCCCAGGTAGACATCTCTGGCAATATCGAATCGGACCCAACCATTAGACCCTCAGGCCCTCATCTAATTCCTTATTAGAAACATGGTAGTTACAGTTAACCTCTTCCCCTTTCCTCATTCTTCCCTTCTTTCCAAAATAAAGAGGTGTGCTAATTTTCTTGAACACAAGGTGGCAGAATTCAGCTTCACTGCAAAGCCAATAAGCGCTGAATAGTAACAGATGAAGTAAAAACACTTCCCATTATTCAGGAGTGCAAAATCAGCTATGATCAAGTAGCTAGATAAATCTGCAAATAGGTGGAACACTGGAAATAACAAAAGCCAGGCTAACACACTCAGAGAGTACCTCGTGTTTGGAGGCAATGCAGAAAAGAGCTGTGTGGAAGCTGATTTTTGTCACTGAGGGAAAAGATGTGGGAGCTCAAGAGAGAAGGGCAAGTACACGTCAGAATAGTTATTAGCCCAGCAGATGCTGAAGATTTGGGTTCATATGCTTGCTTTGGGTCACAGTGCAGACGTGTGTCTCTGACCACGGTTCTAGCTTGAATGCAAGAAAATCTTAATGTGGGAAGTTTCATGGGAATCAGGATATTTCTCTGGAAAACAAAAGGTTTCTGATAAAATCAGGAATTCCTATGAGCTGTCTAAGCTCTTGTAACAGCTAAAAATCTCCAGACTGTATGCAAAATGTAAGCAGTTTATTTCTATGCAGTTTTGGTAAGACTGTATGGAGTCCTTGGTACAGGATAGGATACCCCAGTATAGACAAAAATCCCATGGCCCTTATCTGTTCCCAGACTCGGTGGTATAATTTCTTATTCTCCCACCTAAATAACAGTACTCTTACAGGGATTCTTTGAGTTTTCAACTCCTGTCCCTTTTCCAGAAATCCACGTTCACACCTTTTCAGATATTTACTATAATTTCCATGTTATGACACAAAGATACCAGTGATTTTGAGAAAACACTTTGAGTATTTCATCATCTTTAGGTTCGCTTCTCATACATTCAGATGAATGTGCTCTTATAACTTTACTTACGGCAGTAAAAAAAATAGGCAAAGAAATGTGTATTGCAAGGGAGCAGAATCTCCAGGAGGTCGTTAATTTGTTCTCACCTACCTAAGGCAAATGTGACTCTACTTCACCTGCTCTGAGAAGGCTCTATTACTCAAGATTCCAGTGTTCTCCAAGATGATCTATTTGTCATGTTTAACTGTCCTTTCCATACAAAGGTTTTTGTAATGTCAAACATGAATCTTCCTTGCTGTAAATCAAGTGTATTACCTCTTGTCCATAGACAAGAAAAAAAATTATTACCCATCCCTTTGCATAGCCTTTTACATATTTCTGGAGTGTTACTGCATTTCCCTTCAGTCTTGCATGTACTGAAGAAAGCCAGTTCTTTCAATCTTGACTCAGAGCTCATATTTTCTAGCCCTCTGATCACACTCTATAGCTTTGTCGTATTTTCAAGTATTTGTTCTAGTTTTACCACCTTCAGAATGATGTTTGCTCTTGCAGTGTTATCAGAAAGCTACTTGTCTCTAGTGCTTTAGCTGTGACTCTCCTTTCAGTAACGGTTCATAGGAAGTATTTGAGCAGTTCTTTCCCACTTTCTTTAACCTGTGAGAAAACCCATAGAAGAATGGTATTACCTTTATAAATAAAACTTTTCTGTGTAGAAATAAAGTCACAACTTATCACAACAACTCTTTGTACAGCTATCCTTTTGTAAAACTAGAATGAAAAGACTCAAAGCATCTAGCTGTGCCTATTGAAAGAGCTGCTGTTTCCCCCAGTAGGCCAGCAACGGTATTTCCTGGTGGAACATTCCCTAGCTTTCCTTTTGGCAACTTCCGTGGCCCCAGCATACTACACTTTCAGTTTGTTATCTTCCCACATTCTCCCCCCCAGTCCATTTGATGAAATACTAATTGTAGGGGGGAAACATATTTTTAACAGAATTTGGTATCTTACCAATGTATTTTCACACCTGGTCATTTCTGTCACCATCAGGGAGAGATCTGTGTGGGTAAGTCCTAACTCTGCTAAGAAATTATTACTGTACAGATCAGCAACACTCTTGTGAGAAGTATCTTTGAGTTGCTGAAAATACAAACTGACGTTTACCACACAGGTGATGTCACCTCTCTCCAGTGTGTGCTCTAGTGTTGTTTAACACTTACCTGCAGCCTTATAAGTTCAAGGTCTTACCTATAGAACTTCACTCTTCCAACACTATTGAATTATCTAACTAGCCAGTTCGATCCAACTGTGTGCTTTTATCTGAAACTTCTTTGACTTCTCGGTTTCCCAGAATCACAGAAAATAGTGACATGTCTGTGAAGTAATAAAGTCCAGTATGTGTCCACATATGATTAGACAACTGTGAACTTATTGTCATAAAATCAGTAGGAGTACTGTGATGAGTATTTACTGCCTTAAAGAGGCCATGTCTTTGTGTTCATCCAGGACAGAGAGGGGGGATTAAGCATATTTTTCAAAGTTGTAAGCAGCCTTGGCTGGAGAACCATAATGCAGGTTTTGCAACAACTTCCAGGGTTCTGAAATTTTTGTTCTGTCCTGCATTAGAGACCTTTCTCAGGGTTTTTTGGAAATGGCATCATATTGCAGTTTATGCTAATAATTTTTCTGTCTCTCTTTTTCGCTTAGACACTTTCCTCCAAATCCTTTAAAAATCTCAAACTATTTTGCCTCTAGAAAATTGTTCCATGAAATTTTTATCTTACTTGCTATCCTTCTCTAAATATCTCTATTTAGAGAAATACCTCTTAAAGCTTTTAGCACCCTTTTTTCTCAGTTTTATATTACTTCTAGACAAAATGCCTTGTACTTGAATAATATTTTTTATGGTCCTTCCTTGTTTTTATGCTGCAGAATTTGGCTTTGTTATTCCTTGGATCTCTCTTGATCTTTCTTGTGCTTTATTTAGAAAGGTGAAAATGCTGAACTTGGTAAGGAGGAGATATATTCTGAGTAGAAGAAACATCTATACTACAATTTTACTTAAATTTCAGATAAATTTGGTTTAAATATGATAGCATGATTGACAATATTTTCAGTTATGTCTCTTTATCTAGTCTTTACTTACGGCCTTATAGGGAGGCATAAATGTGTTGCAGCTAGGTATGGCTATGACTTTCTTAGTAGGATGTTTTTTGAAAGCAAACCTGACCCTGACCGTGACTACGCAAGGCCTATGAATATACCCATTAAGAACTGCATTTTTCTGTAGCCTGAGCAAATGCAAAAAGAACAGAGTGTGCTGTCAATTAATAAGGCCATGTCAAATTAAGTTCTGAGCACTTTCTAGAACAGTGTATTTACTTGTTCTGTACCTTTGTAACAAAAATTCGGTAATCTTTCTTTTTTTAATTCACCCTGATTTACTCGTTTCAATGTACTCAGCCTGAGTACTTAGATAAGAAAGGGCCGTCCCCGTCTTTGTATATAATGGAACAGAGGTACGTAAACAGTCTGCCAACACGAAGCAAGGACTGCCTGTCACTTGCCAGGACAGAAGGAACACAGTTTCAGAAATGCCAAGGGAAGAACATCGTTACTGGGCCCAATTTCCCCCATCAGCCGCTCCTTGCACCTGCGGGGATGTGATAGGCAGCTGTATGCCGGGCTTGCCGCAACCGCGATGCACGGAAATAGTAACTCCTCGTCGCCCCCCGCCCCGGGCACTGTACTGGTCCGTCGGGCGGCCGGGGGTCCCCCCACGCCACCGGCAGCCGCCCCCAGCGGGGCCGGGCGCAGGGGTCTCCCGGCGGGGCGCAGCGGGGCGCGGTGCATGGCGGCGGCGGGACGCGCGGTGGCGCCTGCGGAGCGCCCAGCGCCAGGCATTGCGGCGGGCCCTCGCGCACCGGCATCGCTGCGGAAAACCCGCACCCGGGGCGGGGGGCGGCGAGGAAAACGCAAAACATCCCCGGCCGCGGAGCTGTTAAGGGGAGGACGAAGCGTTCTGTGGAAAGAACACGGCGGTTTAGGGTCGCTCATCCGTCGCCTCCCGGGGGCCCCTGTGCAGCATCGCTGTGTCTCACCCGCCCCGGCGGGGATGCCTGGAGCCACTCGGCAAGGTGTCCCCCACCGCCCCGCGGGGCGGACTGCCCGCGCGCGCGTGTCCCTGTGTGCCTGCGCGTTGGTGTGCCTCTGCAGCGCCTGAAGGCTCCGGCGCAGACTGCCTATTGGTATCTCCTCTTCGGCACCCTCCCTTCTCTCCCCCTCCCCCCTCCTTTGTCGCTTTTGTCCTTTTTTTTTTTTTTTTTTTTGATTTCAGGCTCATTTTGTGGAGTTTCTGCCCCTCTCTGCGTCAGCCCCACGTCACCTTGCCGGCAGCTCCCCGGCTTTGGGCTGAAGCGGGAGCCGGGGCTGCTTTATTATCAGCTGGAGGGAGGAGGAGACGGTGCGTGAGGCGGCGAGCACGGCGCCCCGAGCCCCGCCGCCGCGGGCTGCACCTCCCTCCCTCCCAGCCCGCCCGCCCTCCCTCCCTCCGGCGGGCAGCGGCCGCCCGAGCCCCCGCAGGTAGGAGCGCAGCCTCCGCCACCTGCCCCCGCCGCTCCGCGCGTTTTGCAGCATCATCGGGAGCCGCCGCGGGGGCAGGCGGCGCCGCTGACCGCCCGCGGGGCCGGGGGCAGGTGCCGCGCCGGCGGCCCCACTCGCCCCTCTCCGCCCCGGTCCCGCCGCGGCTCCGGCTCCCGCCGCCCCGCGGAGCCCCCCCGGGGCGGCTGCGGCTGCGGCGCGCCCATGTGAGCCCCGGCCGCGGGGTGCCCGCCCGCGGCGCGGAAAGCTGCGCACCGTCCGGGCGTGCGCCCCGGCAGCGGCGGCGGTGGGAGCAGGAGGAGGCCGTCGGGGCAGCGCTGGAGTGAGCGCGGGCGGCATGGTGTCCTGGCGGCGGAGGCCGGGGCCCGGCCTGGCGCGGCTGTGGGGCTTGTGCTGCTGCCTGGTGCTGGGCTGCTGGCGGGGCGCGCTGGGCTGCCCCGCGTCCTGCCGCTGCAGCTCCTGGCGGATCTGGTGCGCGGAGCCCGCGCCGGGCATCGCCTCCTTCCCCGTGCCGCAGCGGAGCGCCGAGGGCGACAATGTCACCGAGATGTGAGTACGGGCCGGGCCCGGCCCGGCCCCAGCCCGGGCGCGGGGGGCGGCGGGACGGAGCGGCCGGGGGAGCCGCGGGAGGGGGCGGCGGGGAGCTTGCCCGCGCCGAGAGGCGCTTGCTCCGCGGGCGGAGGCGGCGGCTGGAAGCCGAAAAGCCCGGCGTGGTTTAACTGGGACGCGACTTCACAGAGACACCCCTGCGAGCCCGCTTCGATGATTAATCCTAATTGCCCGCGATGCCGTTCCCGGGGAGCGGGGCGGGCGGCGCGGCGGGGGGCGGCGCGGGGGTCGCCGCCGGTCGTAACGGCACCGCAGGGCAGCCGGGGAGCGGGACGGGGCGCGGGGTGCTGCCTCTGGTCCCGGCCTCGGGACTGCCCGCACCGCTCCTCTATGGCGGCAGCAGGTCTGGAAGGGGGGGGTGGGGGGTGTTCTTCGATTCATTTTTTTTTTTTACTTTCGCTCCCTCAGTTTATTCCTGCGAACCGAGTTTTGGTGGGTCGCTGCCCGCCCCCCCCCCCCCCCCCCCCCCCCGATCTCCCCTGTGCTATTAAACCAAAGAAACAAAACCAAAAGAAAAAGGAGGGGATGCGGCAGATTCTGGTGGAAGGGACAGCAAACTATCTTCCCAGCCCTGGCCGTTGGTATGCGAGCCTGCTTTGCCCTTCTCAGGAAGGTGTCTGGAAGGAGAAAATACTAAGCCTGTAGAGGAATGAGCATTGTGCTGTCTTTCAGCAAGTGCTGGTGGATTAGGAAATCATCATTACTAGTAAGGAAGGTGCAAGAAGTTTGATTTTTTTTCTCTTGCTCGTGTGTCCTCGTGCATCCTCGTTTGCCTGCAGACGATAGTCGGTGAGGGACTTCCGTAGCCTTTCACGTACAACCCTGCATCGTTTCACAGCTCTGTGTTCTGTGGCATCCGCATACAATGCCTGAGAAAAGCTGAAAAGGGTCTTGCTGAGCAAAAAATTTTTGATACTGGACTTGTAGATGACAGATCTAGGGAAAAAGACCTCAAGCTGTTTCGTCCATCTCTGTTATTTCCCAATCCCCGGTTTCTGGATTGTTTTCCATGGTATTTAATGCAAATGATACTGGAGTATTTTCCCCCAAATCTACACAGGTTTCTCACTACATTCTCCATCCTTCTCTTTTTCAGTTTCCTTTAGAAACAATATAAAATTACTGTCAAATCCTGTGTGATTTTAGATTAAATTCAAGCCTTTGGACTACCTTTCTGCAGTTTGCTGAAGTCAGTTTGCTGCATTTCCCCCCATGCGTTTGTGGAAAAAGCTGGAGACATTCATTTCTACTACTCATACACTGGCCTACTTTTGGTAGATTTTTATGACCTATGTTAAAGAAACAGGCTTTCTGAGTTGTTTCGGCAGTTACTGTTTAAGATGTTGGTTTAATATTCTGTGGATTGCTTCATTAAAGAAAGATTGCTTTGAGCTATGCGTCTCTGCTCATTTTCCTAGGCTTTGCTAGTGTTATTATCCGGTACTCTCAATTTGGAGGTAACAGGACAATTTCACCCTAGAATTTAAACTCCGTTTGTAAGGCCAGAGCAGAAAACACATACATACATATGTATTTCAGCCATGATCAACTTAAAACATGTCTAGTCATTTTGCAATCATGCTTTTCGTTTTCATTTTCATGTGTTTTTTGAGCATCACTGTCTTTACAGCTCTTTTCAGTTTTTACTGTATCATTCTGTGACATTGCATGTTCTTGTGTTTGGTGATCTAAAAATAATTTTGAGTCATGGATTTCTCAGGAGATGCAGTTGCACATATTTAAGATGGTCTCTTCAGGCGTACTTTTAACATAAAACACAGAGGCCCTTTAATTAGTTTATATGCATAAATTAAAAATTGGGCTGCGGTATCTGTCACGTTATTTCATTGTGGGAGCTTAGTAGACAGTAAATATGTAGGGAAGTGGTTCTAACACCGTAGATAGACTGTGGAAAAATTTTTTTAACACCACACGTCTTGCTTTATTCTAGGTAAGAAACAGGTTAAGGAGGCTGGGGCAGTGTGTATTACTTTGGAATCTTCAAGCTTGGTTTTCTTTCATGTGCTCTATAGCTACAGGAGCACAATTACATTGGTCCATGGTAGAATTACTCTTGTTATAAGTAAGTGAGAAACATTTAAGAAGATTCATTTCTAGTAATTTTTCCCATGTATTTCCTGAGTGTCTGTGGAAACCGATCCTTCATTTGTTACTTAGGTCCTGCTGTTGATCGGAGTGGATCCCTCACTCTTAGGCAAGACACTGACAGGTGCCCAGGGCATGTGGACTGAGTCAAGATCCTCACCTGGGCCGCATGCACTGGGAGTGCTGGCGTAATGGCACTGTGAGGGTGGGCATGTGAAACCCATAGTGGTGCAGGGGGTTAGGAATAACAGAGCTGCAGTCCCATGCATCAGGGCAGCCTCCACCACTTGATAACCAGGTGCTTCCGCTCTGTTTTGGAGTGTAGGTAAATTGTGGTTTAAAGCTTAATAAACACTCTCCTTCCAGTTCAGCCGTTTCTTGATTCCTGGTTGGATCCCCTATCCAAGTCTACTGAGAACAGTAGAAAGACACCCAGCACACTTCTGCATCAGACTTGCGAGGGCCAGCTGCTGAAACTTGGTGTGGGAGGTCATAAGACTGTTTATGCCTGTTGCTTTTCTTGGTCACCTTCCTTGCTGTTTTTGCATAGTTCTCTACTAAGGTGAATAAAAGACAGATTTTGAAAATTCTCTGCTTCTAACAAGATTTTGGATTTGTCCAGTTGCCTAGGGTGCTGATGTGGGCTGGTCTTTATTTGGAAAGCCTGTGCCAGTGTTAAAATCACCTTATCATAACAGAGATTAATCCTAATAATTGTTTGGTAGTTTTGATATTATTAGAGTTAAATTGAACTCCAGAGTGAGATCCTGCATTAAAATCTTGGTAGCAGTCATAGAGGCTCACATTAAGGGTCAAGGACCAAGAGTGGTGAGAGCAGAATGAGCATGTAAGTATTGTTAAATCCATGTGTTGTAAGCACAGTAGCAAATAAGTAGTCCTTGACAAGATAACTCAAGCAAAAATATTAATAGGATAGTAAATGATTCATTTTTGAAGTGTTCAGGATTTCTTGTGAAAGGACTGATCTAGTGTTTTCTCGTAAAGTAAAATATATTGTTAGTATATCTCAGTGTATATGGCTCTTCAAAGACTTTGATTTCAAAGTGTCTTCTTGAAGTGCAAGTATATATATTCCCAGCCTAGTTTCACAGTTCTGGTATCAAGTCATTAATATGTTGACTTGTGATTATTCAGGTGAATGTGGTTTGAAATAAATTGGTGTATTTCAGGAAGAAATGCTTGTCAACAAAATAGTAGGTGACTTTTAAGCTCTTGCCTATTGGAAAAGAGAGGTGATTGTGTATTACGTACATTTCAAAACCACAAAATAAATTTCTAATGCAGTTATATGAAGCACTCCAGAACTGTTAATAAATATGACAGGATAAGTAATTTATAGAGTAAATTATTTAACAAGTCATGTGAGCTTGTGCTAAAAAAAAAAGAGGCATATTTAAATTCATATGAAGCTCAGAGCTGTTGGTATTCTGTGTCTCATTTCAGATTTCTAGGCTGTTGTAGATTTAATATATTAAGCTGTCTACAAGGCTTCTCAACCCCAAGCCCCTTCCTCCTCAAAACACCTTTTGGCTATGCAGCATTGCATGGCTTGGCTGGACTGAAAAGTTATTTCTAGTGACTTGGAATTGTATAATAAAACATGAGACATTAGGCTACAGATTTTTAAAGGGGTTTTGGACAGTGGTGCTGCTTTTAGGAATTTGTCTTTTTAAAAGCCTTCCTTTAAAGATCTGGGTAGTTGCTTAAGGTGAATTGAAAGTAAGCATTATGAAAATCAGTTTTGTAATTTCTAGGCTCTAAAAATACTCCAAATATCATAAAGCATTGGGTTTTGTATATGCTGGGGTTCTTTTTTGTTTCCCCAAAACCTTTCTGGTTTTCTTTAGCCCTTGTTCTTCGTGTTGATGAGGACTGATGGGGCTCCATGGGGTCTTCCCTGGGGCTGTCTCCCGCAGGCTGAGACGAAAGAGCTCATGCTGAAGGAGGGCAGCATCCTTCAGGAGGTGCTCAGAGTTGGGCAGGGTTGGGCTGGCAGAACACTGCCTCTCCCTCTGTGAGAGAGGTTTGGGATTTATGTACTAAAATGAAAGCTATTTGTATGAATTCAAGGATTTGGTCTTGAATGCATTTTCAAAAAACTTCCATTTTTTTCCATACTAGTGAGAAAACGGAGGGCGTGGCAGTCCAGCCTGTGATATCTTTAGGATGGCATTTTCCAGATTTCTCAGGTTCTATTTTTTCTCTATTATTTTTATGCTGACAGTGTAAGGGAGAAAGTAGTTTAGCAAGATTCTAGATCCCAAATCACTGTAAAGCAAAAACATCTACATGACTAAACAAGGGCCTTATTTCTCCATTTTGGATTTAAAGTAAAAGGGAAAGTCGTCATTGTCGTCATGTCCCAGGCCCCCCACTTTTATTTTTCTTGGATTGCAGTTCTCTCCTCTGTCATCTGTCACTGTAAGAACGTCTAACAAAATGTCAATGAAAGAGACTATTCAAATATCCTTGTCCAAGCTGGAAGAGTAGCAGGTAGTGAAGAGTAATAAAAGATGAAAAACGGCGCAGAGAACTCCAAAACCGTCTCAGTGCTGTATTGATGTTAGATGTATACTCAGCTTGTTCAATCTGAAAAACCTCTGTTTGGAAACTGTCCTTTAAAAAGTGAAGCACTGATAGTATAAATTCATTAACTTACATGCATTTCAAATGGAGAAATAAATCCGTAGAGGTTTGAAAGCCTGTAATGCCCGAAATATGTATACGCTCCGTTAGTCGATGCTGTTTTTGTTTGGTAATCTCTTTTCATCCAAATGTATGTAGGCACATAGCTTCTATTAAAATAAAATATAATCGGTATGCCTCTTAATTCCTGTTCAATTGTGAGTCTGTATTTTCAGAAACTGTAATAAGCAAACCAGCTACTCCCCCCCTGAAATATGCATACGGGGATCCTGTTTCTTACATAGCTACTGTTAACCATAACATTGCACAGTCTTACTGTGCAGTGGATTTATGGGACTTACCAGAAATGAGCCATGCCATGGAAATTCTGTTGTGAGTATGCTTTTTTTTTTTATTTTTCCTGGAAGAAAATGACCTGCATTGAGTGTTGGTCATCAACAGAAGTTACAGCTGAAACTTAAATGTATTTAATACTAATTCAGCTATTCCAGTTTCTGGCTTGTGTTGTCATTGATAGGATACATTCTTGAAGATCTGATTTCAGGTCAGTATTCTTTGGTTCCTAGGCAAGGCCTGAAGAAATGAGATTCTTTTTGTGTAAGTCAGAGAAAGTGGAACAAGGCAGGCTAAAGGCCCAAGGCATTTTCAGAGGCACTTTAAGAGATTGTAGCTCCGAATGGTGTGACTTGAACAAGCCTCTTGCTAAGCCTGCTGGTCCTGATCCAGAGAGGTACTTAGATATCTGCCTTTTATTTTAGGGGGAATCTGAGGCTGAAATTCTGGCCTTGTTAAAGTCAGTGACAAAACTCGATGGAATTAGCATTTCCCCAGGGTAGAGTAGTTTAGAGGACACATGGAAAGGATGATACCAACTTTGATTCAAGTGTTTTCTTGCCTCAGTTAGGAAGAGAAGGAACCTATTGCTCCATTATTTGGGGTGGTTTTGACTTGTGGCTTTTCTTGGATCTCAACTGTCTTCCTATTGTGTGAAGAGTAAATATGTTGAGGCAAGAGGAGGTTGAGCTTGAGTATTTTAGAGGGGTCTTTTACAAAGTTTTAGATAATTCTGTATTACAATTCTGAAATGAACCTGCACCTCCATGTGTAAAACAGTAGCAGCTGCAGTGACTACAGAAGCTTGTTCTAGATCCATAATGAATATATGCTTTACTATATACAGTTGTCTGATGTATAAATAAAAGAAGGGCAAGACATTAATCAGAGTTTGTCCAGTGCTGAAACAGAAAAAGCAGTGAAATGGCAACACTTCTGAGGTCCTTATGCAAGAATCTGTCAACAGAGCTGTAGTTGGGGCTGGGCAACTTACCTATTTTTTCTCTTGGTTTGATGGTTGAGCCAAAATAAATCCTCCAGTTTTAGATTTAAATGAAATTATTTTACCTTTTTTATTTCCTAACATACATGTAAAAATAATTAAGGCCAAATTCAGCAGATACCTTGTGAAGCGTGGATGTCCTGCATTGTGCAATCAGATACTGTATTCCATATGAACAGTGTATAGGATGTGACTTTTCCCATTCTTTTGCAAAGATAGTCCGAGTTTCTGAATGCTGGATGGCACAGCAAGCATATGTGGATAAATCATGTGCACATACTGGGGATGTCAGACTTACTGGGCATGGACCAGGAGACTTCACAGCATGTGATGCGGGCGTCATGCACTGGACTTGCTAATCATGTCTGGGACTGTCCCAGGCCTCAGCATTTAAAATCTGACAATTCCCTACGAGCTGTACAGCAAAGGCACTTAACTCAGCTAGCTATTCTCCTGCCAGCAATGGAGAGCTTGCTTCTTCGAGGAAGTGATTCAGGAGACTTAATTAGGTTCCAACTGCAAATTATGCGATGGAGGTGTCTCTTTCTCTCTCCATTGAGTATAAGAAAACCTTGGGGACTTGGTTCACTGTGGTGAGTGGAAAAAGCAAGACCTTCCTTTTAGTGATCTGGGTCCCATTATGGAGCGAGATGTTACTGTGGTCCCGGATTTCTGCAGTGCATGTGAAGAGCTACTCTGCTTGAAGCAGAGCATGGGTCTAAACTAAGGTCTTGCATGTCAACTTCTTAACTACTGTCCTGTATGGAGTACAGATGAAGGCTCGCCTTGGTTCTTCCTGTCTGAGTCGCCTTACTTGTCATTGAGTATTTAAATGCACTTTTGAATCAAAGAACAGGACAGTCTGTTTAGCTAAGTGACTGTGACACTTATTTGTGTAGTGAGACAACTGGGTTCTGCTCCTGCTCCACTAATTACAGCAAAAATTAGAACAGCACGAACAGGTAAGGTTGAGACTGCTCTCTCTCAGGTTACTTTATAGTATGGTATCTTCTGAGGGGCTGGGATCGCATTCCCTTAGTGAGTAAAAGGGATTGAAGCTGGTACCCCTAGATGCCACTGAAGCATTATTTATAGCATTTCTTCCAAATCTGTGGTCTTCTACCTCGCACAGATATGTCTCCTTTTTTTTTTTTTTTTAAACAGGTGAATCTATTTGGTGAACATGGGTCTAGTTCAGGAAGGTGAAATTCCTTTTTTTTTCTCTTTTTTTCCACCAGGTTGGTGAATAGTCTATTGCATATTCATTTTCTACTCCCCCCTCCAGTGTTATCTCTTCCTAATTTTTAGAAATAGTTTTGGAACACTTTATGCATACGATGCTCCTCACCTGGTAAACACATATACTGCATTCTCTTCCTTGGAGCAGTTCTGTTGACTACTATGTAGTGTACTTCATCATATGCTGAAGTATTTTACAGTTTAGAGTTGTAGCCATATCAGTATCTTTTGAAGACTGTGCATTGCGCACATATTTATACATATACACAAAATTTTAAACTTTTTGGGTTAGATTCAAATAGATTTACAAACATTTTGAATTGGCACAAATCCATATGACATCAAGGCACCTAAATAGGAAAATATTAATGCTGGATACTACTTCTGTGCTAGACATCACTGCAGGGCCCGGGTTGCATGTGTGCAGCAAATGTTGCCTGAAGCCTGTGTCATTTGAGGGATATGGACCTAGGTGGCACAGCTGCAGGAATAGATACCACTTGTGCTGGAGGTGGGCATGGGTAGAAGAAAGACTCTGTTGATGTTCCCTGATCTGAACATTTCTCCCAACTGTCTGTGGCATTCCTGTCTGCATGGAGACAGGGCAGTTGTTCCTTCTGTTTGTTTGGTCTGGTTGTGTGTGTTAGTTTTCACATGCTGTAGAGCATTTCTGCATATTCTTACAACTTTTAATGAACAGTTTAACTTGAAGAAGTTTTGCTCTTCACAGCGGGTATCTGAAATGAAAGGTTTAGATGGCGAGAGTCCTAACATTTGGAGATGTCATCAAAATGCCTGCTCGATCTTCTATAATTGCAGGGGAACACTTTGCCTTCACCACGTACATCCTGGGGTGGGGGGAATGCTGCAAAGGTGTGTAGGTTGGAGGAGTGCTGAAAAGCATGTGTAGCGGTGTGGTGTGGTCATGAGAACCATAAGGAGAAACAGGCTGGTGAATGAGAAAAATATTACTCTACTCATAAGGAGGGACAGCAGAGACAAAAGCTGTAAAAGTAGATGAAGAATGCTGTGAAGTCGTCAGTAAGGAGAAAGCAGGTTTGCAGAAACAGTGAAGTTTGAAGACTTACGTTAGCAAAAGATGTCACCTTGTGAAACAGATATGTGCAGGGTGAGATTTTAATTTGAAGGGAAAATAGTAAAGAAGATGATCTAAGACTTGAAATTATGTTAAAATGGGAAATTAATGCTTACAAAAGAGTATATTATCCTAAAGTATATCAATAAAGACATTCATGAGTGGTTTTTTAAGTGAAGTTGATCTCCCTCTAGAAGAGGCAATATGTATATGTCAGGCAGCAGAATGAACAGAAATACAAAGAGAAACCTGAAATACACACACAGGACACTTGTCTGCATGTACCTTTGCAAGAGAGAATTTCCCAAAAATCAAGCTGGCCAAGTACAGGAACATGGAAAGTTATGGGAACAGTGGCAGCAATGTAGCAGCACAAGTATTAGAAATACTCTGGGTACTGACAAATGTGCAGAAAGTGTAATAAACACATTATTATGGTAATACATGCAGTGCAAGTAAGAAACTGCTTATATTAAGTGAAGAACAGGATTCCTCAAGTGAAGAGAAAGTGATTTTTTTTTTAGGAATGCTAATGGAAGAAGCTATAAATTCAAAAGATTAGCCAATGAAAATGGGGAGAAATGGTCTCTACAGGACAGAGAACAGAATGGAAATAAATGTGATAAAAGAAAGTGAAATAAGGAACTGTGAAATACACACAAATGTGGAAGAAGGAAGAGTGCCTCTGAAAGGTTTTAGCAAAAAAGTGATTTTAATGCTGTTGAAATGTTCTCTGAAAAATGCATTGGTTAAATATAAATAGCAAAATCGGTGTTGACATACAGAAGGTGGCAACCTGTTCTGGTCCTAGAAGAGTGAGGTAGATGTCAAGAGAGTCAGTATCATGGGAAGTCAAAAAGGCAACCCATAACTCTTTTGGAATGCTGTTGTAACATAATGCGAAGCTGTATTCATGTATGTCTGCCATTAGAAGACAAGATATGGCTTGCAGAAGACACAGATCAATGGTCAGGGCTACACAAGGTGTTTCACATGTCTTGGGAAAGAGGCTAGGAAATCAGTTGTGAACAATGGCAGCAGATGGTATCATCTGGAGAATGGAAAAACATCTACCGATCGGGTTCTCTATGTAATAATTGTGGAGAAAAAGGATAGAGATTATGACCATATGTAGACTCTCGAGACTTAAATACAAACAGAAGAAGAAAAACTTTTGTTGGTTTATGGGAAGGGGAATATTGTTTGAGATGTCAGGAATCAAATTATTCAGCAAATTTAATGCATTGACAGGATCTAGATGGATTTTCCTGGATAGATGGCTTTAAGTTTTGCAGTTTCACTCTATTGTTTGGAAGCACTACCTTTAGATGGCTTTAAGTTTTGCAGTTTCACTCTATTGTTTGGAAGCACTACCTTTCGATCTGTATTTGGCATGAGTATTTCATGCAGTGGAATGAGACAATGGACAGTGTAGCAGGTACAGACATAATGTCTTGATGATCAAGTGAATATCAGAGCAGATTGAACAGAGTATTTGACATTCCAAGAGCCTGTAATTTTAAACTGAATAAAGCCAGGTATTAATGTCAAACAGTGGAAATAATATTTGGGAGGAGAGGACTGATTTCAGAGGGAATTTCTTATGCTGAAACAAAAAGTGAGGGAATACTGAACATGTCAAAACCTGGAGATAGGAGAAAGGCTTGATAGGCTGTGAAGCATGCTGATTTATGTCAAAGAGTGCTTATCTAACCCTGAAGGATGTGCAGCTCTTAAGACATCCCTTCCACAAAGTCACTGCCTGAGCATGGGCACATGGAAAGAAACGAATTAAAAGATTTTGACATCAACCAAGATGCTTTAATGGTTTGATTCACTGATGGACTTAAAGAGATACATATAAAGGATGGTTAGGAGCAATCTTACTGTTCTGTTACAGAACTGATGGTTTGCTGTTCTCATTTGCATCAAAGCCAGTGACAGCTATAGAGGTGGAGTATGCAAGTGCTGAAAAAGAGAGTGGTGGTGTTGCTAGTCTTTGAAGAGTCATCACACTTAAGTGGTTCTGTAGGAGAAAGAAATGTCACCTATCTTTGTATTTATTCATTCCTTTGAGATGCTCTTTCTTCCTTGAGAGTCAAATAATAGTAATAATTAAAAAAAAATTAGTCTTAATGTCTTTCTGTTGAGAACTAATGAAAAGCCACATTCACTACTTCCCTTTTGTATGTTATTTAATGTGTGATTTTTAGTGTATATATTATAAAGGAACTGTACAGAAATTTAAGGCTCTTCCTAAGGGTCTGCAGAGGTGATTTCAAACACAGTGGATGAAACGTGTTTTGTAGGTAAGTATAAGGTCAGTAATTAAGATACAACTTTTGAATAAATAGGTTATTGTCTGGCTAGCTGATACTTCTTTCTCACTATATCAAAGAATATGAACATTTCCAAAATATCTTTGCTAAGGAAAAGCTAGACTGTAGCTGTCAGTTGTCCTCTGGAGAGATGTCAGAAATTGATGTCTTGGTGAAATATCAAATGTACAAACTTCATGGAGCTCAAGGGGGAGGACAGGTCTCCAAATGGAGAAAATCGTTAAATAAGCTTTGCATGCTGTTTGGGGAAAGTAATTCTGAAGGTGGAGCTTGTCAAGGATATGAATCTTAAATCTGGAAGGCTGCATGAAATGTCTTGAGAGTTTGCTTGATTTGATAGTCTGCTGTTTGAAGAGAACAGAACAAACACCTTGAAGCCAAACCAGAAACTTAAGTAAGCCCAAGGGTGCATTACGTATCATTTTCTCTGCCTCTGAATATAGTAACTGTTTCCTTAAACCCTGCATTGCAGACATACTCATTTATTTTTACTTTTGCCTTCATATTTGCATACTGTAAAGAGGGAACTAAGGTTGGCTGGCAAACTGTGGGCTTTCAATTTCCCAGGGAATTGTAGTCTTAAGCAGGAGTATGGATCTGCTCCTGCAGTGCCAAAACAAGATAGAGATCTGCGTTGGATTCCTGCTTTCTCCTGCTTTAAGGTGGTGGGTTGGCACTAATTGTTCAGGATGAAGGTTTTGGAGAAGCGATTCCCAATGGCAACTGTGTACTACTGATTGGATACTGCTGGTTGGATAATCATAGTATATTGGCATGGAGCCGAATGTCTGAGACCTGCTGTCTCCTGGCAGTTCGTGCAGCCACACAAGAACAGGGAATTCTCGAAGTTAACTGTGATCTGTGACCTTGCCCATGAGTTGCTGAGTTCCAGATCACCCTGAACAGCGCGTTACCTGAATGTAGTATATGTGTAGTGAAGGATTTGCTTAAAAAATGGGCGTGCCTGTGGCTGTAGGGAAAGATCCCAGGGTTAATTGTGTCTCTCCAGAGCTGCTCTACTGGCACGTGAGAGCTACCTCCTGTGGTTTTCAGTGACTCATGGTTAAATATTCTAAATGGGAGGAAAAAACCCCTAAAGGATGACTTAACGAGCCTGTGATAGTGGCAATCAGTTTTTCACTCTGTGAAATACAGAGTGATTCACAGTTTAAAAAAAAATACCACCACAGCACTTGCTCAGAATTTGTCAGGAGACACAGGACAGCCAAGGAGTCAAGCACCTGTTTGTAAAATTGCTGAATGCTAGGTGAGTCCACAGTGGACTAACTTGACACACTGCCTCTGTCCCGAGTTACAGCATGGTTGTAGCAGTAGAGGTTCTGTTTCTTGAGGTTGGCCTCATGGAATCTGGCACTGACGGTACCAGATGGATACAGCAAAATAGAATAAAATAATTGGAGTAAGCCTGTATATCTGTAGAGAGCTTGTCACTTGTAGGTAGGTGTCTATATCATGCTCACTGCTTGCTGTTAAGTTTCCTTCCTAGAGGGAG
Organism: Athene noctua; assembly: GCF_965140245.1. Classification (NCBI taxonomy): domain Eukaryota; kingdom Metazoa; phylum Chordata; class Aves; order Strigiformes; family Strigidae; genus Athene; species Athene noctua. The sequence goes on along the minus strand of NC_134077.1, from coordinate 55,020,901 downwards.
CTTGGTCCTATGTAGGAAGATTTCTTGGTTGGGCAGACATTGTATCATTGGTCCCTACATCTCTTTGAAACCTGGCATTCCTCATGTGCAACACTGTGTGGCTCTGTGCTTCATTTTCGAACTATGTGAGTTCACACACCTCAAGCGTGATTTTAAATTTGGTTTCAGAGCAGCTGCAAATGAAACCCATTTGAATCTTCCAAGTTTCATGAAGTATTGTGTCAAGCTTGCAGATTCTGCATTGTTTTGATGCATAACCATAAATTAGCCCAGGTGTGTTGAAAATGCCCCTAAGTTTTAGCATATTTTTTGATGAACTTGGTCTGACATTTGAGTCTGTAAGAAAATACAGCACTAGGGAACTTTGCAGTGTTTAACTGTCAGTGTTACCGTACAACTCTCACGGTAGTGTAGACTAGGGACATATGTGACCTGTCATTAAATGGTAATTAGTTTACTGATAGATCAATGTCTGGAGTGTGCTGACTTTTTCCCTAAAGATTTAGTGAAAAAATAACTTGAGAGCATAAAGTTTTCCTAAATTTCAGAAACATTTAACCGGGGAATGCTTATTAATTTTAAAAACTTTTTTCCCAGCTGCATGAACCAGAGCTAGACATATAATTGATGTATTTTTTTGAGTGTTAAGAAAATATGTTTCCCATAAAGGGAGTTTTCTGGCAACAGAAATACTTCTGGAGCTGAATTGCAGTGTTACTTGCTTGCATCTATGTTGTTTAGTGTGTGTTAGTTTTCCAGCATGTCCTTGTAGCTCCAGAGTAATATACCTTAACATATATTTATCTAGAGGAAATAGAGTAAATCAAGTAAGTTAGGAAGGCATACTTCTGCTGATGAGGTGGTTTGGGTTTTTTTTTTCAGATTGAGGAAAGGATTTGAAAGAGTGAAATCCTTTTTTGCAGCACAAAATTATCTAGACAGCTTTAAAGAGCAGAACCTGCTTTCTCTTTATTCTCGTAGTTCAGAGATTGCTTCACTGACATTATACAGACTGTATCTGTGGTCTTTCGTGTATGTAATGAGCAGAAGTGAAGACCACCCTTTTAAAGGAAAACTTGTTTGGAGGAATTAACTCTTTTATGGTGGGAATTTAAAATATCATTTCCAGAATGTTGCAGAAGTGGTGAAGTATGAGTGTGTGACATTATTCAGTAACTGTTGAAATGTGCTGAGATGAATATGTTAACTGTAGGTTGCAGCGTGCAGTCAGTAGGTGTGTGATTCTGAATGCCTTTATTAGAATTAATCAGTAGTTTACAAAGGGGAGATAAAATTAAAGCTCTGAAAACAAGTATTGTTTACTGATGACTCATTGAAGGAGAGGCAGAATGCTATAGTATAATCAAGCAAATAGTATTGCAGGCAGCTGAGGGTTTGGTTTCAAGTCAGCAGTTGGTATTAGTGAGGTGATACGTGTGATCTGACTGTGTACTATGCAGCCAGGTTTTGGCAGTGCTATGCTTTGCTGTGGTGTGCAGTGGGAGCTTCCAAGCTCCTCACGTGACTTCAGCCAGCCGTGAGTCAGGATGTTTTTCTTCTGTGCTACAGTAAAAATGTTCAGTAAAAGAATAGGGTGGATATTCATAAGGGCAGTCAGTCAAGTTACATTTCTCAGCATTGCCCACTGCAAGTCAGAGCTTTTAGAGTATTAATGTTTGATGATAAGTAGCATCAAGGTAAAGTAGTTGTCGAGAAGGTAAAAATAGACTGCAGTTAGGGAGAGGTTTTGTTTCGAAACTCCCTCTAAATTAAGCAGAAGAACAACTTCCCCTTACAGAGTACAGCTACATCATCATACTCACTGCAATGAAAGAGCTGCAAAGGCTTAATTTAAAACAGACTTGTTAAGCAACTAAGGAAACATAAGAGGACGTGACTTGCTTATGGTAAATTACATCTGTCCACTCTTTCTTCATGGATTTCCAACTGTGTGAAAATTGCTTTACTGTCATGTTCTGTATCGAGAAGTGCTTTTACAAATGTATTGCAGAGCAGTTACTGTTTTGAGTTGGTTGCACTTAGCCAGAATTTCTTCTGGGTCCCTACCTGAAGTATGGTTATGGAAAATCAGTGTTTTCTTTTGGTTCTTTCAGTTAGGAACTGGAATAGTAAGTCGTTCACCATAAAGACACTAGTACCAGCTCAAAGTATGCTCCCCCTTGCTTTTCTTTTAAGGGATGCAGTAAGTGAGGGAAAGAAAAGATCATAAATTCATGTTGCTGCTTCTTCCCAGATACCGTCCTGTTGGTTTGTTTCCTAATGGACCAACACTGATCCTTTTATGTAGATCATGTGCACATACTCAAATCTTCATCTGATGTGACTTCAGTAATACATTTCTGTGAGACGCTCTGTTATGTCAAGTTCTGGAGCTTCTTGTAGTGGGAGGTTCTGGTTAAATGTTTTTATGATTAAAGTTGCAATGTCAGATTTGGATGGGTGATAAATAAATGCATTTAAGTGATGTATCTGCATTCTGGCAGTGTTTATCAGAGGTTTTTTTGATGGCGTAATCTTCAGTTAATACAACTGGTCACTCAGTTTCTTTTACTCGGTTCTGAGTCTCTTCTCCCTCTGTCTCTCTGTCCATTTTCCTCAATTCCTACTCTTCTATGTTTTTCCTATCTCTGTCTGGTCTTGACAGGATTCTTGTTGATTGAGCACTGAGGACAGGATGAAGAAGGTATCTTCAATACCTCTTGCATACCTTTATTTTAGCATGATGAGGTCCAAATGACAGAGAGGTGATAATTAAATCATGAGTTCTTTTTCAGAGCAGTTTCAGAGGAAGTATGATTCACTTGCAGGACTCTCAGATGGAAGAATTGATAGCCTTTTATAATTACTTTGTTGCTTTTACCTGACAAAATACCTAAATTTACCAACCAACAAAGAAAAAAATAGATTAATAAACCCCAAGACAGTAAATCAGATTGCCTTAAAAAATCCAAGGAAGGAAACACGAAGTATGGAGGACTCTATTATCTTGTAATGGGTATCCTAAAAAGTCCTGCAGAGCAGTCAGTGTCATATGATGCTAGAGTAATGTGTTTTGTCTAGTCATGCATTGTCTTTTTACTGCCCTTCTTTTTCCCAAGGTACAGTGAATCCCATTAGGGGAAACTTTTTGCTTTTCTGGGTACTTGGCAAGAACATAGCCCAAGTCAACTTTGCAGATCTGGAGGAGAGCCCAACCCAGCTTTTGGGATTCTCAAGCTTCTGTTGGGATGTGGGCACACAGTGAATTTCTCTTAACACAGCAGGTGAGGTAGATGGATTGCCTTTGGGAAAACAATACACCTTATTTCCAATTTACCAGAATTCCCTTTAAATAAAAAAAAAAAATATTAAAATGAAGCCAAGTTTTATTCTAGCAAAGAAAGACTCCTTCTTTTTAGGAAAACATGCAGCTTTGGTTAGTTCTGGATGTTCATGAAAATAGAGGTTAATATCTTAAATTTTTCGGGACTGGGGTTATCTTTGAATGCATGGACTCTTTAGCAAGGCATCTCTTACATCAGGCTTACTTTTCTGCCTGCCATGTCAGCTGAATTTCGGTTTCCACCAATTTCTTCTTCCTAGACTTCATGGTTTGCACTGTGAAATTTTTTTTCTTGCTTCAGTATGTATCATACTATGCATTATCTGTAAAACATTTTGATTTCCAGTCTGTGGGATATCACTGGTTATTCACAGATAATACAAAGGACTGTCTTGCATGCCCACATTCTTTTGGGGTTCAGGCAGATATTCATGGTATGTAAGTGGACTCAGTGCTTTGGTCTGCTATTACAGTTTCTATTCTCTTAATTTCTGCTTCTGTATGTAACATGAAGTACAGTCTCCCTTTCCTCAGTTTTCCTGTTGCCACACCTTGTAAATAGAACTGAAACTACTTTGTGGCAGGGAGAAAATAATAAGTGATTAACAACATGAGAGTCCAATAGTCCCTAGTCCAGTCCTCCCCCCCAGTGTTAAGTGGGTGTAACTCTACTGCCACCCTAAAGTTGTCCCTTTTCTTGTTGTGAAATCCATGAGGTAGGGAAGTGTGTCCTGGAAAATGGTGACACTGCAATGCAGCTTTATATACTGTGCCTTGAGGGTGACTTTGTTTCCTGATGAACAAGGCTTCATTTCCCCTGTGTAAAACTCAACTATTTCTCCTCCAGTCCTGTCCCACAGAGTACCATTTAAATGATGGGGAAGATTTTAAGGACACTTTTTGCTCTGCAAATGCTCTAACTATCCTAGTGTTAGTTGCAGTGGGTCAGCAATTACTGCTGACTTTCAGACATCAGTGCTGGATCTCTGAACAGTCAAAGCCATGGAAGGATCAACTTTCATATTTTCTTCTGTTTTGCTTTTTCAACAGTTATATTGCAAACCAGCGAAAATTAGAAAGTATCAATGACAATGAAGTTGGATTTTATGTCGGACTTAAAAATCTGTGAGTATATGGGATGCATATTTTATAAAGCTTTTTTTTTCTATATTTCTTTTATAGAAGCATATAGAGACCTCATCAGACTGTACGCCTAACTATGTGTTATTGAGGACAGTTGCGGATCTTGTGGTTCAGCCTTGTTGAATTTCATCTAAGCTCTTATTTTAACCATTACTATCATTATGCTTTCCATTGTATTTTAAGTGAATTGTTCTAACAGTTTTATGTATTTTCACAGAACCGTGGTGGATTCAGGCTTAAGATTTGTGTCCCGTCAGGCATTTGTGAAAAATGTCAACCTACAATACATGTGAGTAAGAACAGTGCCTGCCCAACTCATGTTAATTTATTTAATTGTGAATTTATTTCTATCTTTTACCATTTTCTTCATAAAAAATGTTTTAACAAGATGGACTTATAATGGTCTTCTGTCATTATTTGACCCTAAACATGATATGTATGGTAGGGAACTGGCAGATCCCACATAATGTGGGGTGGTAAAAAGACCGTCCAGTTCATTATCCTGTCTCTATGGGCTCTGTGTCTTCCGTGGTAAGTAGTGTAGCACAAAGAGTGCCTGTCTCAGCAGAGCGAGTTGATGTTGAAGGTATGATGTCCATACTATGATTCACACTCAGTGACATAGGTTTGACTTGCTGTAGTCTGATTCAATGGGCTGAACATGTTTTAGTAGCTGCAGTGCAGTAGATGCATGCCGGGAGCACATCTAATGTAATTTGACCAGTGTGCATGCCCAGAGACTGTGGTATGACTATGAACTTAAGTCGTGGGGATGACCCAGGAGATTCACTTGGGAAGCTCACTCAAGATCTGAACTAACGCACCCAAGCAGAATATGAGAATGAGGTTACTTTCGCATCCAAATGCAATTTGTGGTTCATCAGCTACAGGAAGCAGAATTCATGCCTGTGCAGCTTTCGACTGTGTTTTTCTAGATTACTTACACTTTAGATTATCAAAGGCTGAACTGGTCAAATTTCTTTACAAAAGTACAGAGAAAAATGATGAGCTAAAATGAAAGACTTTGTTTCTTTTGAGTATAAGTACAAGTCCCTGAAAGACTGTAGTGCCTTTTGGTGAGACAGTCATGGAATAGCTTGCTTTGCTATTTAGATGGAAGACTATGGATCTAATCCTGCAAAACACTTGAGATTATGTGAGGGGCTCAGTTCCTCACAGGTACCCTCTTTAGCCAAGTATTCAAGTGTTTCAGTCCATCAATCTTCATTAGATATATTTAGAACTTAACCCCTTGCTTTTGTTAAAGTCCTAATGAGATTGGGAAGGCGTAAGGTGAAGCCTCAGGCTTGTAAGATACTTCCTTGTAATAGGGAAGAACTGTTGAACAGAGTGCAGGGCTGATTGCTTTGCTAATGAAATGAAATCTCTTTCTGCACCTGTGTTTTCCAAATAATGGCAATTAATTAATGGAAGGAAGTGGACTTGAATATCTGTATCTGCCAGAACATTAACTGCTCTTTTTATTGCGGAACAGTATTGTGGTTTGAACTCAGCTGGCAGCCAACTGCCATGTGGCCAGTTGTTTACTTCCACCCCCCACCCCTCCCCCCTCTCCCAGTGAAATAGAGGAGGGCCAAAAGAAGAAATTTGTAGGTTGAATAAAAAAAATTAGTAAAAGTAACAATAGTAGGTCCCAAATGGGTGAAACGCAGCCGTGGTTTACCGAGCGCAGTGACAGGTACGCAGCCTGCCCCACCCCCCCAGCTGCGATCCGACCGCACCAGAAAATCCCACCACACTGACCCAGAAACTGAAACGGGCGTGAGAGAGCCCGTGTCCGCCTGTATACTGAGCATGACATCACGTGATGTGGAATACTTCAGTGATCGATCCCAACCCGGCCCTCCAGCTGTGCTCCCTCTCAGCCCAAGGAAAGTTAACTCTATCCTGGGTGAAACCAGGACAGTCTCCACCCCTTATTCCGTATCATTCACATTATCCTCAGGTTCCAAATACATCCTAAGGAATCACCAGCCCTGTTTCCCAGGTCTCACAGATACCATTCCCTTAGTCTGTGGGCCATCCTTCCAAAATGTCTGCTGAGTTCATTTAGTCCATAACTTTGGGTTCCATCTGTCATGACAGTCTTTAAGGCTGGAGGAGTGAGGTGGAGTTGGCTCAGTCAGTGGAGCAGGAGGCTTTGGATGTGGCAGGGGAATGTTTTGGGGCACCAATTGCAATAACAGAATTATTTGACAGTTAGATTCATTGGCTATTCTCACCTAAAATCAAATCTCCTTGAGGCATGCATCGTACTTACCTGTCCTTCTGCATTGCCCACCAAGCGCACCCAGGTTCTTGAGCAAAAGTAATCCCACAGGTGGGTTTACCTTTACCCAGTGCAGGAGGAACCCAACAGTCTTCCCCAGCATGTTTTTAATGTGCACTACAGGGGCTTTATCCCCATCCACGGTATGTAGGAGGTTTGATTGAGCTGGACAAGCTTGCTTGGCAGATCGTCTGGTATTGACTAACTTGGTGGCTTTTGCTAAATGCACGTCCCAGTGTTTGGAAGTTCCACCACCCATAGCTCTCAATGTAGTTTTTAGAAATCCATTGTATTGCTCAATTTTCCCAGAGGCTGGTGCATGGTAGAGGATGTGATACATCCACTCAGTGCCATGGTCTTTGGCCCAGGCATCTATGAGGTTGTTTTGGAAATGTGTCCCATTATCTGACTCAATCCTTTCTGGCGTGCCATGCCCACATAAGACTTTCTCCTCAAGGCCTACAGTGGTGTTCCAGGCAGTGACATGGGGCACGGCATAAGTTTCCAGCTAACTGGTGGCTGCTTCCGCCACTGTAAGCACAAAGTGTTTGCCATGCTGAGTTTGTGGGAGCGTGATATAATCAATCTGCCAGGCCTCCCCATATTTATATTTTGACCATCGTCCTCCATACCAAATGGGCTTTAACTGTTTGGCTTGCTTGATGGTAGCACATGTCTCACATTCATGGATTACCTGTGCAATAACATCCATGGTTAAGTCCACCCCTCGGTCACGAGCCCATCTGTATGTTGCATCTCTTTCCTGATGGCCTGAGGAGTCGTGGGCCCAGTGAGCCAGAAATTGTTCACCCTTATGTTGCCAGTCCAGATCTACTTGAGACACCTTGATCTTGGCAGCCTGATCTGCCTGTTGGTTGTTCTGATGTTCTTCAGTGGCCTGGCTCTTGGGTACATGAGCGTGAACATGGTGTACTTTCACAACCAGATTCTCTACCCAAGCAGCAAAATCTTGCCATAACTCAGCAACCCAGAAGGGTTTGCCTCTGCGCTGCCAGTTGCTCCGTTTCCACTGCTGTAACCACCCCCACAGCACATTTGCCACCATCCATGAGTCAGTACAGAGGTAGAGCACTGGGCACCTTTCTCGCTCAGCGATATCCAAGGCCAGCTGGACGGCTTTCACCTCTGCGAAATGACTCGATTCATCTTCTCCTTCAACAGCTTCAGTGACCCGTCATGTGGGGCTCCATACAGCTGCCTTCCGCCTTTGATGTTTCCCCACAATGTGACAGGACCCGTGGGTAAACAGGGCATATCGCTTCTCATTATCCGGTAGCTCAGTATATGGTGGGGCCTCTTCAGCACGTGCTACCTCCTCCTCTGGTGCCATTCCAAAATCTTTGCTTTCTGGCCAATTTCTGGTCACTTCCGATATTCCTGGATGGCTGGGGCTCCCTATTTGAGCCCGTTGTGTGATTAATGTGACCCATTCACTCCACGTGGCATCAGCTGCCTGGTGTGTAGAGGGGACACTCCCTTTGAACACCCAGCCCAGCACTGGCTGTCGGGGTGCCAGGAGGAGCTGTGCTTCGGTCCTGATCGCCTCTGACGCAGCTCAGACCCCTTCATATGCTGCCGCTGTTTCCTTTTCAGTTGGAGTATATTGGTCCTCAGATCCTCTGTATCCCCGACACCAAAACCCCAGGGGTCGACCCCGAGTCTCCCCTGGTGCTCTCTGCCAGAGACCCCAGGTAGGGCCATGCTTCCCAGCTGCAGTGTAGAGCACATTTTTAACATCTTGTCCTGTCTAAACTGGCCCCAGGGCTACTGCATGAATTATTTCATGTTTTATTTGTTCAAATGCTTGTTGTTGCTCTGGGCCTCATATAAAATCATTCTTTTTCCGGGTCACTTGATAGAGAGAGGGCTGACAATCTGACTTTAATTTGGAATGTGTAGTCTCCAGAAACCCACAACACCCAAGAAAGCTTGCGTTTCCTTTCTGTTAGTTGGTAGGGCATGAGCTTATGTTATTTTAGTAATAATATTATTAATTGCCATGTTATTTTATTAATCACCTCCATTGGTGTCCATCTTGCCATTTTACTCCTAAAAACTGAATCTCTTGTGCAGGTCCCTTAACCCGTGGTTCAAAACCAGCTCCCAGAAGGATTTGGATTATTTTCTCCCCTTTCTCAAAAACTTCTTCTGCTGTACTACCCCATATAATATTGTCATCAATGTACTGTAAATGTTCTGGGGCTTCACCCTGTTCCAGTGCAGCCTGGATCAGTCCATAGCAGATGCTGGGGCAGTGTTTCCACCCCTGGGGCAGCCGATTCCAGGTGTATTGGCCACCCCTCCAGGGAAAAGCAAACTGTGGCCTGCATTCTGCTGCCAGAGGGATGTAGAACAACATGTTAGCAATATCAGTTGTGGTGTACCACTTGTCTGCCTTTGACTCTAGTTCATACTGAAGTTCTAACATATCTGGCACGGCAGCACTCTGCAGTAGCGTGACTACATTCAGGCCACGATAGTCCACTGTCAATCTCCACTCTCCATTAGACTTTTGCACTGGCCATATGGGGCTGTTAAAGGGGGAGCATGTCTTGCTGATGACTCCTTGGCTCTCTAGTTGACAAATCATTTGCATATTTTTGAATAGGGATTACAGAGTCTCGATTGGTGCATTATTGCCATCAGTGAACTCTTGTAGTGGCAGTTGGCACCTGTTGTTCTTTGACCCTCAGCAATCCCACAACAGAAGGATCCTGTGATAGACCAAGTATCACAGACAGCTGTTTAATTTCTTCTGTCGCCAAGGCAGGTATACCAAAAGCCCACTGATACCCTTTTGGGTCTTTAAAATAACCTCACCTGAGATAATCTACACCAAGAATACATGCAGTGTCTGGGCCAGTCACAGCGGGGTGTTTTTCCCACTCTTTTCCCCTTCGGCTCACCTCAGCCTCCAATACAGTCAACTGTTGAGACCCCCCTGTCACTCCTGAAATGCAAACAGTTCTGCTTCTTTAAAATCTGATGGCATTAGGGTGCATTTAGCACCAGTGTCCACTAGAGCCTTATCTGCTGGGGGTCAGATGTGCCAGGACATTGAATCCACACAGGTCAGTAAACTCGGTTGTCCCTGTCCTCTGCCTGGCTGGAGGCAGGGCCCCTCTGATGTTGGTCATAATACCCGCTAATGACAAATGTGTTAGTGTGGTGCGCACGGGTTTCAGCCTCATCTGCATCACTCACTTCTTGTGAATACAAGTCATAAGTTCTTCTCATAGGGTCATGAACAAAGTCAACCTTTCTGCTCTGTTGAGCACTTGATTATTGGAAACTGGAGCAGCATTTCTCCTAAAAGAACCTCATTTTGTAGTTGTTTTTCCTTCCAGCTCATGTACCTGCTCTTCTAGGAGGTAGGTAGGTAGGTAGTTTTCCATCCCATTTCTTCATGTCTTCTCTATAGTCACGCAGGCAATGCCACAGCTTCCCCCATGGTGTGTACCGATTCTCTTGAGTAGGGAAATGACTGCTCTTAATAACCTGAGGTACTAGTCCATGCAGGTGGGGAGTAGGACATGTCCTTTCTACATTGCTGGAATTATTGAGATAATTTCTCCACAGCTGCAACGAGGACAGAAGAGAGACTTCCTTCATATATTCATAGTCGATGAGCCAATTTATCCACTGTTGGTCCCTCTTTGTTTCTCCAGTCCATTACTGCTAACGCACTGGCATATGGCGATGGTGTGCTCCGTACAAACTTCCACCACATGGGCCGGGTGCATTGGACTTCATCTGGATCTGTGGGTACCTGTGCATTGTCTGCGTCACAGTAAACCATCTCCCACGTGGCTAATTCTTTCAAGTATTGAATACCTCTATCCATAGTGGTCCACTTACTTGGATGACATACCAAATCTTCCTTGAAGGGATACCTCTCCTTCACACTTGACAGGAGTCACCTCCAGAGACTGAGATTTTGTGTCTTCTTTCCAGTGGTTTTGTCAATGCCCCCTCTCTAGACAGGGATCCCAGCTGCCTGGCCTCCCTACCATTCTAATGGTAATTATTATTAGACACCACTGGCCCCACTATCCCAGCACTGAAGCAGCCAGGTAACGAGTTGCTCACCTGGATGGCGGCTGAAATCTTTTTGCAGTGTTTCGCAGTTCACTCAGGGATAGGGATCGGGTGACTGTCGCTGGCTCTGTCTCCTCCTGCTCTTGTGATGGGCCTGGTTCATCATCACCCTGTACACTGCGAGGGGATTTTCTTGTGTATTTCTTCTTCTGTATGGGAGTGACTGAGACCATCACAGGTTGGTTCTCTGGTTCACCTGCAGTGCCCGTCCTCGGGCTTGTAGTGGCTGCAGGTTCTGTAATTTAGTTACCAGTTGCAGAGCCCTTCTCTTCCTCTTGAGGGTGCTGAACAGTGTTTAATAGCATTCAGTAAGCGTGGGCTGTGCCCCAGTGTGTTGCAGTGAGCTGTGCCTCTCTGGAATTACCCAGGTGACAGCATACTTTTTCCAAATGTTTTAGTAGTTCTTCAGGATTCTGCACCTGTGCAGGAGTGAAGTTCCAATACACTGGAGGTGCCCACTGTTCTAGGTACTTGCCCATGCTACTCCACACCCCCAGCCACTCATAATTCTTCAACCTTGGTGTAGATCTCCAGGTGATACTCTTAAATAGCTGCTTAACCTTGAACAAAACTTAAACCACATGCAGGAACACACTGGTTCCTAGCAGTAAGATGACTGTGTTAATGTCAACAGTCCAAGGATATTTGAAATTCCTGAATTTCTCAAACACAATTGTAAATAGCCTCAGGGCTGATGACTGCACCCTGTCATATATGAGCATCACAGCAAAAACAAAATCCTAATCCAACTCTCACAGACTGTGAGCAACAGCATGGGAAATACATATTGCAAGTGAGGTGATAAAATCTTAATGAGCCAAGCAATCAACATTATTACCCATTTTGTCATTATCTCAGGCCTCACGCTGGATTTCCCCCTTCCCCCCCACCCGTGAAAGAGGGGAGGGACAAAAGAAGAAATTCATAGTTTGAATAAAAAAATTTAATAATAGTACAGTAACAATAGTAGGTCCCAAATGGGTGAAACGCAGCAGTGGTTTACCGAGCGCAGCAACAGGTACGCAGCCTGCCCCACCCCCCCAGCTGCGATCCGACCGCACCAGAAAATCCCACCACACTGACCCAGAAACTGGAACAGGCGTGAGAGAGCCCATGTCCGCCTGTATACTGAGCATGACATCATGTGATGTGGAATACTTCAGTGATCGATCCCAACCCGGCCCTCCAGCTGTGCTCCCTCTCAGCCCGAGGAAAGTTAACTCTATCCTGGTGAAACCAGGACAGTCACTGGAGGAGTGTGAACTAGATCTTGTTGGCCTATAATGCTTACATATTACTTCATATAGTCATTAATAAAATAAATAGATTTTACTGTAATCAGTTGATGATACAAGGGAGGTATCTTCTAGAGTGAATCTGTGTATTAACCTGTGTAGCAATTGCTCAGTGAATTGTGGTTGTAAAAAATGAAATTCCATAAAGCCAAGTGTGTATGCACTGATTGTGGAAATGTGCAGTAAACTTACTGGCTGAGGGGCACATTTGCAGAGTAAATGGAGTGGCTGTGGTGGGACAGAATCTCAACATAATGTGGTAGAACAAAGCAAATTTAGACTGCGATCAAAAGGAATTTTGTGTTAGATTTTTACATCTTTTCTGTTACCTTAGCTGCTGAGAAGGCATCTACCAGTACTGTATATAGATTAGGATGCTGCATCTACCCATCTACAAAGATACTACAGAGAAGAGCAACAGAGCTATACAAAGCTTGTAAAACAGATAATTTAGGAGACTCAGAGGCTGACTGTGCCCAGTCCAATAAAGAGAAGACTCAGAAGGAACATACATCTTCTTAGCTTTAAAAGAAGAGCAATTATGATGAGGAGAGCAATCATTTCTCTCCATGACCATGAATACAGAGTGAGAAATAATGACTTTAATTTGGAGCAAGGTAAGTAGATGTTTGGAAGACCTTCCCAGCTGTGTGGGCAAGCATACGCTGCAAAAAGTAACCGAGACAATTGGTGGTATCCGTTTGATAGGCTTTTTGCCTGTTTCCTTAGGGAAATGGGTTTCATGCATTCACAAAGCGTCTCTGTCCCCAGTGGTTGCTTTTAACCAAAACTTAGAGAGGTAAATAGGTTTTCTGAAAACTGACCATTGGACAGGACAGGGCGACCCTATTAGAGTTCTCACTTAAGGGAAAAGTATTACCGTGCATATATGACCTGCCAGGCACTACAGAATCCACGTGGACAAGATGCCTTTAAAATACTTCAGCCACGGGAAGAACATCAGCTGGAGCACTCATTCAAATCTTTTGGTAAGCAGGCTTTACTAGATCTGTAGTTCATGAAGCTGCTTGTTAGAAACAAATTAGACTGACTGACATTGGTTTGATTGATGTGCATGGAGTCCTGATTGAGAATGCTTAGGTTACGAACCAGGAGCTTATCCATTCTTCTACTGTGTTTTCTTTTTGGCGGGGATTTGGTAATATTAGCAGACACAGGATAAGCCCAGATAAGATGGAGAGCATGAAGTGGCACCACATGCTCTATATGCACACTAAAAAGCAGTAAGTTTGGAGATATTTTTTGTCAAGGCTGATCTATTATGCCTGCAAAAAATGCATTTGTTTCTTTTTTCTGTCAAGTCTTGATGCACACAAAAATGTTTCTAAATGCCCCAGTGAATCACTGCTTGTTGTCATCAGCAATAAAGCTCCTGTTGACTGCACTGGAAATGAAGTGCAGCCCCTGTTGTGGTCAGGACAGTGAGAACTATTAAGAGCTGAAATAATTTCACTTTGCAAGAGTAACCTCTGAGTACAGATCTTTGAGAAGTCTTGCATTTTAATTTGAAACAACACTTTGTTACTATACTATAAAGAAAACAAAACCCCCAAGCACTTTTCTGAAGGCTGATGAACTGTATAAGCTTTAATTTTGCTAGCGATACTATTACAGTTTTTGCTTTCTTCTATGAAATATCTTTTGATGTTGTTAAGCAGCTTTGTTACATGAACATAGTATTTATTTTATGAATCATATAAGACTATCAGGTTATAAGGAACTTATTGACACGCAATTCGTTGAGCTCTTTTTTTATGATATACCTTATTTTCTTGGCCAAACTTCTATAGCCCAAATATCTTTCTGGAGTTCTGTATGAGAAGATTTGAGTAATAACATAAACAACAGGAAAATAAATGCTCTAATAGATATTACTTAAGTGTAATTAATAGCCTTGCTCATCTAATTCTGGTATTCTCTTTGACCTTAGACTCAGATTAGTCAACAGTTACATTTAACAAGCTATTAAACAGTCCTAGTTTAGTAGTGCTGTAATTTATAATCTTATCTGCTGCTAACAGTAATTATTATGGACCTGTGTAATACACCTGCATGGTACACTACCAGTACCTTTAAACATAAAAATACATTTCACAGCAAGTTCATATATCCAACGTTAGAAAATAGCTACTGTTATGTGCCAGGCTGTGTGTAAGTGCATTTCTGAATCATAGATTTGTGAGTGTAGTATATGGACAGCTCTAGGTAGTAAAATGTGTTTTGTATCTCTACACTGTTCAAGTTTAAGAAAGGCGTCCAAATGAAACCATTTGAGACTTTGCTTCAGGGTTTCCCTTCCTTGCACACAGGATTGGCTTTAGCCATAGGCAGAGCAGGCAGTTGCCTGTGGAGGGAGACTGAGCATAGCAAAATGGCTATTTCTTAACGTCTTCTTCGACACCCCCCCCAGTCCCTCCCCGCCTACCCACCCCCCCCACCCCCGAGTTCTCCTTAGACCTGTACCCGCCTCCTCCTTCTTGCCTACCCAGGAGCGCAATAGGCAGTAAAGCTGTGCCTGTGTTGCTAGCTGTGTGAATATTTATGCAGCTTCTCAGGCTGCTTTTGCACTCCTTACATTGCCACAGGTTTGCTTTTAGCTGTATTAGGGCTAGCAAGTTTAAAGTGAGCTTGATAATCGTATGTAAAATACAGGCATCCTTTGGACTGAATAATTTGGATCATCTCCTTAAGTATAGCTTTGGACTTTTTTTTTTTTTTTTTTTTTTTTGTTTAGGAAAAAAGGCTTTAGAACCTCAGATGAGTCTTCTTTGGGCTGCTCACCCTGAACTTTTTATGTGTAGTTGAATTGGAGAACTAATTTATATTCTTCTTCCATGGTAGTGGAAATGTGGTCCTTAACTACTCTATAATAAGCCTGGTTGTGATTTTTTTGCTTAACATGCATTAAAAAGACTGAAGCAGGCATCTCTATAATCAATATAAAGTGCTCAGTTTATGAAAAATAGATATAGTGTTAAATTTATTGTCAAAGTGTCATTTAAGGTGATAAATCTGTAATGGTGGTCTGAAAAATTTCTATTGAGTTACTTGTCAACTTGAAAAATCTTATAGTGCTAAACTATATGTGAGAGAAGACCGTAGTCTTGGAAGCACTAAATGTTTCAGCCCATGATCAAGAATATAGACACAGGAATTTTTAATTACTTTTCTTACTGTTTTTACTTCCCTTTTCTGATATGCATTAAGCACAGCTGGTAAAAATCTGAAAAGACAATTAAAGCTATCAAGGTGGTTTTGGTTTTTCAAAACTGGAGTTGTTAAAAACAAAATAATGACTCTTTATTCTTTTCATAGTTTTACAAATTATCAATCCCGTTATTTTACTGGCTCACATGGAGTTACTGATACCTGCACAGTGTTCAGAAAGTAACATACCTGGTGATATTTGAGCAGTAAGTCTGGTATAAATTGGAACAAATAAGGGGTATTCTTCTGGCTGAAGGTTTGCAATAATCCTCCAAAAGCAATAACTGGGTTAAGGCTAAATGACAAGAAGATATAGTTATGGCAGCACCTAATTCTCACAGTCTGCTGTCTGATAGAGTTCACAGCCTTGAAGCAGGCAGCTCAGCACCTGACAAAGAGGTGGGATGAGTTAGATGACCATGAGTAAGTTGAGCAAGGAAACATTTAAGCAGCCAGGAGGAAATCTTTAGGAAGGATGGGACATCAGTCCTGCCCATGAAGTAGGTGGTCTGTTATGTCCATGCTGAGTTACTAACAACAACCCCTCTCCTAGAGTCAGTCTATGTTTGTAAGATATTGTTGAAAATTTTATTTTTAAGGCGTTACTTTCTTAAAAGAAAAAAAAGATAAATACTATCTCAGAGGATAGCTGGGGCTCTTACATAAAATGTTTGTGGCCCATTTCAGAGATGTATTATGATACTTTAGAAGGTGATGGTGGTAGAGGATTTCTTCTGGTCTGCAATCAGTTTTAGCTTCTCCCATTAGGGTACCAGGGAAGATCACACAAAATGAAATGGCTTCAGCTGGACAGAGATTTCCCTAAGGAACCTGTAGTCTTATGATTCAGGAGTCTTCCAGATATGGAAGGGCAGGGTCCTCTGCTGTGTGAAACCAGGAGTCAGACCTGCTCATTGCACAACTTGGAATGTGTTGCCTTCTACTAGAGTAGCAAGGGACATGGGCACGTGCTGCAGGTGAAGCCCACTGTGTATCTGGTTGTATTTTGGGAAGGGTAGAATTTAGTTGCTCTGCAGGTAAGAGAAGCAGGTGCATGACTCATTTAGTAATACCACAAGGGTATCTGCATGTGCTGCTTGGTAGTGTCAGAACTGGAGGGGGTTTTGTTCCCTGTGGAGGGATGGGGTTTGATGTGCTTCACATTGCCTTCATGTTGAAGACAAAAACCCAAGTCCATATGAAGATTCAGGTTTTTTTCAACCTCCCAACATATGCCTTATATGTACTAGGGAAAAAAACATACTGGCAGTTTTTACTTAAACATAACTTCTGTCCTACATGCAAATTGTACTTTAAATTTGATACATCCAGTTAGGGTCCATGAGATGTTTCCACCCACCATCATCTGCCATAGGGCGGTCCAGTTCACCTGACTAAAGAGATAGTAGCTCATCTGTTTTGTTCTCACACATTAGGACCAGTCGATTTGTAAACTTCAGGCTGTTGTTCAACAGAAGGAATCAACGAGGAAATACAGTAAATAAAATCTCTTGAAGATTTTGTTCTAAGCATTTGTAGATGATCCAGCTTTAATTTCTCTGAAAATTATCTTGTAGTCAGAGATCAAGGACTGAAGGTTTGGGAAGTAAACACTGTTCTTTAGTCAAAAGAGAAAAAAAGAGGTTTAATTCCTGGTTTTAAATGCAATGTAACTTTTAACTATGGAGCCCCTGTGGTTCCTTTATGCTACTACATAAAACTCGTGGTATTTTGGCTTGTAACACTGATTTGCACTGTACTGCTGGCAGTTACACAGTTTACTGCTCTCACTATCTTTAATTGGTGGACTGATAAGACTGTGGAAAAACAGCATTATTTTGCTTTGGGGTGGAGAAGGCAATTTTGTAAGCGTGGGAGGGGAGGAGTATTTCTGATTCATTTGAACATTTCTTTGCATAATGGGAGAGGACCTTTCACTTAATTACCACTGAAACCGTAAATGCTTAATTGACATAAAAAAGCCCAATATAGGCATTTTACAGTTTTCCTTTTGATCTTCCATGTGGGTGCGTATTGTACATGCAATTTGAAAAGAATAACTAAAAGGCTCTGATGTGGATGTGTGCTAGCATGTGAGGAGGGCCTGTGTGAGTACAGTTCGGTGCAGCATCAAAGAAAGGGATACACCCATTTCACTTATGAATAAATTGAGCATGTAATTAACACCTGGACTTTACAAAATACTTTTGAAACACAATTAAATCTGCTGCTTTTCTGCAATGAACAGAAGTGCTAAAAGTGAAAATATTGATCCCTGCTGAGTGTGATTTTTGAATGTATTTGACTTCAGATGCAGACTGGATTTAAACCCACGGTTTCAACTATCAAGCCATAAAATGAGACTGAGCACGATTTCTTTGCAACTGAAGTCAAAGGAATAAGGGCTTTTTAGAGCTGATTTGATTTCTTAATTTTTTTCCGTGTAAGAAGAAGCCATTCTAATTAATGCAGTCTTTCTCTTTTCCCATAGCAATTTATCCAGAAACAAGCTCTCAAGTTTGTCCAAGAAGCCTTTTCGCCATCTGGGTTTGTCTGATCTGTAAGTTGTCATTTCTTAAAATAAAGTTTATTTTTAGCTGGAATAGAAGAACAAGACTTTGAAGTTTGTTCTTTTGAAGGTAAAGGTCCATCAGTGATTAGGAGTGAAATTCTGATCCAAAGAAAGCAGCAATTGGACACTTATATGCAGAGATATTTTCATTCCAGGGTTTCAGGAACATCAAATATATCTTTTAAAACAATGTGGAGGTCAAAATAGCCTCTCCTTTTCAGCTTTAAAATATTTTATTGTGAGAGTACTTCACACAAAACTACTGGTGTTTGTAGTAAATATTTGAGCTAGTGAAAATAGTTTTCTAAGATACTCAAATGAAGCCTCTCTTTCACTATATTGGCCCCACAGCTGCTTATGGTTAGCTATTGAAGAATATTTTTATTTTCTCAGTTCTTTGAATTGCATTGTGCTTTATATAATCATTTGCTAATGAAGCACTGGTAAACATATATTTATTGATTGTTTCAATATTACATTTTTATCCTCTGTTCCATCAAGCAGAATTTCTGTGTTGGTATACATTCCAAAATTTTGGTCATCTTGTGCATTCTTTGCTATTATGTGGAACTGCAGAGAGTCTGTAGGAGCTTTGGGAGGGCTGGGACTGCAGAGGGGAGGGAGATTGCTCTCCTGGAGCTCGGAGTAGAGTCAGAAGTCGTCCAAAATGCCAGCCAAGTATTGCAACACCAGCCTTGCAATCACTCTTCTGGTGAGCTTCAGCATGTGAGAAATAAAATGAGCAAATCCCAGTGGCACAAAGAGAGGTTATGCCCCTTAGGTATGTTTTGTTGATAATTAAGTTGGTGTAATCACTTTCTTTACAGCCCAGGGAACATTGCTCACTGGAATTTTCTTTCATAACTTGGCGGTCGCCAAGCGCTCTGATGGAGAGACTAGCTAGTTGCAGAGCACTCACATTGCTGTATGCCCTGCATAACTCTGTTGTTTCTGAAGTCCATGTTTCTTCATATGCCATATCTAGTACCTGTCAAAAAGCCATCGTTAGTGTGTACTTGGCTGTAGGTTCTATTTTGTAGTTGTTATGACCTCAGAAAAATAGATATAGGACTCGGACTGTGCGCCCAAGCGCACAGTGTGAAGCTTGGCCTTCACTTATTTTTTGTAAGCAGTTAGTGAAGAAATGGAGTCATCTTTACCCCTCTTCCCAGGTTGCAGAAATGTAAGAGTAGGTATGTTCTAGCTTAGGAAGCATGCAAAAAAGGCGGTGACTGCAATTTTGAAGACATACTCTTCGCCCAGTTTTTTGGAGTTTATCTGCTGCTGGTAGGTTTATTGGAAAGCACAAGTCAAGCCACTCCTGAATCTCTTCCTCTCAGTTGAACAGCTTGTTTTAGGCTGTGGGTGAACTGAGTGCTTACAAAATCTTGGAGAACAACATCAGTGTTGCTGATCTTTCTGAAGAAGTTGGTTTGCTCCTGGGCAGAAAGAAGTAAAAAAAGATTTGGGACAGAGAGTCAAATGTTACAAATATGTGACAGGAATTATGGTAATAAAATTTAATGAGGCAGGGGAATAACACTTAGAGGGAAAACAACTGGCTGATGTGAGTTAGGAGTGAATATATTCCTGTTGCTAATACCAGAGTTAAACAATGGCCATTCAGTGTCATGGTAGTAGAAGCAAGGGAAGGGTACTGGGAGTGAGCCAGACATGAGAAAAATGGGTGGTGTGAGTGTTATACTGCGTAACATTTGAGGTATGGAAGCCATATGTCATGAGGGACAAGTTAGAGAGAGAGTGGATACAAAATTCAGATAGAGTGTTGTGGGCTTGGGAAAGAGTTGGAGTGTAGGGATAGAAGAACTAAAATTATGCAAACAGAAATTTGCATTGGCAGAGGGGAAAGCAGAGCCTGAAGGGAGGAAGATTCATGATAAAATTAGTTTCAGTTGAACTGTTCTGTTGATAAGTAATACATAGGTGGAAAATCAGAAAGAGCAGAAAGAGTGTTGGAAGGGGAATCTGAGAGAAGAATGATGCCATAAATACCTTCCAAGGAGCTTCTTCTAAATCTGACAAACGTGTCCTGTTGTTAACACTCTTGTAAATCAAAACATAAAGGGATTAAAAGTTCAGGATAGGGTGAAGTAGGAGATACTCACCAGGTATTGTAGGGAAGGAGATGTCACTTTGAAAGGCGTCTTTTAGCTGCAGCTGTAAAATTACAGCAAACAAGATAAAGACACATAATTTACTTTTACTAGGTCAGATTCTTTTTTACACACATGTGAAGGGCCATCATGCCTTTACCCAGCAGCATCCTGCCTGTGATGTGCCTAACTCCCTTGTTGGCTTTAACACAAAATAAAACAGTGGAAGAAAAGGGCTGCTCAGTACTGGTCAAGGGAAATTTCTCTTTTACAGAGAAATTATACAGTTAAATAGAAGATGGTAAGTATGCTGTTTTGAAAATGCATATTGTAGGTTTTGACCCAAGCTATCCTAATTAGGTTCATACTCTGTCTTGCACAAACAATTCTTGTCCATATTGTGGTGGTGTTGAATTTCAGCAGATGATTTCTGTGAATACAAATTGCTCCTTCATACACTTGTGAGAATGATTGCTGCAGCTGTTAATCTTCACAGAACTGCAGATGGCTTTTGGGAGAACAGGTTACAGCTCTGATAAGCTGAGTTTTTCATGATTTTCACACTTCATGTCCTCAGGTGTTTATGAGCATAGACTCTGTGGGCAGTTTGAGTCTGGTTTCTGTACATTGAAAATACCCATGAAATTTTGTAAAGAACAATTGTCCTCCTTGTAATGAGAGGCCTTACACAGCCACTTGCACATGCTTTACTGGATCTCATCTATGCCAGTAGGAGAAAGAATAACACTGGGTCACTTCTTATTTAGACATTGGGATATTTCTGTTTGTATTCTTCTTGGGCATTATTGCATTACATTGTTGTGTAGTTGTATTATATTTTAATAATAGAATTTGGTAAATTTGCCAACCTGTGGTTTAAATTCCATGCAGCATACCGTATAGCTAGGTGATATGTTTCTTTTTCAGGGCCATTTTGTCAGTTAGTGTTTTTTTCATGACATTACCTGGGGTTTTACTGTAAGTTTTCTAGAGTGTTGTAACAGATGGAATTTTGAAGGTTAGGTAAAATCTTTTTTTTATGATTAGAGTTTGTTAGAGCTTGCCTGTAATCCATGGCTGTTTGACTCTATATACCACGTCACAGCAGTAAACCATTTCTGGCATGATCTGTCTGAGGTAGCTGAGCAGAGAGTCAAGTGTAGAAGAGAGGAATGCTGATCTCAGCTTGACACGACATAAAATGCAGCTTGATGGAAAGCCCAATTCTCCATGCACTCCTGATTTACACCAGTGAATTGGAGATAGTAGTCGAGCCCACTGTGTGATCTTTCCGATCTATGACAGTCTGGATTCTTGGTGCAAGGAGAGCTTCATTCTCTACATGGAAACCATTACCTACCTACAGCTTGCATTGCATTGAGGTTACTGAAGTTGAGTTCCTTGTCTTACTTAACTGAAGGGTTCAACTTCTACTTTCACACAGCTGAGTACTTGGATTCCCCCTGCCCCCATTTTTTTCTATGTGCATGACATTCTGCATTCTAAATAAATTGGTTTTGCTATATTTTGCTATAGGATATTGGTGGACAATCCATTCAAGTGTTCCTGTGAAATTATGTGGATCAAGAAATTCCAAGAGGCCAAGTTTTACACAGAAACTCAGGATTTATATTGCATAGATGACAACAACAAGAGGACAGCCTTGCTGGATATGAAGGTCCCGAACTGCGGTAATACTCTTTTAACATAAAATTACTGCTAAATTATTATGAGACAGGAAAAACAAACATGCTTTTTTACAAGATACCTATCAGGATGACAACAGTGCTGCTAAAGGAAAAGGTTTCGGTAGAGATATTTACCACTCAGTGGTCTTTCACCCCACATAGAATACTTTTGGGAGCTTCTTGTAAAGCTTCTTTTTTTCCTCGATCCTTTAAGAATGTACCATTATTCAAGTGCAGGATATCAGAACACAGATTATAGATAACGCACAAGAATTATATAAAATGCATGTGCCTTTGTTAAACTAAATAGCAGTGTTTCCAAGCTCAATAGACTCAGAAGTTTACCTTTTTGATTTTTTTTTTCCAGGTATTTAAGGTTAATGAATTCTTTATTTTCCTTCAAAAATACGAACTCTAGTACTGGGACTATAGGAAGAAAATTCAGAACTGCCTGCTAATAGAGACAAACTAGCAATAGCTCAGTTCTTTGCACAAATAAAACTCTGCTGAGTTCACTTGTAACGGCTATGCAGAAGAGGCATAACAAGCTTAGGCTTGTAGCACTTTGCAGCATGTTTTCAGTTAGCTTATATGGATCTGGAGTTAATGGAAATACGATGTAACAATAAGGTCATCCCCTTACTTTTTTTGTATACAACTTCGCTGCTTGTATGAGTTTCTGGGACAGTTGGTGAAAGATTTCACCCACTAGTTGAGATTTCTTCTCGTCTGTATGAGGGGCAGAGGCTGGGTGTTTCTGACTCGATATGAGACCTTCAGGAGTTTGGCGTTTCCTTTGCAGGGATGAGAACTGGGCTGTGCAGTAGCAGGCAGGCAAGAAGGAAGGAGAGCAAGGGTATCCTCATGGAGGGCTGATTTGCACTGGGAAAGCTGTAAGTGAAGGTGAATAGCAGGAGGAGCACAAAAATGGTACCTTTTCTCCTTCCACCTTTGCCCATGAGTACCCTTTTCTCCACTGCCTATATTGAGGGTGTGACACCCTCTGACAGCAGCTGCCAGCAAGGAACAGCCATGGAGGGGACCTGCTGCAGACCCAACATAAGGGGTGTTTAATGGCAGTAGTGCGTTTTATGGGCATGTATCATGCTGTTGGTCTTGTGTCCCATCTTCCTGCTGGGGCTAGGCATGAGTGTAGTGTATTCATGACAAAAATGGCTCTCAAAAGATGAAACAACCTATTTAGAGGGTCTTGTGAGCTGCACAGTTTGTGTTGTGTGCTGCAGGATCTGATTTACCTGATGTGGGAGATGGTGCTGAGCTTCAGCTGGATGGATCAGAAGTAGATTAATCTGCTGGGTGTAGAGAAGTCTCCTAGTGGACTGAGATCAAATAGTACAAACCAGGAACTCCAGCATAGTCTTTTACAACATTCTTGGCTGGCACATCTAGATGCTACCAGGTAGCTAGGATTTTCCTTTGAAAATTTTTGATGTTAAATGTCCAGAATTAAACCAATGAGACATTTTTTTCTCCTGAGTTCTTGATCATCTGCAGTCACAACAGACTTATCTCTGACATCTTGATGCTCTGTGTGTGTACACATGTGTGCATCCTGTGGGCATACCTTGACTAAAATACTTGCCATGACAAGGGAAGGTGGTACTTCCAACTAGAGGAGGAAGAGAAGGAGGAAGTGTTGAGTATATACAACATTCAGATTGGAATTTGCAGTATGTGAAATTTGCATATGGGAAACATACATTTTGCTGAAGATCTGTGTGGATGTGAACTCATGCCTGCAAATTATTTTTTAGGTTTTTTTTCCTTTTAGTGGGTCTTTCCCTTTCATTTACCTTTTTCAAAATGAACCAGTGCAGGTCATCTTTATAATTAAGATGACAACATGGCCTTTTCTTAGCACAGAGTAGAGAATCCCAGGTGAAGAAGAATGACTGTCTTGGTCATTCCAGAATACAGCCTGGGCTGTGTTCTGGAAGATGCTGGAAAGATTCAGCGTGTGGGTCTTGCTTTCTGTATTTCTGCAGATACTTCTCTGTGTTTAAAAGGACAAGACTTAATTAAAAAAAACCCCAAAAACAAAACACTGACAAAGCTGGTCTATTTCACTGCCAGAACTTTCAGAGAGGCTAACAGATAGAGCTGAAATAGAAGAATAATTCAGCTATTGACATATGTGAACTTTTTATCCTGTGAACTCCGTGACCTTTTTATCTCCTTTTCATGTCAAGATTAGTTTTTGGGTGTGTAGTCCTTTCAAATTTTCTCTGCTAATGAAATGGTTTCATTCCATCTCTCTGTTTTGTTAAATTTTTTTGATTTAGAAACTAAGCAAACATGCTCTCTTCTTGCGTGCAGGTGTTATTAATTACTTCATAATATTATAGTATGTGGCCTGTACAGTATGTGGTAAATGTCTTGGGAATAGGACATCTTGCTATTGTGTGCTGTTAATAAATCTCTTTCTGGGAAGCTGGAAGAGGTGACTGTGGCTTCTTGATCATAGGGCTCTGGTTTATAGATAATTGATGTGAAAATCAGCAAAGTTCTGTGGTACTTGTTATTTATATGCTGGAAGTATTCATTAATGTGCTGATTAAAGGCTGGTGGCAATTTAGATGCCATCAACTTTGTGATTTCTGTTCTTGAAGTTTAAAGCAGGTATGCTCACTATCTAGAAGATCCTTTCTAGCTGCAATATTAAAGGTGTTAATCAGTTTTATGATGTTTGCAGAATTATTTTTTCAACTGCATTTGGAATGTATTTATGTATGATGATGTCCTAGATTTGGCCAGGATAGAGTTAGTTGAAAATTGTCAGATTCTGCTAAGTTTTAAATTCACACTGAATTACTATGTCAAAGGTTTTTAATCTGCATCTACCACAATAGTGTTAGCAGAGCCCTCTGTGTAAAGGAATGGTGGTGTTCAGTTTTGCTATTTTCGCAGCATTTGATGGTTGTCTCTGCAACATGGACAACATCACCACCTAGGCTATCCTCTTATTTTTGTTTCCACCTGATAAATAGCATTAGAAAATTAAGAAGGAGAACTAAATAAGTAAACACTTTGTTTTTATTACTGCTTCTGTAAGCTCTGGCAGCAATTGCCACTAGTGTGTCGAGTCCTTGGAAGTGAGGCATGTCCAGTGCCTGGGGTAAGATCACTCAAAAGACCATCAGTCTGCAGATCAGCTCAGCCAGAGCTCACTGAATGCCAGGGAGGCAAGTCTGTGTCTTTGGGACTGGTTATTAAGGTGTTGGTTGATCCCTCTGGTAGGCATTCAGTTACTCATCTGCTATCATTGAACTCACTGATACCGAAAGAAATCTTTTTCACTTGTGGTATTTTTGGGAGACACCTGGCTTCTACAATTATCTTTG
The DNA here is from genome assembly GCF_965140245.1 of Athene noctua. Classification (NCBI taxonomy): domain Eukaryota; kingdom Metazoa; phylum Chordata; class Aves; order Strigiformes; family Strigidae; genus Athene; species Athene noctua. Next base: position 54,995,747 of record NC_134077.1, on the reverse strand, counting down.
CAGTCCTCTGTGGATTTTTTGTTGCTCTGGATCTCAGTCTGGCATTTTGCCTTATCTGGCCAATTTACTTAATCAGCTTGTTTTATATATGACGGTGTGGTGCTTGATCTGGCTTTATTTTGCTTACTGTCCCATCTTTGTATGCTTCTTTATTATATATTGTTTCTGCAGATGTTTTCTTTCTTGTCATTGGTCATGCATGCTAGCTAAAGTCTGCTGAACAAAGTGGCAAATTAATCCCATGTACTAATTACAAAAAAGGTACGTACAGAGTGGCTGTTTACAGATGCAGCCAACCACCAGAAATGTTGTCTGGTCTGAGAACTGTGGGATTTTATGAATGATAACATTTTTTGTCTCTCTTCCCTTGTGCATGAAGTATTGTGGGGTTGCTCTTAGAGCTGCTTCTTGTGTGTGGCTGACAAAATGTTAAAAGTCGTTGTAATGTAGAATTAGAGTCTAAAGAGATGGGTTGCCTATTTCTTGCTTGGTTTACCAGTGACTGTATACTGTACCGTGAATGTTTACAGGCAATTGTTCAGATGACTACAAATGGACTGGGTTTGGCTTCATTTCAGCCTCTTTCTGGTGATAGATTTTTGTCCTAGAGGTAAATAAGTAAATGGTAATGTCAGACTGGAGGCAGGTGGTTATAAATTCTAAGGTGGTGAAAAGGCAAACCGAAGGATTGACACATTTATTTCTTTGAATTTACGGAAAAGATTTGTAGTATTAGTGAGTCAATAAGCATTAGGTCTTAGGCAGTCACAGTACAGTGCTGTCTAAAACCACAAACGAAGGCATAATCCAGTGGGTGTTGACATTTTTTTGCCATTATCAGCCAGACTTCACAGATAAGAGTATCAGAAGGAGAACATTACAGGCAGAATGCAGTTTAAAAGAAGCCTTAAACATTCTCTGTGTTTACTTTTCAGAATATTCAGGGGCTTTCTAGCTTGTGTTGTTTATTTTGGGTCAAAAACTAGATGTTATACATGATGTATGGTAGAAAACTGTTCTTATTTTCTCTGTAAGAGTTTCAATTCTTATCTGTGATTATGGGCTGTATTTTATGAGAGTTTTGACAGTAATGGGGTTTCACTGTTGCTCCAAGGTTGTTATAATTTTCCAGTCTTACTTAAAATATTTTAATTATTCCAGCTTCTAAGTGAAAATAACCAATAATTAATGGATGTTTGAAATGGCAACAGGATTCTCGTTTTCAAAGACTTGTACATAATTTCTCTGTAAGCCTGCACGCTTTTATATGTTCATGAAGCAACCAGTAACTTTCATACAGATGTCTAGATGTATGATATATAAATCATGTGATTTGTGAATGATGACAGTTGAATGTACATGATGCATGTAAACATCTCTCTTTTTTTTAAAAAAAAAAGCAGAATTTTGTTTTATAATTCTAATTCAATTTCTGCTTTAACTTGAATGAAGCAGGTTTATAATACTAAGCAGATTAGAAATAGGAAGAAGTAAGGCACTATCTAAGGGAAAGAAACATGTCTTGATGACTCAAGTACTGTTCCTGAGCTCAGTGCATTGTGCAGGTTTGCAGAGATGCTCTCTGTGCCTTACTTGATGCATTTGCATAAGTGTGGAGTACTGATCTACAGATGGCTGTTGACTAGTGGTATTCTTACTTTGCTCTTGTGATGTAACTAGGTGAAGACTGATGACTAGATAACTACTATAAAGTCTAAAGAAAGTACTTTTTTCACTTTAGAAGTGGTGACATTTCCTGAAGGCATTCCTTCAGCCATATACTTGTTATACAGTATACTTGGTATCAGGAGTGAAACCCATCAATTTATTCATTTATGTAATTCTCTGAAAATGTTTGTGTTTCAGTATCACATTTTATCATGTTGCAATATTTGACAGGTCAGCATTATTTTCAGTATTTGCTGAACACACATGGAATTCCCCAGATAAAGATACAGGAGTTGCAACTGCGTTATATGCACTTATTGAATAAGAAGCTATTTGTTAGAAGTTTGCATAAGTTAGTTTAGGCCTCAGTAACTTAGATTACAAATTCCCCATTCAGGGACTTTGAGAGAAAACATGGCTGGATACCTTCAGGAGACTACTAGCAAAGAAAGTGTTGATAAGATTGATAGCCTCTACAGAAACATACAATGTGAAAATTTTTGCGTATCAACAAACTGTTGATATTAATATGGGCGAATGGGGTCAATGAAATTCATGTGCTGCAAGATTGTTTCTTATTCAGCCCCTTCCTACTGGAAACCAGGTCAGGCGTAGGGACCTTAACAGAAAGGTCCTGGGCAGAAGTTAAGGAGCTGATGTAATCATTGGAAATGCAAGACCTTCATCTGGTTTGAAATGTCAGCGGCAACCTTCAAAGTTTCTGTGCAGGTTGAATGCAGAAGATGGCTCCCTGTCCAAGTGAATTTGTTCTGGTGCACGGCTTTTGGTGTTTTTTACCTGCACGGCATTCATGATGGCATTTGAGGTCCTAGATGGGATTACAGTTCTGCGGAGGTTGCATTTGTTGCTGTAATTGTGAAGATGAGTTAAGGGTGGCCTTTGCTGTGGCACACGCTGTCTCTACTTACAGAAGTTTACTCCTAGTGTTAATTTCAGTTAAGCAGGAAGTGATGGATTATTTAAAGGCAAAGTAAGGGTGTATTTGCTCTTGGAAAACGTACTTTAAAGACTTATCACCTTCTGGTAGAGGCTGTACTTGTTTAATTTTTTTCTGTAAAGGTTCCCAGATGAATGTGACAATCAGGTATGTCATGATTGGAGGCAGATTTCTTTTAGTATTTTAAAATACGCGGGGGGCTCAGTGAGCTGCCACATCACTCATTCTGCTTCCCAACAGAAGGACGTTCCTCCATAGACTAACAAGGTGGATGTTATGAGTATCAGATCTGGCCCTGTAAGAAAATGAGAACTGGACTTCTAAGACGGTATGTTCAAGCAGCAAGCGCATCTAGCAAGAAGAGGTCTGAAGTGAGCTTGTTCATTGTGCCTTCCAGCTGCTCATTAGGAAATATAGAAGGCATGGGAAAGTCTTAAAATCTGTTCTGAATGACTTTTCTTAAGACTTTGGCAAGGAGCCTCTATGTTTGGTCTCAGTCCTCCCTACGATACAAATTTGTGCTTTTCCTTTCAAAAGGGTATAACAAGACCTGCTCCTTTCTTTTTTTTTTTTAAAAAATAAAAAAGGTAGTGGATACAGGAGGAGATTTTGTCATCCTTCTCTGGGTTCAAATTCAGTTTGGGAATCTAACCTACAACTTTGGGGGTAATGTCCTCATCACCACCCTGTAGAGTGTGTGAGACTATTCTAGCTTTACCCTGTCATAGAATCACAGAATCATCTAGGTTGGAAAGGACCCTGGAGATCATCTAGTCCAACCATTTGCCTAGCACTGTTCCCACCTACAGCATATCGTTAAGCTCCAAATTGACCCTACTCTTGAACACCTCCAGGGATGGGGACTCCACCAGCTCCCTGGGCAGCCCATTCCAACGCCTAACAACCCCTTCTGGAAAGAAATGCTTCCTAATATCTAGTCTGAACTTATCCTGGTGCAACTTGAGGCCATTCCCTCTTGTCCTGTCGCTTTCTACTAGGCTAAAGAGACTCATCCCCAGCTCTGCACCCTCCTTTCAGGGAGCTGTAGAGGGCGATGAGGTCTCCCCTCAGCCTCCTCTTCTCCAGACTAAACACCCCCAGTTCCCTCAGCTGCTCCCTGTACAACCTGTGCTCCAGACCCTGTACCAGCTTCGTTGCCCTTCTCTGGACACGCTCGAGTCATTCAATGTCCTTTTTGTAGTGAGGGGCCAAAAACTGAACACAGGAATCGAGGTGCGGCCTCCCCAGTGCCGAGTACAGGGGTAAGATCCTTTCCCTGTCCCTGCTGGCCACGCTATTGCTGACACAAGCCAGGATGCCATTGGCCTTCTTGGCCCCCTGGGCACACTGCTGGCTCCTGTTCAGCCGGCTGTCAATCACCCCCCCAGGTCCCTCTCTGACTGGCAGCTCTCCAGCCACTCCTCCCCAAGCCTGTAGCGCTGCTGGGGGTTGTTGTGGCCCAAGGGCAGCCCCCGGCATTTGGCCTTATGGAAACTCCTCCAGTTGGCCTCAGCCCATGGCTCCAGCCTGTCCAGGTCTCTCTGCAGAGCCTCCCTACCCTCGAGCAGATCAACACTCCCACCCAACTTGGTGTTATCTGCAAACTGACTGAGGGTGCACTTGATCCCCTCGTCTAGATCATCAATAAAGATGTTAAACAGGAGTGGCCCCAAAACCAAGCCCTGGGGGACACCACTCGTGACCAGCCACCAACTGGATTCAATTCCGTTCACCACAACTCTCTGGGCCCGGTCGTCCAGCCAGTTTTTTACCCAGCAAAGTGTGCATTTGTCCAAACCTCAAGCAGCCATTTTTGCCAGAAGAATGCTGTGGGAAACGGTGTCAAAAGCCTTGCTAAAGTCAAGGTAAACAACATCCACAGCCTTTCCCTCATCCAATAAGCAGGTCGCTCTGTCATAGAAGGAGATCAGGTTTGTCAAGCAGGACCTGCCTTTCATAACCCCATGCTGACTGGGCCTGAGCATCTGGTTGTCCCACATGTGCTGTGTGATGTTACTCAGGACGAGCTACTCCATCAGCTTCCCAGGCACTGAAGTCAAGCTGACAGGCCTGTAATTTCCCAGATCATCCTTCTGACCCTTCTTATAGATGGGCATCACGCTGGCCAATTTCCAATGAGTCGGGACCTCCCCGGTCAGCCAGGACTGCTGGTAAATGATAGAAAGTAGCCTGGCGAGCACCCCAGCCAGCTCCTTCAGTACCTTCGGGTGTATCCCATCCAGTCCCATAGACTTGCATGTGTCTATGTGATGCAGCAGGTCACTGACTGTCTCCTGGATTGCAGGGGGGTCGTTCTCCCCGTCTCTGTCTTCTGGCTGTGGAGGCTGGATTCCCTCAATACAACTAACCTTGCTATTAAAGACTGAGTCAAAGAAAGCATTAAGCACCTCAGCCTTCTCCTCATCACTTCTTACCATATTTCCTCCTGCATCTACCAGGGACTCTCCCTGGACTTTCTTTTGCTACTGACATACTTACAGAAACTTTTCTTGTTATCCTTGATTGCAGAGGCCAAATTAATTTCCAGTTGGGCTTTAGCCCTCCTGATTTCCACCCTGCATAGCCTCACAGCCTCTCTGTAATCACTGTGTGTGGCTAGCCCCTTCTTCCAAAGGCTGTAAACTCTCCTTTTCTCCCTGAGTTGCAGCCAAAGCTCCCTGTTCAGCCAGGGTGGTCTTCTCTGGCATCGGCTTCTCTTAGAGCACCTGGGGACCGCCTGCTCCTGAGCCATTAACACTTCTTTCTTAAAGAGTGCCCAGCCTTCCTGGACCCCTGTACCCTTCAGGAGAGTCTCCCTGGGGATCCTTTCAAGCAGGTACCTAAACAAGACAAAGTCAGCCCTTCTGAAGTCCAGGATGTCGGTTCTGCTGTCCCCTCTCCTGGCCTCTCTAAGAATAGAGAACTCTCCTATTTCATGATCTCTGTGCCCTAGTTGGCCTCCAGTCACCACATCCTCCACCAGCCCTTCTCTGTTCACAAAGAGGAGATCCAGCAGGGCTCCTTCTCTGGTCAGTCAGATATGTGCAAAGTACCATGGTTGTTGTGGAAAACACCCATCAAGATTTGCTGTGCCATATGGCAAGCATGTCTCTGTTCAGTGTTGTTCAGTGCCCGATTCAATGGCTAAAGAGTTGGAAGAGATTTTGATCTGGAACAGTTTCTTTAATTTACATAAACACTCAGTGAGTAAAGTACAGAAAAATGCTGGGGAAATGGGTCATAGTCCAGGATTCCTTTGCCTCTTTTGCCCTTATACTTTTCAGATTAGTGCCTTTACTTTTCGTTTTCATCCAAGGGAAATTTTCAATTTTTTTATGCATGATGCAAAATTACAGTGGAGAAATGGAGAGTAGGGCCTGGTGGTTAGAGCAGTGAAATGAGAAATTGTGGGCTTCTCTTCCCTGTAGCTGGAGAGGAAAGTGATCTTTGGGCTCTGAAAAAAAAGAAGATACATGAGAGATGATAATTTTTAAAAATGTTTGTCTTTTCTGCTAGTTGTGTATTTTATTTGTCTAACATGTATTCATTTTCATTGAGTATGGTTGTGGTTGTCGTCTTGGAGTAACTTTGGTGAGATTTCTGCAATTACCTCTATGTATTGAGCATTTTGATTCTGTGGTTGTGATACAACAGGAAATGGAAATAAAGATTTATGTTTCTTTAATTCATGTTTTGCATGTAAACTTCTGGGGTATCCTGTTTATAGTTCTCTAAAGATGCAGCCAGGCTGATTTTTGGCCCTGTCGTTCTGCAGGAACATTTCTGTGGAAATATGCCCACTTACCCCATGACTGAAATCTGGCTCAGAGTTTGTTGGCTGCAGACAGTTGCTAAGTGCAACCCAGGAGGTGAATCACATATGCAGCATCTCCTAGCTTTATAGCTAGAATTACTAGAAAGTTTTTTGCTTTGATTTTATACCCATAAAAGCCATGGGAAAAGACCTTTGGAATTTGTAATCATGCCTGTATTTTCAAGCAAGGCGGAATTTTAATAGAATGATATAAGAAAACTCTCTTTTTCTTACATCTTACATGATACAACCTGTCTGGAACCAGTAAGACCTCTGAAATTTGCAGATCCATGTGCACAGTTCTTAACAAATCACATCATCAGCCATCCTGTTTTCAGGTTCCAGACAGTACAGGCAGTGGGTGTTACCAAGCTACTTAGTGCTGTAATTAGTTTATGTTTTCTGCCTAGAGAGAAGCAGCAAAAACAGGGGAGCCAAGAACCTTGGACTGTATTGAAACCCTATGTGAGGCAAGCTGACTGGATTTGAGCCCACTGTATGTTATGAATTACAGGAAATATTTTATAAACCAGTGGTTCTGATAGTCTGGCTTTACGTGGTTCAGTTTGATTGATAGTTGCTGGCTCAGTATTAATTTAATCATTCTGGGTCTGATAGATTTATTAAAAAGATGATTAAGGATTTCAGGTAAGGATTAAAATGACCTTATTAAACTTCAGATACAGTTAGCTACTTTTGAGAAAAAAATCTGTCAATCTTTTCTTGGTGACTTCTTGTTCTTATCACAGAACAGGTTGACTTCCAAAAATGTGCCAAGCAAGAAAGAGATGTCATGGGCCACACTGAAAACCCGTTTAATGACACCGTATCATATCTAGACTCCTGGGAGTTTGTCAACACGACCATGAAAACCAGGGGCTTAGCATGCAATGGATGGCATAAATGAATGGATATTGGATTTATGGTATTCTCTCGGGTGCTCATTTCTTCATCATGTAATTTCTTAGATATTAGTGAGTCTAACTGACAGTATATAATAAAAGATAATTTTTTGGTCAAGGTTTTTGAACAGCTGAACAAATCCCAGAACTGAAAGGTGAAAGTTGAAGCTGAAAAAGTCAATGTGGAAATAATATTGTAAAAAAAAATTGTGAAGGTAGTTAACCAGTGAAAGAACTTGGGTTTAATTATGGATTCCATTCTCTTTGCTTAAAACCTTTGTCTTCTAAAAGCTGCTATAGTATTTGGCTAGAGTATTAACTTGGTGTGGAGAGTTGAGTTACAGACTACAGAGTTTTATTAGTACTGTTATTTCTTAATTAGGTCATAGCCTTCATTTGACCCTTAGTGACAGTCTGGGTCTACCGAGGCAAGTGTAAGTTTTCTGTAGGAAGTAGTAAGTAGTGGCATAAAGACTGAAAGACCTCTAGGAATTTAGTTACATTCTTTTTATTAATTTCCATTGGCAGCTGTGTAGCTGTAGTAACCTTAGAAAATTTCATCCAGAGTATTTGGTTTTGTGATTGCTGAAGTCCCAGTGTGCACAACGAAGATATGTGTCATTCCATAGTGATGCTTGACAGTTCCACTGTCTGATGGCCTCGAGCCATGGGTTTGCACTAATGATGGTCTGTGAAGGTAAATAGCTCCCCCCCCACTACCCCTGCTTAAAAGATGGTTTGTTCCCTCTAAAGCATGAGATGATATTTGGAGAAACTCGGTTGACATAAATGAGTTCCACCAGTTTTGTCTGTTTTGTCCAACTGTGCTGGAGTGGGGAAAGTGACTGCTTATTCTAATCCAGACCTGCCTGTTCTTAGAAATAAAGTGTAACCAATTTGGGTATGAGAACAGATATTCTGTGTGTGGTGAAATAATGCAGCTGGTTTACACCCATACATAATAAAACACATGAATTTGAGCGTATGCCTTCATCTACCGAACAGCGTAACTCTGTACTTTAGAGTTTAAAATTCTGAGTAGCAGGTTCTGTCCTCCCATTTTTGTAGGGGTTGAAAAGCTTTGGGTAGTTTATTGAGAAGAAGGGAGACTTGAGAAAATGAAATAAACCAGAGTGGTCTTAAGATCATACAGAAAGTCTTTTCTCTGTCCCCTCAGAACAGGAGAGCACTCAATGAATTTAATGTCACAGACAAATTTCAGAACTGGTAAAAGGGAATGGCTCTTGTATATGACCTGGAGAGTATGCCTGTGAAACTCATTGCTGCAGAAGGCTATTAAGGCTAAGAATATAGCAGACTTTAAAAAGAAATTGGATGCTAGCAGGGTTATTACTGATATCCAGAATTATAATAATTAATGCTATCAAAGTTTGAAAGAGATACTGCATTTCCAGCTTTGGGGCACAGGGTAATCTTTGTCTGACAGATAGCAAGATGAGACTTGTGGAAAGATGATGTCATGTCTACCTTGCATGGCTCTTATGCTACAGTCTAAACTTACTATTGTGGCAGTATACAAAAGTGTTTGAACCTGTTATCTAATTGCTTGTATCAATTAGTGTATACAAAGTCCTTTAAAATGTACTCTGTATCAACAGAAGTGATAGTCATCTAAAACAGTGTAACCAAATTGAGTCAGGAGTAAATGCAGCATGGTTGGATATCTTTGTAGTTGTGTAGGTGTCAAAATGCTACTGACTCCTGTAAATGGTCTTGCTACAATGAGCATACATATTGAGAACATAAGGCTGTTAGGGTGCATGGTGGTTTTTTAAATACAGTTATTTTTAGTACAGATTTTGCTGATAAGTTTTATTGGTAAATCTGGTGTTTCACATTTTCTAAAGACCAGGTATCAGGCTACTGTCTGCTTTTTCCAAATAGAGCCACTTCAGCTAGGGTATGTTCTGCTGTGGAGCAGTCTGGGTGCCACTGGAAATAGAAGCCAAAATGACCTTGTGGTTAAAGTTCACTAACTCAGGATACCCAACCAGAAAAATTAAATCCGAAGGCAATTCATGTATGTTTCTCACCCACCTCTTATGACTTGGAAAGGGAGTAAAAGAAGACACACACAATAATGTCATTATTTCTTTTCTATTCTATTCTATTCTATTCTATTCTATTCTATTCTATTCTATTCTATTCTATTCTATTCTATTCTATTCTATTCTATTCTATTCTATTCTATTCCATTCCATTCCATTCCATTCCATTCCATTCCATTCCATTCCATTCCATTCCATTCCATTCTCACTTTTTTTCTTCACTGTTTTCTGTCAGATCTTGCAGCTGGTTTTTAGTGTAACTTTAGGAATCTACAGAATAATGGCTATTATTTTATAACCTCTGGCAGGATAAAAGCATGATGTCTCTGTTTCCCTCAGAGATACAACATCAGCATGACATGTGCAGAGTTTTGCAAATAAACAGCACTAGATCTAATTGTGTGTGGGAATCAGAACCAGTACCAGACAAATGAAACTTCAGTTGCCTATCCTGTAAATAAACACACTGCAGGAAGAACTGGTCTTAGAACTTAACAGCTATTAAAGGAGGGCTCTAAGGGACCAAAGTTGTTCTTATTTTTGCTTACATGAGAGTTTTCATGTGAAATGATGTGTTAGTAGGAACTGTACAGGCTTGCACAGTGAAACTCTAATCTGTCATACAGACCTTGTCCCAAATGCTGGGACCAGTCTGGCAAGAGTAGTTGGAACGGTTTTCTGAGGTGTGGAAATATAACTTTGTAAAGTAAATGATCTCATTACTTCTCTCCTTGTTCCCTAACCAGCATAATTAATATCCAAATGTTCCCTAAGATTAATTTCATTTCCTGCTCATCTATTGACAGACACTGCTGAGATTTGAATTCACATCAGGCAAGAGCAGATGGATACCTTCACTAACAGATTACTGCATCAAGGTGTACAAACTGTCCAGCTCTGTCTCAATAAACTTCAACATATGATTTATAAGTGAACATAGTAGAAGAAATCCATGATGCCTATAACGGGAATCATATTATAGCAGTACTTAAAGCACTGGGAGAATTGCCTAAGCAGTTATCGTATACTTGTGCTGATCTTCAAATCTTATTAGGCAGGAAAGCATTGCCTGGAAAATTATTTGTCTTCTCTTTATATTACTTCATCTCATTTAATTCTTATTGAACTAATTAAACATAAAGAGAGATTTCAAATACATATAGCTTCTGTTGACGTTCTAGCAAACATATTAATCTGTCCACACTGTTTTGATGGTTAATTGTTTGTATGGGATGTTTTACATAAGCAAAAGAATCTCTGTTAAACTTGTATACCTGCAAGTCCATGATGAAACTACCGTACTCTTAACTAAAAGCAAAACAACTAAAAAAAAGAAGAACCGTTGGTTCAGAAAAAGAAAAGTCACTGCAAGATTATACATATATATCCAGCACAGTAGATGAGCTTGATTATTTGAGGTGATAAATTGCAAGTAAAACTTGCCTGGAACAGTTGATGAGAAGTGCCTCATAAAGGAGGCCAAGGCTTTTTGCAGAGTGTAGCAGCTCCAATGGTACAGTATCTTTTAAGAAAGATATGCTATTTCTAGCAGTAGAAAGGATAAAGGCTAATAACTCCATGCAACACACCATCTCTCTTGTCCCGAGTTACCACCATAACAGATGGAGCCCAAGGTCATGGACTACATGAACTCAGTGGTCATTTTGTGGACATTTGTGGACATTTTATGGACATTTTATAGGCGTGGTCCGTAGGCTGAGGGAATGATATCTGTGTATTCTATCAAAGGATGGGAAGGGAATGGTGGTTAATGGGAATGTATTGGATAGTGTGGGACCCGAGCATGACATTATGGAATAAGGGCTGGAGAATGTACTGGTTTTGGCTGGGATAGAGTTAATTTTCTTCATAGTAGCTAGTATGGAGCTGTGTTTGGATTTGTGCTGAAAATAGTGTTGATAACACAGGGGTGTTTTGTTACTGCTGAGCAGTGCTTGCACAGGGTCAAGGCCTGTTCTGCTCCTCCCACCACCCTACCAGTGAGTAGGCTGGGGGTGCACAAGAAGCTGGGAGGGGACACAGCCAGGACAGCTGACCCCAATTGACTCACGGGCTATCCCAGACCATATGATGTCATGCTCAGCATATAAAGCTGCGGGAAGAAGGAGGAAGTGGCAGGACATTTGGAGTGATGGTGTTTGTCTTCCCAAGTAACCGTTATGTGTGATGGAGCCCTGTTTTCCTGGAGATGGCTGAACACCTGCCTGCCAATGGGAAGTGGTGAATGAATTCCTTGTTTTGTTTTGCTTTAGTTAGTAAACTGTCTTTGTCTCAACCCATGAGTTTTCTCACTTTTACCCTTCCAGTTTTCTCCTGCATCCCACTGGAGGGAGTGAGCAAGTGGCTGTGTGGTGCTTAGTTGCTGGCTGAGGTTAAGACATGACACTAGCGTGTTGTGTAACTGTTTGCTATGTAAATAAATGTGAAACGTGAGGTCTTCTGTGCCTGAAGTATATTGATACTGCTGGCATTTTTGAAGAGGGTTAGTCTATAATTCCTTATGTTTCTGTAAATATTCAGCATAAATTTACTCTTCGGGAAGCTCCCAATGCTTTGGGTGCTGAAGAATGAGATACAGAGGAATTTGTAGCTCTGTGAGATGGAGGGGGAGTCCTGATTCTTGCAGTCTGGGCTTATTTCCTCATGAGTGGTACCATCTCACTGCTTTTCTTCTTTCCTGAGGGCAAGAGCGAAGTCTGCTGAGGTGCCTTGAATAGCAGATCTGTGCAGTTGATAACCCTCTCTTCTGTTCTTTCTCTCCTGGTTTGATCTGTTCAGTGCTCTGTTTCCCTCACTTTTTACTTAAGATCTAGGTTTTGCCTTGCTGTCTGTGAGCTGTCTCTCTGCTTGAGAGGAAGGGCTGCAATCTTGTGTGAGACCAGGAGCTAACAGGATTTTCCTGTTAGTGTGGAGAACAGTGGGAATACCACAGTGTCAGTTTGTGGAAAATAGAGGTTGCTTTGCAACTGTTATAAAGAGTCAGATTAAATTTCCTGTTTCAAAGAGTAAGGGAAGGGTTTTTTTTCATTTTGAAGTTATGTACTAAAGTTTGGATAACTTTTGTTTGCTCACTGAAATATTTCCCTATATAATTAGATGAATATATTTCCACATGCAGTAATATTTTCTTAGGATGTGAAGCACAGGAATACTCAGGAAAATGTTACGTAGCAGCCTAAAAATTGTAGTTATACATTTCCAAAGATGCTGGTTTTATTCCCTGCCTGAATAGTAGCTTACCACAGTGAATATATGATTTACCAATCTTTTTGCTTGCATTTATACAGCTTGCTTAGAATTGAGCAGTGTCTATTTCTGTCAAATACAAAGGCATGTGTTTTTTTTGTTGTTGTTTCTATTGCAGACTTGCCCTCAGCAAACTTAAGCAATTACAACATCACTGTGGTGGAAGGAAAGAGCATCACACTGTATTGTGATACTACTGGCAGGCCACCCCCTAATGTGTCCTGGGTGCTCACTAATCTTGTTTCAAACCATGAGGTAAGTTTCATATTCAAATACATGACAAGTCAGAGACAGGAGATACATCTTGAAGGATGGAATGAAGGTTCATGTCCATCTTTAGATAACTTTTTATTAAAAAGCTTAACTAAAAAATTAATGCTGGGGATACATTTATTTTCCAGTTATTTTAAATTCAGGGTGACTGCCACAGTGCTTTTGGAGAATGGCAGGCATTCACTCCTTGAAATGCTGATTTGTACTCTGGTTTTTGGATGTTCACCTGTAAATAAGATTACTGTAAAGTTTTGGAAATAATGTGGTGAATCAAGATACTGAAATATGAGGGCTTTCTTATTATCACTGATACCTGCATTCAGAGAATGTCTAATCTACTCTAACTATGAAAAACACTGTGTCTCTAATTTTATTGTATTTTCATTCCAAAAGCTTGGTGTGTTGGAATTTGGTTGTAAGTATTTTGTGACTTTTTAAATTTTTTCTTCAACAAGAAAGCCTTGGAAATAGAAGTGAAGGTTTTACTGAAAAGAATGGCTTTTTTAAAATGAAGTATGAAGTTGTTACGTCAATAAAATCATCTAGGTAGAGGAATTTTGTTTTCTGAGATCTTTGTATTGTCCCTACTTTGGGTTGTGTGCACACTAGAGATAGAATGATTAAAGTTCTTTCTGATGGAAGTGTTGATAAGGAGAAGGCATATAAGCAGATCTTCAGCATGCATCTGCCGACCTCTTAAATTGCCTCTATTTACACAGCAGGCAAGACCCTATGTTACTTACAATTTTATGGCACTGGGTTGTCTATATTCATGATGGGGCAGACTGCCTTAAGTGCCCTGGTCTGTACAAAGTATGGGATGTGTACTTCCAAAGCTTGCAGCAGTGTGGAAGAGGCAGGACCTCTGGGGTCTTCTAATCTTTGTACTTTCTTCCTTGAGATCATTATGTTTAGCCTGTATAGAATTTGACATGCTTGTCTTTCAGCTCTCATAAGTAAGAGCTCTGCAGAGATCTATTTTTATTTTTAGAATTTTCCCTAATCTGTAAATTTAACCAAAGGCTTCAGTCATCATCGAAAACAAGAAATTAAAACCATTTGGGGAACCTATGCCAAGTTGTACTCTTTCTGTTTTGGTTTTTTTTTTTTTTAAATTGAGTTATGAGCCAAAACAAATGTGGGATGCTGTTCAAAAAGTGAAATCACCTCATAATTTAACCCTCCTATCTTTGAAATGCCATGGTCAGTTTGTTTCAAGGTTTCCAGAAATATTCTGTCCTGGCATAACTTCATCTGGATATTTCAGAGGGAGATTTCAGAGGGATTTATAATGCGGGCTAGCTACAGCCTTAGCTGTGGAACACAGTGATCTTTTCAGTAGCAGAAGGAGAGCCTTTTAAACCTCATTTGCCATTCACAGCTCTCCTTCCCTTTTCTGTGAGTGTTGGTTTTAGTTTCCTTTCTCTTACTTCCATATCTGGGTGTCTGCCTCCCTTTTCTTCACCTCCTATGCTGCTTTTCCCTGTTTTCTCTCTTTCATGTTTTACAAAGAGAGATGTTAACAAAGATTAAAACTAAACTCTAGTCCTGCAAAGCTAACAATGCTCTCAGTTTGTATGATGTATAATGTGATTGATGATGGTTAGATTTTTCTTGTTCTAGATTTCAGCCCTGAGCCTGTAATTGAGCCCATCTGCTTTCAGTCTCACCTCTGAGAGTTCACAGAATCATTCAGGTTGGAAAAGACCCTTGGGATCATCAAGTCCAGCCATCAGCCCTACTCTACAAAAGTCTTCCCTACACCATATCCCCCAACATCTCATCTAAATGACCCTTAAACACATCCAGGGATGGTGACTCCACCACCTCCCTGGGCAGCCTATTCCACTGTCTGACCACTCTTTCTGTGAAAAATTTTTTCCTAATATCCAGTCTGAACCTCCTCTGTTGCAGTTTAAAGCCATTCCCTCTTGTTCTGTCACTAATCACCTGTGAGAAGAGACCAGCACCAACCTCTCTACAGTGTCCTTTCAGGTAGCTGTAGAGAGTGATGAGGTCTCCCCTCAGCCTTCTCCTCCTCAAACTAAACAGTACCAGCTCCTTCAATCACTCCTCATAGGATTTATTCTCCAGGCCCTTCACCAGCTTCGTTGCCCTCCTCTGCACTCGCTCCAGCACCTCGAGATCTCTCTCGTATTGAGGTGCCCAAAACTGGACACAACACTCCAGGTGTGGCCTCACCAGTGCAGAGCACAGGGGGACTGTCACCTCCCTGCTTCTGCTGGTCACACTATTTCTAATACAAGCCAGGATGCCGTTGGCTTTCTTGGCCACCTGGGCACACTGCTGGCTCATGTTCAGCTGCTTGTCAATGAGAACCCCCAGACCCTTCTCTCCCAGACAGCTCCAGCCACACCTCCCCAAGCCTGTAGCCATGCAGGGGGTTGTTGTGGCCCAAGTGCAGGACCTGGCACTTGGCCTTGTTGAAGCTCATCCCGTTAATGTTGGCCCACAGATCCAATCTATCCAAGTCTCTCTGTAGAGCCTCCTTATCCTCATGCAGATCGACACTCCCGCTTACCTTGGTGTCATCTGCGAACTTACTGATGACACACTCTATGTCCTTATCAAGATCATCAATAAAGACGTTGAACAGAAATGGTCCCACCACCGAGCCCTGAGGAACACCACTTGTGACCGGCCACCAGCTGGATTTAACTCCACTGACCACCACTCTCTGGGACTGTCCATCCAGCCAGTGCTTGACCCAGCAGTTGTACACAGAGAAATGTGTAATCTGGTGTTTGCTTTACCATTCACCTCCCCTAGTGTCGCACTGAAATCAAAGGGACCTTTAACTTCAGTTAGTTGAGGAGTTGAGGCATCATCGCAAGTTTCAAAATTCTGGTTGCACCGGACCATATGGTGGAGTGTTCTCACATGTCCCCATTGATTGCCACTGATAGTCACTGTGGTTTTACAGATGCAGTGGGTTACTTGTTTGTGTTCTATGCAGCACTGAAGTGAATGCGTACAGTAAGAAAAGTACCTCAAAAGTAGTTTTAAAAAAATTATCCAAATTATTTTCTGAATGTGTATTTGTTCCTTTCCTATTTAAGAAAATAGTCTTGCATTTTTATGAAAATTCAAGTATGGAAATAGTAATTGCTTGGAGATCATATGACGGGCCTGTTTTAAGAAAATTAGGATCTTTGCTGGCTTTTTTTTTTTTTTTTTTGGTATTCAGCCCTATTTTCTTTATTCAGTGTTGCATAGCTGTATATTTATATGGCATTTAAGGCTGTAAATGGTCACCGAACTTTCTAAGAATCATAAGAATCAAGATTTCTAAGAATCATAATTCTTACCTTAATTATCCTGTACTTAAACACATAAAGCAGTATTTTGGCAGTGGCCTAGGTAGTAAAAGGTATCTAATTTCTTGTGGAAATGAGCAGAAGCAGCTTTCAAGAGAAATTTGGCTAAGGAGGAGGGAGAAGACACACTGTTGTCAAGGTACAGTAGAGCTCAGAAGGCAGCAGTGAAAGAGATGTCAAGTTTAAGTGTAAAGGAAAAAGACGAAAGAGTAAAGCAAGTATTGAACAGAACATAGAAGGGAAGAAAAAGTTCAAGGAGGGCAGAGATAGATCATAGAAATCAGTCATGAAGTGGAAGAGAGGGATGAACAACGGTATGGGTAGAGAAAAAAGCATTTGTGTAGAGGAGAAGTTTTTAATGAAAAGGCAGAAAGTGACAGGACAGAGAAATCGTTGAGTACAGTGTTTGTAGCGGGACTTCTGGAGCTTTGAATCCACTACTACTGACAGCTACAATTGGTTCTGTAGGTGTTTTATGTTTTTTGGATAAGACACTAAAGTAAGGCTTTGATTAATTGTGGACTGATAAAGCTAAAAGGAAGGGAAAATGTAAAATGCTACTTAGCTCTGGTCAATGATTTCCTGCCTCTCCCTTGTTCTTTATGCTGCAGTTGACACATACATTTTTTTCTAATCAATTGTAGAGTGACACAAGTAAGAACCCTGCCTCTCTAACCATAAAGAACGTTTCATCCATGGACAGTGGACTGTGGATTTCCTGTGTAGCAGAGAACATTGTGGGAGAGGACCAAGCCTCTGCTGAACTCACGGTATTCTGTACGTACACAGGCCTCCATACAGCTCTCGCGGCCGAACTGCATTGGCAGCAACTGTTTTGGGGATAAATATTTTTTGGGCCTGCAGGTTGTTGAAACAAACCCCTTAAGTCATGCAGGTAATGGTGGGAGTAGTCCAACCAGCAGCCGTATTTATCTTTTTCAGCCCTGCATTCTGCAAAAAGTGTATTTCTGAATGCTTTATCTTCCAGTTAGAACAATCTATAAGTAAATGTATGAAACTCAAAACACTCAATGGCACCATCATTGTGGGAAGATTTGTAATGGTGTGCATGTACACACAGACTGTCTTAGGAATTAAGAAGGGCAAATGCATCAAAAGGCTTGTAGAATTAATTATAAGAGCCTACAAATGTTTAGGTTCTTATTATCTAAAGCAACAACTGCTTTATTCAAAAATAACACGCTTGCAACATTTGTATTGCCAGATGTAAATTTATTTGTCGTAGCTTTTAATAATATACTTATTTGCCAGGACCAAGGAAGGGGAGGAAGGGACAAACAGTGTAGAGGCACTGGCTTCTTATATCTAACCTCCAGCCTGAATTAATTTTATGTGAGCTAGACAGCACGTTTTCACAAGTTGGAACCCTCTGTTTAATTGAAGATGGGAATGGAATGCTTCATAGATGTCAAACTTTGTTTATCGTGCTCATGACAGAGTAAACCAGAAAGATCACTGTAGATGTAGGTTTGTAGGTTGAAATTTGATATGTAATAGATATGGGAAAGGACATAAACCAGAATTGAACAATGTAAATGAGATTCTGAGCTTGGCACTGTTATGAATGATAAAAGGGCATATAACTAGATGAAATTGGATGCAGTTAAGAATAAGTATCAAGGAAAATTTCCAAGTAGATAAATAATGGGCAAGGTGTTGGAACAATCTCCCGAGGGAAACAGAACAAGTTTGTAAACTGGAGGCATCTAGCAGGTTTGAACAAAGAATGAGAAAATGTAGAGCAGAAAATTGTCTTTCCCTGACAGAAGAATCCAGGGAATTAAGTCATCTGTTATGTCTTTAATTCTGTAAAGAAAATAATCTGAAAGTTTGGTTTTCTAGCTGAACGTATTTCCAGTACTACTTGGTTTCAACTAGCTTTTAAATGTTTTCACTGCTGTTGTGTTCTTTCAGTACTCCTCTGCACCATTTTTTCAGCAGAGTAAAGCTAAAATGAGTCTCTTCCTCCTGCTCAGTGATCCAGTAACTGAACTTCCCACACCTTAAAGGTGATGTGATTTCACAGGTGTTCAGTCTTTGTCTGAAACTAGTTTATTTTGTTTCTTGCTAAAGAATGGCTTCATTTGAGTTGTGAGCATAGTACCCTAGGCAGAGCAGATTGGTTCCTGTGGGGGTATTCTCCAAAGAGGTATCATTCCTACTGATAAATGAAAATGAATTAAAAATACTTTCCTGATAACTCTGTGGGAAGGGAGGAAAGGGAGGAAAAATATGTTCAGAATATTCTGATGTTCTTCACTCTTTTTTTCAATATAGTTGCACCAAATATCACATTTATTGAATCTCCAACTCCGGACCACCACTGGTGTATTCCATTCACTGTGAAAGGGAACCCTAAGCCCACATTGCAGTGGTTCTATGAAGGGGCTATACTGAATGAGTCTGAATACATCTGTACTAAAATACATGTTATCAATCAAAGTGAATACCATGGCTGCCTTCAGCTGGACAATCCTACCCACCTGAATAATGGTGCTTATACCTTACTGGCAAAGAATGAGTACGGAGAGGATGAAAAACGGGTTGATGCTCATTTCATGTCAGTGCCTGGAGATGGTGAGTACAGGTGGTTTTTTTGTATGTTAGCAACTGCAAATTGATGAGGCTGTGGAGACAGTGCTCCTAGCCAGTTTAACTATTTTTGAGGAAACTTTTTATATACTTTTTTTTTTTTCCTTTCTGAATGAATGTCTTCAAGATTAGTTGTAAAGTAGTGTTGTTTATTGCTTCTCAAGGGAGGCCCTGCTAGTGCTCTGTAAGTCTTCCCTTTGAGTAACCATACTCAGTGCCAGCTAAGGCTAATAAAAGGTTGCTGTTTCTAAAGTGTTTTCTCAAGCCTCTGTTCTGATCTTGGAAAGCACTGAGTGCCAGTTCACCTCTGTAAGTTTTCTGCACTGCATATGAATGCACCTAGGCAGTGTATCCAACACGGGCATCTAGTGCCTTGTTGAAAAATCAGTAGTGCAGTCCGGTGAGTTGATGATGATACGTTGTTTAGAAAGGACACCAGAGGGAGCTGGAGGGAAAACAAGTAACCCAGAGGTAGGATGGACAAGGTCTCAGGTCTTCACAGGCATTTTGATATCCAATTCCCATTCGTTTTGGTGGAGATTGGGCACCTACATGCCTAGGAATAACCATGATCAAGATGGTTGCTCTAAAATATATGTACCTTCAGTTGCTCTAAAGGCTCCACCTCAGCCTTCCTAAATGCTGTCTGAGCAGGCACAAGGTGACTGATTCACTGAACTGCACGGACTGCTGTAAGCAGTTGATACTCACTTTTCCCATGTCTTCAAAACATATGTGAAGTGACTGTAAGAGTCAGAAGGCATCATGTAAACATATTGCTGTATGTGGAAAAAACTGAGCGGACCTTGCACAACTGGAGTGAAAATAAAGACATGTTTTTGCGCAAATAATTGCACAGTCATATCTGAAAATATGAGCATGTGCGTACCTTTGGCTTTTTAGCCATGGGATATAAATAGCCTTCTTTTTTGAAACAGAAATGTGCAATGCAACTGTTATGTGGCAGAAAAAAAGTGAATATTGAAATTCTCTCTCCCGCTTTTCAGGCTACAGACAGTAAAAATATGGTCTGTGCTTTTTCCGTGCTTTTTCTTCTGTAGAGAGAGAGGATGGCAGGTCTTTTGCTTTCCCACCCTTTGAAGAAGGTGAAGAGCTGATACAGCCAGGCTTTATTTACTCCTGCTGTCCTTAGTGTTCCTCTCCTCTTTTTTCTCTGGAGTTCATTCTTAAATAGACTCATTACAGAAACAAGCCGTGGTTTCAGCTACTGACATCCTCTAATACTGCATTGTAACAGTTCAGTAAAACAGTTCACCTCATAGATGTTCTGTGTACAGCGGAAGTTATCTTACACCCTGATTATTTAATCCAAAACTGGCTTAATTTTCTTAACAGAGTAACAGTTCCTCTAATACATTGGGGTGAGTTAACGTTTTTTGTCTTTCATCCAAAACCCTTTTTACTATTCTGTTTTTCCTTTATGCTTCTCCCCTGTACACTGAAAATTTCCCAGTTGTGATCTTTTAAAGCAGTAAATAGAACTGTAGGTATCTTCCAAATTAGAAAGACAGCATTATTTATTTGTTCCATCCTCTTTATGCTCGTAACTCTCCCAAGATAATGTTCGCTGTGTTTTTTAAGCATTTCCCAAGATCTGTGGTGGATTAAGCTTCACAAAAAAGAGTACAGAGGAAGCTGGACTGTGTATAGACAGGATGTATCTGCATTAGAAATCAGTTCATGCATAGTGGATGCAACCAAACCAGTCTTAAAACTTAACAACAGGGGAAACTGTTTATCTGCTTAGCCTCCTCAATACTGTTGTTATTTTTTTCCTCTAAGAATCATGGCATTGAGCTTTAGAAAACGTCATAACACTATTGTCTTCTCCAC
Source organism: Athene noctua (assembly GCF_965140245.1). Classification (NCBI taxonomy): domain Eukaryota; kingdom Metazoa; phylum Chordata; class Aves; order Strigiformes; family Strigidae; genus Athene; species Athene noctua. Next base: position 54,974,991 of record NC_134077.1, on the reverse strand, counting down.
TGAAGCTGGCATAAAAGGAAATGTTAAAAGACTAGAATCCTGTGTGCAATGTATTACAATTTTTGTTTTAAACTATTACTATTTAAAGCACTGTCAGGCCTTTTCAAACTCTTAAAAGGCTTTTTCAGTGCTGTCGTTACTGTGTAGTTTCTTCTTTTGGCCCACATATTGTAAAATGAAGCATAAAGATTAAGGCCCACGCCCTGGTATTATGTTCATTTCAATGCCTTCATGACTGAACTACATACCAGCCCCAATGTTTCATGGGGTGGGGTATACTCACTGAGCTTTAAATTGGTTCTCTGGTGATTGCATCACTTATGGGCAAATGCTCTGAAGGTAAAAACAAAAGAAAATTGAAAAAAAAAACCCACCCTCACCTATAATCTGTATGTCTATCTAAATTATATACAGCTAAGTCTGATGCATGTTCTACCATCAGCAATGTAATATTCCACTTCCAAAGTTGTATCAGACATGATGAAGACATGATTTGTTGGAAGATGCTCTCAACTTCCAGCATGCTACTTGCAGAGCATTTTTCACTGGTCTGAGGATGAAGGAGACAAAAGCACGTAGTACAGTGGGATTTGGATTGAGTTAATGGCAACACAGTTAATGTTGTAAATTAAGGCTTTGTTTTTAACATTAAGACTTTGTTTTAAATATGAAGACTTGGAAGGATAAGTTTCCTATTCTATTAGCTAGATTTTTACCAAGCTTTAATCTGCTAAAGTTCTTGGATTCCTATGAAGCCATTCTTGCTGATGATGACTTTATTTGAGACTACGCTGCAGCAAACAGTAAGGAAGAAATGTTCGTGTTTATTCTGGAGGCTGTTCTCATAGTTGATCCAGAACAGCTAATGAATGCTGGAGAGATTTTTACCAATAATAAGTATTTTTAATGAAGCATATTCATCTACCATCTCTATTCTGAAATTCAGCTGAAGGAATCCAAGTCACATAATATCTTGTCAAAGTAAAAGAATATGTTAAATATGCCTTAGAAGTAGCATCTTGCTTGTGTAGCATAAGAACATAGGGCTGTTTTGCAGAAGTATGTTTTTGGATTGAGTCTTTTGCTGATGCTTTATTTTGAAAATGTCAACTTTATAAAAAAAGATTTAAGCAAACCAAGTGTAGTTGATGTAGTTTATAAAGATGAGTGAATAAGTCTCTTAATAGTTTATTTACACAACAACCTGATCTAACAGGGACCAAAACAGCAATGCTGTTCTGTGCTTGCCTTAAAAATAATTGTATGTAAATGTGAAAATTACTGTGATGAAGTTTAATGTTAAAATAGCTTCAGCCGATGTTTTGATTACTGAGTAGATATGTTTTTCTGTAGGGAATGTTAAATAGAAATTTTGATTTCATCCATCATCTTGATTTTTGCAACTTTATTGGAAGTGAGGTATTTAGTTATACAGAGAATGAATGGAGTTGATAACTTCATAGTTTATATCCCTGGCAGGAGTTGGGGATTAAACTAATCTGATTACTTTATCCCAGTTCCAGTAAACAGTAACAAAATGTTGCCATTTAACTCAGGAATAAAGACCTGGGAAATTTTTTTTTTTTTTTTTTATTCCTTCAGATTATAGAAGGTAAATACTGTCTTTCAGCAGATGGATGTTTTATACCGGACAAACTGAATCCACGAACTTTTATGGAATGAAAACCATGGTCAGAAGTTTCTTGAGGACAGATAGTACAGGCTTTCTTCACTTGTTATTTATTTCTGCAAATTGACATGACAGTTCTCATGGGGTCTATTAACCTATATCTGGATATTAGAATGTCTTCAGATGCGTTAAAAAATAAACCTAACTATCTGCTGCCATTCTGAAGATTGGTTGCAACTCTCTTTAGTATTTTCAGCACAGATTATCGTGCTGTTGTCATAAACAGAAACAATGGTTCTGGTCATACTTCACAGTGGCTTGATGCCAGTGTAATGCCACTGCTATGGATTTACTCTGTAGTACTATAAATAGAATTATGCTTTTTGAAGTTTGATTCATCTTTAGTTTTTAACTATCTGTTAATTTTATTTCTAAACCAACAAAAAGAATAAAAATATGGCAGAGATGATTAGGAGCCTACTACATAAGCTATGCTATAAATACATTATAGACCAGAATGAACGGGTATGTTGAAATACAACACAAGTATCTTTCAGAGCGTGAACAGTCTAATAGTACGCTAATTTCAGTGGGTGTACTGTGCATTATACTCACATATGTGCTCAGCATTACATATGTGCAGTAATTAGAAAAAGCTGAAAACTGGAACTCGTAAAACTTAGAAAAGTGTAGACTAGATGGGTATTCATTTGCTTATGTAAAGGCTGGCTTCTGAGACATCTGACTCTTTTGGTAAGAGGTCTGTCTGTGTATCAGCTGTGCAGCTGTCGTCTTGGAAGCATCCTTTTACAGAGTGAATGAAATAGTGCTGCTTAGGTCATTGCTACCTCTCACCCTTAATTTGTCAGGCCACAGATAAACTGGTTTGCTCTCACAGTAATTTAATAGCAAAATTTTTTGACGAGGTAAAATTCAGTGATTGTTAAAATGCGCACTGAAGTCTGCTTGCACCTATAGTCCAGGAGAATTTTACCATTGATTTTTCAAAAGCAATAGTTATTGTTGCATTTATTCCAGGTGTGCATTAACAGTGGACAGCAGAGTTTTGCCCAGTTGGGAAATAAGCCTGCCATTGCCAGAGTTCCTGTTTGTTAGCTGTTTCATATGAAGTGAAATGCTAACCTTTGGGATAGCTCTAAAATGGTTGTAAATGTAATCTTGTAAACAGGTACCACAATATGTTGATGTTGCTTTGCATTTGTGTAGGTACTGATCATTTTTGTTGCAAATAACATGTTAACTCTGAAAAGATATCTTAAAGAAACTCACTCTTCCAGCATTTGCAATCTATCAATCTGTTTACAAACCTTTTTCTTTTCTTTTTTTTTTTTTTCTCTTCTCCATGTGCAGGTAGTGGCCCAATTGTGGATCCAGACGTTTATGGTATATATTTGTTTTCCTTTTTCTTTTCTTTTAATGATAGAAATGAAGGAACTGAAACCATTTAAAGATTGAATGTCAGGCTCAGTTAAACTGAAATGACACATATTAGAACACAATTCTGAAAGGTACCTTGTATTTTTGGTTTTTCTCCTGCCTTATGTTATTTAAAATACACGATAAAATATGACATTTTACTTACTCTGCTGCTTTTGATTCACATTACGAGAACCATAAATCCACTGGTACAAATGGTTCAGTTGATCCTGTAGCATGACAGCTGTCTAATGTAGCTCACAAGCATGAGATTTCATGAACCTTTTGGAGTCATTTCTTGGAGGAGAGAGAGTTACTGAATTCTCCTTACTGAATTCTCCTTATATAACTTAATTTATTTTTTCAGGGATGTTTCCATACTTGTTTTGCCTCCACAAATGTACCCCTAAATCCCACTTAAAAATGAGGTTGGCACAAGTAAGTTTTCCTGTAGGCAATTTATTTTGCTCTGTCCGTTCATTTGTACCTTCCCTTAATCTCTCTTGCATAAGCAGACCATCCACTCAGTGATATCTGAATGTGTGCCAGAAGATTTGATGACACAGTGTTCACATTAGTTTTTTAGTTAGGCGAAATGTTTTGGTCTACACCTAGTGAAAGCCAGTGTGCACTAGAATAGAAGCTGCAAAATGAAAAGCAGCTGGTTAGTTTTACATAATACTGGTGAGTAGAAAAGTCCATCCTAACCAATGTACCCAAACACCCTTTAGTTTCCAGCAGCTCAATCTTTTTTGGAGTACTTTTTATTTGGATGAAATGGCCTATGACTCAAGTTTCCTTAAGCTGATTTAAATGTTATTGCTTTGATTCCATTCCATGTCATTAAACTTTAGCAAATGTGCAATTGAAGCATCAATTTGGCTTTAAGTGTTTAGAAATACTAAAGGATAGCCTCCCCTCCCTCCCTTTCTAAATGCTTTTTTTTTTTTTGGGGGGGGGGGGGGGCGGGAGGTGGTGAGGGTTTGCTCAGTTTCTTATGTGTTGTATTATATAAGCTGTATGCATGAAGATTTTGATTCTGAGATGTTTATCAAGGTCCTGATGCCTGTGTATGGCTTTAACCATGTGAATGCTGTGCTTTGATTGACTTGGGTAGGTTTCTGCTGAGATGTGCGCTTTGAGTTGCGCTAGTGGATCACAGCCTGCAAGACCTAGTCCTGATGAAAGCAGCCTTCCTTTTTATTCCTGGCTTTTCTTCCACTGTTTGAAACTGCTGTCTTTGATCTTTGCTTCAGTGACTCAGTGCTTGCTTTGAGAAACACTTTGTAGTCCAGAGTGTTTCCCTAATTATTCCAAATTCACAAGTCCAGTTAGTGAGGTGAATAAATGAGGCCAGCTGGAAAGCCTAGGAACTGCTACACTTCTGTAGCATGCATGGCTGGCAGTGGGACCCTTGGGATGAGGTTCCCCTCCTCACAGACAGTGGTTTTCATTACTTTTTTTCAGACCACCCTATGCTAATGTGTTTACCCACAATTTAGATTATGTTGGAAGGAAGATTTAAGGCACTGCCCCCCATCCTGCCCCTCCAGTCTTTCCTTTAAAATACGTTTTTCACAGCCCTGTGCTAATCATGTTGCAAATGTGCCTAGGGTAAAGGCAATGGTAGAGGATTTGATCTTGCTGGGCACTCGGACTAGCTCTGTGTGGTCAGTCTGTTGGCTATGGGTAAAGTCAGTGGGAGCTGCAAGGAGATGGAGGCAACGGAGAGCAGGGGACCCTGGCCTTTGATTAGCCCTCTGTGCTGAGCAAAGCCCTTTGTAGCTGGGTTTGGTCTGTCCCTTGTGGATTGACCTTCTGTGAACTGCACTCCATGTGAGGTGATTTCCAAACATTTTCTGTTAAGTGTTTTGAGCATGCAACAGGAAACAGAAGAACTGCTGAGGTCGCAACAGGCTACATGATGTCGTGTTTGCCAAGGGACTCTTGGCTGCACAGGGGTCTGCCTGCCCCAAGTGTGGAGCTGTCTCTAGTGCCTCCAGCCAGCTCACCTCTGTGGCACCTCTCAGAAAAGGCAGAGAGGGGAAGATGTCCTGGCCCCATCTGTGAAGTAACTGAGAGAAATAAAGCAACTCATCGGGGACTGAGCAGGAAATCAAATGCAAAGCCAGCTTCTTTGGCTCTGAATTCACATCTTTGTGCCATGCTGCTTCTTCTAACACGGTTATGAACGTGAGAGAGACAACATGTCCCATATGAGCCAACCCCCCAGAGGACTGTGCAGAGTGACACACAGGTGCTGGTGTGACTGTGCTCTTGCCTGTATCCCAGCCGCCACACAGCTTGTTTGTGAAGTGACTGCAAAATACTGTGCTGCTCAGCTGCAATTCACTGCAGTTGGTGCAGTCACAGGTGGCTGCGCAAGGTATGCAGCACTGGAGAACCTGGCCCTGAAGCGATACAAGTCCCACATAGCATGAGTCAAGAGGTGTGACCCTGTCTGTATCAGAGTGCTCAGTGTCTGTGTCAGGATTTCATAGTGAAATGAACAGGAATTTGTTTTAAGTCAGAATCACCTGGTTTTGGCTGTTGCACATGTTTTCCTTGCCTGGCTCACCCATTTCAAGAGTCTTTGAAGACCTGGCAGTAGTTCAAATGCAAGTACTTCACAGTTACACAGTGGGGAATGGCACCACACCGCATACACCAGAGTACTGATGTGGCCTACTTTAGCTCTAGTTTAATATAAAAGTGCATTCAAAGAATTTACAGACCAGACCTGTAACACTCTGCATAGTTCTCATTAGTCCTTCAGGGTGTGATTTCCAGTACCTTAGTACAGACATGAGCATAAACAAAACTGTAAATAGCATTGGCTTTTGCCCACTGCTATTTACAGGTAAAATTAAAGCAAAAAATTCCCCTCTTCAAAGTTCATATTACAGAACCAGAGCAGCAAAGACTCTAAATATTTGTTTTATATATTGGTCTTACAAAGCTACAATAGCTATAGGGTTAGTCAAAACTATCTTTGTGAAGATTTTCCCAACTAGTTTTAAAGGAAGCCCGGTCTTGGAGGCTGAGATACTTGTTATAAAATGGGCTCTGCCTGCACATGAGTGAAGCAGAAGTTTTCTCCTTTGCTGTGGCAAAGCATGCATTCATGGTGACGAACAGTCTGCATAGCACCTTGTCTGATAGTCCAGGCTGCTTGTGCAGGTGAGCCATTCAGGCAGGATTTGTGTTGTTTGTTTGCCGCTTGCTGCTGTTCTGACCTCACTGCATATGAAGCTGTAGGCATAGAGATGCAGTGCTGAGTCAGAGAATTCAAATGGTAAAAGACCAGGAAATTAAATTTTGTTTCTCATGAAAGCTCTCTATACCCAATACGTGTTTTGGCTTGAAAAAGTCCTGTCCTTCGATATGCATGGTGTAGAGCCAAAATAGTGTATATGAGCTGGTTAGACAACCTGACTGTATTGATTGTAGCATTAGTGCTGGAAGCAGCTGCGTAGCTTCATATACCAGAAAATCTGCAGCCTGTTGAGTGCTTTGCGGAAGGCAGATGTGTTCATGCATGCACGAAGATCAAAAGCCTGGTGCAGCTTGTTGCTAGCATTGCCAGCTGAGCTCTCCAAACTGGCCTAGGGAACCAGAGAAGATAACTACCTAGGCGCATGACCTCCCTGCCCTTGCTCGGCAGCAGGTCTGCAGTCAGAAGAGTTCCTGCCTCAGCAGTTAGTGAGAGCTATGCCTCTGCACTCTGCTTTTTCAGATTCACAGTTACAATTTCATCTGTAGGCTTATGGCACTGATTTTAATCGAAATGTGGAAAGAAATATGCAGTTAATTGCAAATTTAAACTACAGTGCTGGAGGTGATAATACATACAGTTATTGCCCTTGTTTGTTTCTTTCATCTGCACACATCACAGTCATAAAATTGAAATGTTATGTATATTTCCAGATGTAATCATAAAATACATGCATTTTAAAACTTTATTTTAATGTACGTTTCTCTAAGTTCTTATGTACACTATTTAAGTCTTTTTATCTCATTTGAATAATTTTGACAGGAAATCATGGACTGTAAATGTCTGTGTTTCATTTTTAAATAATTATAAATAATTAAGCCATGTTCATTCTTTTGATGGAATAGTTCTGGATTCACCCCTGCAGACCTGTCAGTGGAATTATTTTGATAAATTTCTTCATGCCATCTCAGGCACTTAATGTTTTAAAGGTTACCTGTATGACAGTTTATGATGCTAAACTGTGACCTCTGTGCACACAACAGTATTTTCTTTTTCTAAACAAAGAAAAATAGCTATTTCACATTAGACAGTGATAATCTAAAAACCCAACTGCCAAGTTCTTCTCAGTTAAACAGAAGTCCCCAGGCTAATTTCTAAGACTGTCCTATATTTGGCTGTAGAAGTTCAGTGTAGAAGGCAGTCTTTCATTTTTAATGAGAAGTCAGAAGCACATAAAAATAGCTTTTTGGGTGGAGTTCTTATTTAAGTAGTTTTTCCAGCAGAGGCACACATCATGGTGTAGATCTCTTCTCAGGTGTGTCAGTCACAACACATTTGTTCGATTATCTGCCACAGGGATCCCTCCCCAAATGTTCCAGCTACCTTAGTAATTACTGCTGTTTCCAAAGAGCTCAGAATCCTGAGAGTTGTTAGTGGCCTCACCATCGTACAGAGCAGAAATAATAAAGACAACCCTTTCCCCTCTAAGGTTACAAAATAATAAGCGCTACCTTTTTTCCTTTTATAAGAGTATGAAACCACGCCTAATGATCTTGGAGACACCACCAATAACAGTAATCAAATCACTTCTACGGATGTTTCCAACAAAGAGAATGAAGATAGCATCACTGTAAGTATATACATTGTTTCCTGTTCCGTAGTCTTGGTGGACTTTCTGTCTATACAGATCACAAAACTGTGGAGATTGTAGTAGGACCCTGAGCTACCAGAACACCAAAGCTATTACTATGTTGCGATCAAAACACAGAAAAGGAAAAAAGAAACTCAAGGCTCCCCACTCTTGTCCTCCCCCCATTTCTTGAAAGAGCAGATCACTTTTCAGTCCAATTAAAATTGCTTGTAATTTTGTTTCATGCTTTCCTGAACTAACTGTACTTTTTTAGCCTAAGTCTTTGCTTCTAATTTTAGCCAAGGAGAGCAACTCTTTATTTACAACAGAAAGACAGCTAGGGTAATTTGAAGATTGTTTGACTTCTAGCCTTGGAGTCAGCTCCTTCTTACAGAGAGGATGTGCTGCAATGAACTTTTAAATTCTAACTGTATGTTTCAAAACCATAATTTCATGTAGGTTTTGGGTTGAATAATTTGCAGTTAGTGTAAGTAGCTGAATTGGTACACCTTCTCGTGTGCTGCCTGGCCTCTCATGTTCTCCTGAACTGAATTGTTGGAAACCGGAGGTGGGTAGCCAGCCTGGTTGATATTGTAGCCTCTTTGCATCAGTCACTCGTAAAGCATCAGGCAGTGGAGACTATGTGCATTTATGAACCAGAGATGAAACTGTTGAGTTGGAACACTCTGCTGAAAGATTGGGAGGATCCCAAACAGTCTTCCCTTGTCTGATAATAGAATCATTGAATGGCTGAAGGTTGGAAAGGACCTTCGGAAATCTTCTGGTCCAATCCTCCCTGCTTAAAGCAGGGCCGGCATGGTTGCTCGGGGTTTTGTCTGTTCTGGTTTTGCTATCTCCAGGGATGGAGACTCCACGGCCACTCCTGGAAATCTGTACCAGTGTTCAACCACCCTCACAGTAATTTTTTTTCGTATGTGCTTTTCTTAAGTGTTTTCTTGTAACATGCCACTCTGCTGGAAGGGAAGGGTGTGATGTGCACTACCTCCCACCTGTCTTGAGTGTGTAGGATGTTGAAAAAGTTCTCAGAGGTGTCTGAATCTCTGTTCTCTGCAGGATTAGAAGAAACCTCAACAAGTGGCTGTTTTCTGTACTCTTTGATCTGAGTGCAAATGTTTCCCAGTTGAAATTAATCTTTTTACGTAATTAGGTTAATCTGAATGTATGCTGAATGTCTTTGAAGGTAGTTCATGAGAACAAAACAAGCAGATCTGTTTGTGTCCTCTTTTTTTTTAGGTGTATGTTGTGGTGGGGATTGCAGCACTAGTGTGCACTGGCTTAGTAATAATGCTCATTATTCTGAAGTTTGGAAGACACTCTAAGTTTGGGATGAAAGGTAAGCAGAGTTTTTTTATACCTACCGTAGTAGTTGTGGGTTGTATGGGCTGATACTATAGGCTTCTGCTCTGAGAGCGGTCAAGATAACTAGAGTAACTGCTATCACGTTTGTTTCATTTATTCATCAGGTAAGTAAGGGCAGAGGCAGATGTAGACAGAGTTTAGACTTCTCATCAAAGTTTTATCTTTTTTTTCTTGTGACAAATCCCATTTTTCTCCATTGTGTTGCAAAGCCCCCTGGGACACTTCCTGGAGTGAAATAATACTTGAGTCAGTGTAGGTAGGAAGAAGATAGGAAATGAAATTTATTCTGATACGTGTTTGATTACAACAGTTTGATGAGAATCTGTGTTGTAAGAGGTACTTCATACCATACCACAACGTCACGTTACGGTGATCGATTCAAGGGGAACTATCGGCGAGAGCAGAAGGTGCATTTGAAGTGGATTGTGTCATATTGGTGCTTTCTGACAGATACGTTTTCTTGTGCTTCTGTTTGTATCTTGGGAGGCAGCAGCTGGAGAGAGAGTGGCAAATGCTCATGTCTCTGTGGAAGGGGGAAGTCTCAACCCTTCCATTTATTAATTTATTTATTTTACAGCCAGATGGAGGTATGTGTAACACAGAGGTACCTGCAACTTAATTACCGTATTATTTCACTGATATCACCAGTCTGTGTCTGGCCATGTGAAGTTGTAGTAAAAGAAAACATTTGCTATCTTCTTGGGAGGACTAAAAGGTGTTTTGCTGTGTGCTAAAGGAGATGAGCTTTTGACCTTAGGATGTGTAGATGAGGTCTGTGAAGAGAGTGGTAAGTAATCTTTCACTAGGCTCCTGTTAACCACATGTCCTTCCTCTCAGCTGTGCTTGTGACATTGTACCACATGGATGTATATTTTGGTAACCTTTACTTGCTATTGACAAATGCTCTTTTCAGAGACTGCAATTTCATCTACTGTTTATTTTTTGTTTCTGTATTCTGTTTAGAGGAGAGTTCCTGGAACAAATGAGGTTTGAGCAGGGCGGAAATGTAGTCAGTGCAGAGTAGCTTGCTGGGATGGTAATATTTTCTTTCACCTCCTTCTGATGTGACATAGTCTCTGCTCTTTGGGGTAGTATTAAAAGAGGAGATTCATTGTGTAATAACCTGAATAGCAACATGGAGCCAGCAGGACAGATCTGCAAAGTTTTGGCCAAAGACTAGAAAAGACTTTCTGTGATGGAACATCAGCTCAGCATACATTTTATTTGTGTCTGAAGCTTTCTAAATGGCATTTAGAGAGCTGAGGTAGGTGGAAGCTAAATGAGAGCAATGATGAGAAATATCTGATGTTAATTCCTTAAAGCTGAATGCTTGTTAGGTTTTTCAAAATTTGCATTGAATATTTCAACACGACATTACTGGAGGAACTAGGAAGTAGACTCTACCCTGAGGAAGAATGCACAAAGTTGCATTTTGTGTGGTAACAAGTTAAGTTACCTCCCAGGAAGCTCCTTACATGGTGGTGGTTTTTTAGTATCTACAGGTGCAACTTATCTCACAAAAATAATTCTGTTGCCTGATCAGTAAGTTTGATCTCAGTGTTTTTTTGTTGCAGAATTGTCTGTGTTGATCATATTTTAGTAATGATCCACTTTTGGGGATATTATTAGATGAAATTCTGAAAAGCCAGCAACCTCATATATGGTGTTTATTTTATTATTTAAATTTGACCAGTGATGGTTAGAAAGATCAGTAAAATGGATTCACAGTTCAGATACACTCCTTCAAAAACTAATCACAGGCATGGTATGTGTGATAATGGTTAAATGTCACTACAAATAGCTCTTGAATGTTCTCTCCATTTATCATCATCAGTGTTATTGCGTTTATATTAAAGCAATATTTAAAGACCTGAGGTTAGAACACCAATTCAATATGTAATGCCTAGACTAATAATAAAATATTACCTGCTCTGAAAAGCCTGCAGCATAAGTATATATTGAGAATTCATAAATTAACATAAACAACCTGGGGTATTTGAGCCTGAGGAAAATAAGGCAAAGGTGAAGAGAAATCTTTTGCAATCAGTACTGATAAGTACAATACATTTAAAATGTGTATCTTGAAAATTCTGAATAAAAGGATCCAGCCAGCTACCTGTGAACTACTTGAGTCTTTTGCCATTGAATTAAGTGACAGAAAAATTAGTCCCAACTTAGCATAGACATCATGTCATAGTGATTTAATAAACAGTCTTAATAAGGAGGTGGTAAGGAGAAAATTATTCAGATTGCTACTGAAAACACTTGCAAAACAAGATTAAAAAATATTCATTTCAAATCTTCCCCAAATATTAATGAATATGTTGCATTCATAAGAAGGCACTTCCTGAGTTATATCAGGCAGAAACACACAAAAGGCTGTGCTTCATTTTTCTGTTACCTTGTGAGAACACAACACACCACAGGTGTCATTAAATGTCTCCCTACCCTTCTTCAGTTTGCAAAAAAAAGGTCACTCAGTGACTGGAGCAGTCACACTGGCACTCAATGGTAATTTTCATGTAACCATGTACATAGAAAAAGCGTTCCACTGAAATTCAGAAAAAGAAATGTGTATATAGGCAATCAACACTGTGTATCCCATAGGAAACGTCTTTATGTAAGAGATTAAATTTTCACACCATTTGGGTTCATAGCAGGCATCTTGAAGTCTTCTTGAAGACACTGTATTATGCCTTATAATTTTAAATGCCAGTTTATCACATCTTTTGCATGGGCATCATCTGCCCACTTCTTAGACTTTGTCCTCAATGACTCTTTGCGCTTAAAGAGTTTGAGTTTAGCTGACTCTAAGCAAGTGGTTTGAAGTACTGATAGGGGAACTCATGCTTTGTCATGTCTTGCTTAAGCAGTTGGGTTGCTTATAGTCTAGGAGGAGAATGAAACACAGTTAGACTAGAAGAGCTTTTACTCCTTTTAATTCTCAACCAGGTACAAAATAAAAGTTTTGCATCTTCAGCAAAGACCCGCAGTTTGACATAGAGATCTGATGTTCAAAGTGATCTGCAATACGCTTGCAGGGAGGGTTTCCTGGACAATTTTGCCATGTTTGCCAGATAATTAAGAAGATCAGATTGTAGCTTGGGAACACAGTTACTGCTTGACCTTCGACAAATCACTGAAATCCTGAACTTTTTGAGTTTCCATTTGTACCTATGAAAGTGATTTTGTGCTGTGTTGTACCTACCCAAATACCAGTTCTGGGTTGTCGATCCTTTAATGTCTTTAGAACATTTCATTATTCAGTCAATGAGCAGAATATGAAAGAGGGATTAATTCATGTGAGTCAGTGTTGTACGATAAGGTGTAGAAAAAAATGAATGTGCTCAAATCTGCAGTATTTTTAGTGAGTAAACATGTAAAGGCAATGATGATATTGCTCATCTGAACCACACACAAGAAGCTATTTTTATTGTTTGACACTGGGATTCCAGTCCCTGCAGTCATGAGCAGATCATACAAGTTGTCTCAGGTGCATTACTTCTATAATGGGGACAGTAATATCTACTTATCACATGAACATTTGGAGGATAAAGTTATTAATGATTCTAAGTATTTTACACTGAAGAAACAAATTACTATAAGTACTTCAAGGAATGAGCGCTCTTATGAACTGATCCTAGAAAGTAATTATGTGAAAAGAATTTTACAAAGATCTTAAAATATTTAAGCTGCCATTCTCTTGTGTTCCAATAAAGAGGTGTCTCTTAAAGCATTGTTTTGGGTCTATGTCACTCTATCAGAACATACTATTAGCCGTTTATAGCGTTCCATTGTTATTTATATAAAATCTGGTCTCTAGGTCTCAGCTTTCTGTTTCTGTTTGCTACTAGTTTTCCTGAGTGTGATCCTAAAGTACAAGATGTAAGAGAGGAATGTAGCTGTGGTTCTGTAGTAGGAACAAGCCAGCAGATGACATGTGCTATATACAAAAAAGGATTTAGGGAGACATATCAAATCTGAAGCTGGGGAATTTTTAATGATCAGATGGTGCATTTGACTATGGTCTCTGTTGGTTGCAAAATTCAAACTCAGTTGTAATGTTTGAGGCAGAAAAGGAGTTACTAACTTGTTTAGAACTTTTCATGACTCACAGTACTATACTGATGGGTATTAACACAGGAAAGTTATCTGAGGGCTCATGGCTGTTACTATTGAAAATACGTGGAAAGCAAATGTAAACAAGTACCTGTTAAATTCCACTCCACCTCCCCTAGAAAGAAGTATACAAGCAGGTGATGGAATGAAGGAGTACACCTGTATGTGGTGTGCGTGAAGTGAGATGAACTGGAGAAGTAAGGAGATACTGAGTAGAGTACAGCTTAGAGATGTAAAGAGACTAAAGAGAAATAGACTAATGGATGCAGTGGCCAGCTAGGATTGAGTATCTCCAAGAATGGAGACTTCACAACCTCTCTGGGCAATGCGTGCCAGTGTTCAGTCACCCTTACAGTACAGTTTTCCTTACATTTAAATTAAATTTATTTCAGTTTGTGCCCATTGCTGCTTGTCCTGTCACTGGACAAGTTAACTCATAATGCAGAGGAACAAAATGGATACATAAAGGTGGCATGTGGATGTATACAAAGACACTGTCTGAGTTGTTTTGTGTTGCCTTTGAATACTGCTTAATTGTGAAAACAGGGAAGTACTGAGAGGTTACAGTAGACCATATGCAGTAGACCACATACGGTACAGCAAGATCTTTTTCAGTGAAATTATTTGGCTGAGGTATGTTAGTCTCAGTTGAGTAACACCACTGGGGTTTACAAGTATGTGTTGCTTAGTACTTTGCGCCACTCCTTTTACAATACGTGTTCTATTTTATTTGAGTTTCCCTCCATTTGTGTTCCTCAGCTTTCAATGACTGATGCACGATTTCTTCCCTCATTGAGTTGCATTGATTTTTGTTAATGGATCTGAATTTTGAACGTTTTTTTCTTTTTTCCTTTTTTTTCCTTTTCTTTTTTCCTGAGCTTGGGACAAAACCTGTACTTGTTCTGAATAGTAGATAATACCATTACTCTGCTTCATAAAGTTTTGTTTTAAATATCTGGACATGTTAACTACGTAGCAGTTCTCTTAGCAGATATCGAGATCTTGGTACAGTTGGAGTGCCCTTTTTTGTTTCATTCCTGTAAAAGCATTCAGTATTGAATTTTGCACAACGGGGAGATTCACCATGGGCTCAGAGCCTGGCTGGCACTTACCACTGTGCTGTAACTCCCTTTCAGTTGTTGTTGTTCTGCTTCCTGCAGTGGAGCTGTGTCTTTTGAAGTAACATGGATGGAATCAGAAGAAATGAAGAATCATTTAAGTATGTTCCAGGCAAATGTGTGTGTCTAAGAAAGCCCCACAAACAAAAACTCCTCAGAGATTGAATATGAGTTTTAAAGTTTTCTGATGCTTATTTGAACTTTCCCTAACTCAGGCAAACTGCTTGTTAATTCTTGCTTGATTCTGCAAAACCACACAGCAGTAGCCTTTTATCAGCAGCTTCCTTTAAGGCATCTGAAGATGCCTTTGGTTTTTTTTTGGACAGTCTCATGGCATATTACATTCTTTGGCTATGAATCTTTGGAAAAAGCATCAAAAATAGATTTTTTTTTTGCCAGGTTCATGGCATTTCTCCTTTCAGAATGAACAAGAAGTGCAGTAAAGGCGTTGTAGCAATGCTCTTGCTTCTTAGGAAGAAATGAGGAAGTACAAAAGTTCACAGGCACTAAGAAAAATTAAGACAAAGGGTAGCCAAGCTGCTTGCATATCTAGTAAAAAGAACACTTCAGATTTTATTTCAATTCTGGGCAAAAGTTCAAATAAGATTGTCATATTTGGATGAATGGATCATTCTTAAATCTCTTTTTCACACACACACACACACACACACACACACACACACAGACCCATATTTATGATCTCCCAGGATACCTATAATCTGTGAGCTGCTTTGTATATTCGCTGTTGATGCAGCCCACCACTGCAGCCCCAAGATGTTTTCTTAATGGGTAGCTGAACACACCTTTTCCAATTGACTCATAGCTGTTCTCAGTTGTTCTCTTCCTGGAGGTACTGTAACCTCCCCAGTGCTTCCTCAGTGGTGTGATATGTGTGCCTCTCTGTCTCACAGTGGCCACTGTTTTAGCCCTTCACATTTATTTATGTAAAGCATTAGAGCTATATTCAGGCCTCAGCATGGATGATAATTCAATGTAAGGATCAGAATAATATATTATAAATAATACTTTTTTTCCCCATAAATGAGTGATGAGGTGAAATGAGAATGTTCTTCTCTCTTTCAGGATAGCTTTTTGTGCTGCCCTCAAAGCCTGTTTTCTCCTAACACCTGTTCTGTATCCTACATAAAATATCAGAATTGCCCTTTTAATTTTTGTCCTCTGCCATGTTTTGTCACATTTAACACTGTACACTTTGCCAGTACCAGAAACCAGGAAGAACTGATGGCACTTCCAGCATGGAAATGAGAAAACAGATCTAGCAAAATGAGATCAGTCTTGTTTCTTTGAGATTTTTTTTCCAAAAAAGTTAAGGCATGATTGAGAATCTTTCTCTTCTGTTCAGTTTTTTGGAGCTTCTTAAAAAAAGCATCAGATGGAAGCAATGTAACAAGGTCCTTTATAAAGAAGTAAAATGGACAAACTATTTAGTAACTATTCTACTAAAACTATTCTAGTTTTATTCTTAGGGTTAAAAGTTAATGGCATTGTTCTTTCAGCTGCCCAGTGTAGGTGAATGCCTTAGGCCACAAAGTGGTGTAATGCAAACATGCAAGAAGTGTTTGTGAAAAGTCCTTTCTGTGTCCCTGATAGATGACAAAGAATTTGTCACTTCTTCCTGGCAGTTTGGCCAACCAGTCTGACTGTGGTCCTCCTCCCTGTACCAGCCCCTTTCCTTCTTGCCCACTCTGAGCATTCATGGCACGATAATACAGAGCTGTCATACCTGAGAACTCAGACATCTTCCCTCAGATGCCTTTTAGATTTTAAATGCATCATCCTCATGGACTAACACAAGGGGGAAGAAGATAGCCTACAGTCATGGCACAATCTCTGCATTGACACAGCGACCCTGCAGGGAGTACATGGAAGCATCTGCAACTGGAGTTCATTTGTAACCCTCTGAGGAATGCCTGTGTTCATGGATTTGCCTTCACATTCAACAGGGCTAGTTCCAACACGAAGACAGTGCCCTATATGGTCTTGTAAAGTAGGAGAAATTTTAATTTTGGCTCTGGTAGGAAGACTTGGGTAATTCAAACTTGGAGAGAAACATTCCTTAAAAATCAGTGAATTGAGTTAGTATAATCCTTTGTTTTGCCTGGGAGCACCCAGGCACAGGAGCTGGTGGCCACAGCTAAAATGTTTGTTACTGAAGAGCTTCCAAAAAAGGCTTGTGGCCTAATCTTTCTCTGTTGGTGCCCTTTCAGAAAGTTGCATTTCTGTGATTTGTAGGAGTAGGCAGTAGCAGAATTGTGCCTCTCAGAAATGCTCTTTTTCCCACAGTAGTGTCTGAACCAGAATTTCTTTACATCCCTTAATTTTTTTGCAGAGGGCAATTGCAGCATTCCCTCCCATGACCTCTAGAGCTGCACTGTTATCAGTCCTTTTCCTATAGTATGTGGGCATATGTACTAAGAGCAGGCCATATTTTAAGTCTTCAGCTGGCTCTGATGTAGTTGCTTATTTGTTGAATGCCTCTCATACTCTTATCTGCTGAGAGTCGAATGAAAACCAGCCATCAAATTCTGTGTTTGTGGCTACCACCAGCTAAATATTTCTGCCCATTGCCATCCTCTTGGAGGTTTCCTGTGAGCTCTCACAGCCCTGAGTCACTTTGGAGAGTGGTAGATAGCCTCTTCTGCTAAATTTCTCCTTTTCTGTGCTTCTGAATGCCAGCTTGCCAGCTAGGCAGGTATTGTAACTGCTTCTTATGGTGTCTGAAGTTTGTGCATTCAAGCTGCTCTTGCAGTGGCCTCTCCCTGTGTGCTCCAGGCAAACATTAATGCAGGGTGTTCTGCTGCCATCAGAAGTCGTGCAACCTGCCAATGATGCAGTATACCTCACGTGCCCTGTGGGTGCAGGTTGTGAGCCAAGTGAATGGCACAAGGCCTGTTCCCTGCCCAGAGGCTGTGAGTTTGAGTGATAGAACTATTAAGCACAAGGGCATTAGCTCTGACACATGAAATCTTTAGGCTGCAAAGGTATTCTGGATAAATGTGACTATGTGCTTGTTCTATGCTTACATGATCCCTCAGGCAGATACTTCTGATACCTCTGATACTTTGTCAGAGGCAGGGCAATAGATGTTCATTTGGTTGGACCAACATGGCTGTTCTTGCATTCTGTGCCTGCTGCATACAGGAAGGCTGGCAAGGGAGAGAAAGAGTCCTCCTCTTAAGCACCCTGTTACTTCAGTTAAGAGAGTATAAAATAAGTAAACATGGCTTTATTTTAGCAGAGTAGTAGTTTGGAATTTCTTATAGTTGGTTTAAGGTGCAGTTCACCAATTTACCAAATGATCTAGCATGAGTGCAGAGGAAGCATTCTTCCTTTTGCTCCTTGACAAAGCAGACTATACCTGGATCTTGCACATGGCATATGCTGCAGGCCATGTGGCATGCACAAGAGGAGCATGATAGCAAACCAACAGATAAACTGAGGAGAGTTTATTCTTTCAGGCTGTTGGATCATACTGTTTTGAGGTCACAGAGAGACCTGGGTACTTTGAACCCCTGCTTTTCCCTTTGATGTGTTTGTACAGTTCCTGAGCTCTGGGCAGGGTCTGTGTGTTCCTGCAGGGACTGGAAGCATCTGTTGAGTTTCATGATTCAAGCCTAAATGTGCCAGATTTGAATTCTGAGGAGCTGATGTTTCTTGGAGAAGGATGAGACCGTCCTATTCTGCCTTCATGTACTTTCCTTCTGTGGCAGCAATCTAGCACAATGCTGGTGTTGCTGGTGGTAGCTCTGGCCTGACAGTTGTACCCTTCTGGTGCCAAAGAGCGAGGAATTCCTACCGTGTGTTTGCAGTCTTTATGCAATTGGCTGTGACCCAACTGTGTACTTTGAAAAATGTTTGTGCCGCAATAGGCATTTACTATTACTCACAAGGACATTGCCTGGCATTTCAGTGCTTAGGTACTGCAGTGATGATAACTTTCACAAACTTTGACTTGCTCCTGGCAGCCAGGACAACATTTTTGGTAAGTACAAGCTATGTTTCTACAAACAGGTATTTTGATTGCATAAAGTATAAAGCTGAGTACTGTTCTCACTACTTGTACAAAAATGATGTTCATGTGCACTGTTGCGTACACCAGCTGGCCATGGAATAATCATCTCTTTGCCACTGAGCTCCCGTAATTTGTGCACACTAGATTAATTCCTGTCATTTATTACTTGCCTTTTAAGTGTGAGGCATAGACCTTCTGAGAGTTTCCCAGAGCCTCTTCCAGCTGTCCTAACTCCCAAGTTTACTTAAATTTTAATTAGATACTTCAGAGTTAGCTAGTTAGATACCCTGTCTTTTTCCACCTCATTCCATTGCAGCTGACTACTGATAAACTTTCCTCTCTGTTACAATTCTGAAAATGCATTCAGGACAGCGAGCAATATTATGGAAATGCTTTAACTGAATTTTTTTTTTTTTTCCCGGTTCAACTGCTTGGTCACCAATTTGTTTTGCTTCAATGTGAGGGAAAAAAACCCCACCTCATCTACAGTGGAGATTTCAGAATTGTTTATTACTGTTACCTAGTCAGAGAGTTGTCTTAATGTTTGAAACCAAAGTAGAGTCCTTGATAAGTGTGGAGGTTTTGGAAAAGGGAGGAGGAAGTGGGCTACATAGAAATGTTCATTGGTATCTAAAGATGTTGGTATGCTGATGGCATCCTTCATTTTAAAAAAAAAAAAAGGTCAGTGAGCCTGACTCTTTTTTTACACAATGGCCTCTTTATACTACCCTGTTAGTAAATGAGTGTAGATGGGAATTGGACTCATTTAGATTGATGGGGGTTATCATTTCTTTGGAGAGAGAAGTGCAGCAGTCAGAGGTCCTGCGGTTGGCTGTGTCAGCTTCCATGTGCATCTAGGAAGCATCTTTATGGTAGCATGGGAAACTAGATCCTCCCAGAGAACAGGTGGAACTTAATCTTGGCCTTCAACTCCTCAATTAACCTTGGCACAATAACACACTGGCCTCTGGGTGAGGGAGGCATCTTAGAGTGGTTCTTAAATAGCTTCTTAAATAGGGAATGAAATATCAGTGTTCTGCTGGAATACTGCTTCCAGCCAACATGGGAGGACTTAAAAAAAGCCAACAGAAAAGAGCTCCAGCTAATAAGGTCTCTCCTGTGGCTGCTCTGGATGAGACATGGACCAGGACCAATTCTCCTAGGTGAGTTGTAACTACAAAAAAGTTATGGAAGAGGGAGTTCAAGGAATTGAAATTTCAGAGGGTGCCCTTGGCTGTACTTCAGATGTACCTGGCTGCATTGGCTGGTGTGTGTGTGTAAAGCACAAAAGATACAGCAAAAATTATTTTGCTGATGCCAGTAAGAAAACTGCATGTGTCTAATGACAGGTATGAACATAGGTTGTAGCCTGAACTGATGAATTGTTTTCACACAGACTGAGGGGTTCATGTAAATTCATGTTTGCATTCATGTATTGCACATTCTTGATTTGGTGTACAGCCTATCAGCTATAGGCAGACAAATATCACAGAATCACAGAAAAGAATCACAGAATCATCTAGGTTGGAAAGGACCCTGGATATCATCTAGTCCAACCGTTCGCCTAGCACAGTTCCCACCTACAGCATATCATTAAGCTCCAAATTGACCCTACTCTTGAACACCTCCAGGGATGGGGACTCCACCAGCTCCCTGGGCAGCCCATTCCAACGCCTAACAACCCCTTCTGGAAAGAAATGCTTCCTGATATCTAGTCTGAACTTTCCCTGGTGCAACTTGAGGCCATTCCCTCTTGTCCTGTCGCTTTCTATTAGGCTAAAGAGGCTCAGACCCAGCTCTCTGCACCCTCCTTTCAGATAGCTGTAGAGGACGATGAGGTCTCCCCTCAGCCTCCTCTTCTCCAGACTAAACACCCCCAGTTCCCTCAGCCACTCCCCGTACGACCTGTGCTCCAGACCCTGCACCAGCTTCGTTGCCCTTCTCTGGACACGCTCGAGTCATTCAATGTCCTTTTTGTAGTGAGGGGCCCAAAACTGAACACAGGAATCGAGGTGCGGCCTCCCCAGTGCCGAGTACAGGGGTAAGATCCCTTCCCTGTCCGTGCTGGCCACGCTATTGCTGACACAAGCCAGGATGCCATTGGCCTTCTTGGCCCCCTGGGCACACTGCTGGCTCCTGTTCAGCCGGCTGTCAATCACCCCCCCAGGTCCCTCTCTGACTGGCAGCTCTCCAGCCACTCCTCCCCAAGCCTGTAGCGCTGCTGGGGGTTGTTGTGGCCCAAGGGCAGCCCCCGGCATTTGGCCTTATGGAAACTCCTCCAGTTGGCCTCAGCCCATGGCTCCAGCCTGTCCAGGTCTCTCTGCAGAGCCTCCCTACCCTCGAGCACGTCAACACTCCCACCCAACTTGGGGTCATCTGCAAACTCACTGAGGGTGCACTCGATCCCCTCGTCTAGATCATCAATAAAGGTGTTAAACAGGAGTGGCCCCAAAACCGCGCCCTGGGGGACACCACTCGTGACCGGCCACCAACTGGATTTAACTCCGTTCACCACAACTCTCTGGGCCTGGTTGTCCAGCCAGTTTTTTACCCAGCAAAGCGTGTGCCCATCCAAGCCACGAGCAGCCAGTTTCACCAGGAGAATGCTGTGGGAAACGGTGTCAAAGGCTTTACTAAAGTCAAGGTAAACAACATCCACAGCCTTTCCCTCATCCAATAAGCAGGTCGCTCTGTCATAGAAGGAGATCAGGTTTGTCAGGCAGGACCTGCCTTTCATAAACCCATGCTGACTGGGCCTGAGCATCTGGTTGTCCCACATGTGTTGCATGATGATGTTTAGGATGAGCTGCTCCATCAGCTTCCCGGGCACCGAAGTCAAGCTGACAGGCCTGTAATTTCCCAGATCATCCTTCTGACCCTTCTTATAGATGGGCGTCACATTGGCCAATTTCCAATGAGTCAGGACTCCTGGATTGCAGGGGGGTCGTTCTCCCAGTCTCTGTATTCTGGCTGTGGAGGCTGGATTTCATCAGTACAACTAACCTTGCTATTAAAGACTGAGGCAAAGAAGGCATTAAGCACCTCAGCCTTTTCCTCATCAGTAGTTACCAAATTTCCTCCTGCATCTACCAGGGGATGGAGACTCTCCCTGGACTTTCTTTTCCTACTGACATACTTATTTTTTTACAGAGAAGTGTTCCACTGCATTTTATTCCTCCTTGATTTTGTATGAAGTTTGCAGAAGAGCTATGGTTCTGATCATAACTATGTAACCAAAAGTGTGAAGGTTTGTAATTTTTTGAAATGTAAAGGGAATAAGGTATTATAATAATGGCCTTTTGATTTGGAATATTCTTTTTCTGTTTTTGTCAGAAAAGTAATTTGTAGGTCTTAGAGACCCTTGGATATGGCATTTAGACATTGTCCAGTTCATGGCACTGGAACACCTCATGTTCATTACCTGTGTCTTATGGAACAGACAATGGTAGATTGAAAATGTAAACTGAACATAACATAACATTAACATAACATGTAAACCATGTAATGCCGATGCACCTCATGTAAAGCTGTCCATCACCAGATTCTTACTAAACTTACTGTGACGTCATACCGCAGTTTTGGACTAACATTGGCTTATGGGTTTGTTATAATGTATGGTTGCACATTGTCCTTCATGTGTAGTCTGCTACTGTAATCTGCCCTCATGTCCTTCCCTCTTCCTTAAATGAGTATCCTTATCATTACCTAGCTCGCTTGTTCCTTACCTGTGATGTTTTAATCTTTTTTGGATGTTTTTTCACTAGCATACAAAAATGTGGATTTCCATGGTGAGCAGAACTGTTATATTTCATAGTTCAGGGCAGAAGGGATAATCTCCTCTTGAGTGAGATTTTTCAGTACAGAATTTTTAATTACCTATGCACTTTATATAAGATAATGGTTAACATTTTATTTTATGACATTAAATCAATAATTGTTAAGTATAGAAGCAGCACTGTTACTCTAGTGGGTTTTTATATCCTATTACTATAGAAGATACCTAAATTTAATTCCAGTAATAGTAATTCTTGCCTTTGTCAGTGTTACCATATTGTCCTTGAAGAGGGTATTTCTGAGAAAGATTTCTAATCTCTAGACAGTGAAAATATTGATAACTAAACAGGCAGTTAAAGGGAAACTAATCACATGGATATTTTGAAAATAGCCAACTTCCTACGCATGTGAACTCACTGTCTTTGACACCACTGAGCCCTCCTTTGTGGAGATACAAGCTATATATAGACTTATGCCAATGCACTGCTGTGTGACAGTAGGGCAGAAGTTGTTGCAGTTATTACTTCCTGTAGTGCATGGTAAAGGAAAAATCTTTTCATATTTGCTTCTTGTTGGTATATCTTTCTTTATTGAGGAGCATCCCTCTGAGAGGAAATGGCTACAGTCAATGTTAATTTGGCTGTTGGATGGTTTTCTTGGTTTGATCACATTTAAAAAAAAATCTTGGCTTAATAATTTTCCCATATTTTAACATGCTTGATTTGTTTAATAAAGGCATTTTGAAATCAGAAAAGCAGTTCTATTACCTAAATTACGACTTCTCTGTAGAAATATATTAATAGATAATTATTTGCAGTATATAGTAGACTGCTAGATGAGCCAGGACTGAAGGAGGAGGCTTTCCTTGTGTTGCAGTAAGTAGCACAGTAGCTGGACCTACCCAAATTAAAGCTATTTGAGACAATTTATAGGAAAGGAGACTTCAGGATAAGAACTGAAGAATATATTATGGAGGGAAAACTCACTAAGAAGGAGAATGTAGTGAAATGTAAGGTAAATAAAGAGAAAATTATCATAAGCCTCCTGTATCTCATGCTTTGGTGCAATACAAAACAGTAGTTACTTGGATTTTTCCTGCCACACAGATTACAACTTTTCACATAATTTTATTTCCTTCCATGCTATGGAAGGAAATTCTATTAAAAAAAAGCCCCAGCAAGCAACTCCCTTTTTAGGGCCAAATGGATATCCCTAATAGAAAGTGTGCTCAAAGACCTTTCAGTCCTAGGAAAGATCTAAAGACTGGAAAATCATATTCTGCTTCAGTGGGTACTAATGAAAGCCTAGGTAGTGGCACAGGCAATCAGTAACATCTTTTAGTTGCTCACAATAATGAACATAATATGTATAAACACACATATACATATGTTTATTTAAAAATATATATAACATATATGGTGTTATTATTACATATGCTTTAGACTATCACAAAAAAGTGACACCTTTGAGTTGTTGCCTAGAGGTACTTAATGTTGTCTGGAATGAATTTGCAGTTTCTTTTCATGAATAGTTTGTAAATGTGCTGTTTTTGAGGAAGGCTGAGGAAAGATCCACTTGGATATGTAAAAAAATGGAGTTAGGAGCACCCCGTGGGAGCTCATTAATGATTCAGGATGCTTGGTTTCAGTTTTCCCTCCTTCCTTTCACAATGCAAAATCTGATCAATACTTTTCTTTCAAGGTCACAACTGCTGCTTGGTCTCTGTCCTTCTCACAACCCTTGCCCAGCCATGGGAGTGTTTTGCAGGATTTAATTACTAGTTTATTTAAGGTTGTCATCAATAACTCTTAGCATAGTCAGGCTCGGACAGAAAGCCATATTATTACAGGCAGGTCTCTGCCCTGATCCAAGTATAGGGGTGATGTGCTTGTCAATAGATTCGTGTCAGTCATGAAAGGAAATTTTCCCTTCCCTTCCTATCCCCAGTAATCCTGTGGTCGTATTATGGACAGGAAGGCTATGAAAAAGTGATATAGCGTATTTCAAATACTCTGTTTTGCAAGGTTTGTAAAACAGAATTGAGTTTGAGAAAATCGAGTTTCTGTCTTTGCAAAGAAAAAGGTGTTTCCACTATGGGCGATGATACTTCTTAATGTGTTTTGGCAATTTGTTTTCCAGAACTGCAAATGAAAGGTATATTTTAAAAATATTAATAGGTTTTTGTGTACTTTTTTTGATACTTTTTTTTTTAATATATTTTTTTCCCTTTATTTAGAAATTGGTTTAGTGTAGACTAAGTAAACTTGTTACATACTCAGTAAGTAACCCCACTTCCTGCAGTTATATTGTAAATCCTAAGGGGAGTACCAGATTCAGTATTTTAATTGCAGGAAAGGAAACAATGTTCCTCTAATGGGAGTGGAAACCTTTGTTGTGTAAAACAGCTTTCCTGTTTTGAGGAATATCATAAACAGTCAGTCACAAATACAAAAGTATATCTTAGTATCTTTTGTTTGTCATCCTGTAGAGTGTTCTCTCAGACAAGCTTTTCTTTTCTGAATAGGCTGCTAAAATACAGGTTTGATACTTTGTCAAGAGGCAAGCAAAGCTGCTTACATGCTTATGTTTTCACATAGACATCATACTGCTTAACAGGGTCTGCTTTTTGAAATTTAAATTCTGTATCTTAAAAGTGATATTTAAGATCTGTTAACTTGAGTAAAATGAGCTGGTTGTATTTGTAGGAGCTAAAAAAGTTGGTCCGGTGTAATTTTTAAGTTGGCTGGAAAATAACAAAATTTAGAGCATCCTTCCTTTTCCTGCTTTTCAGGAAAATTTGGACAGGGTAAAGGTCTGAAGTCATGATGGAATTAAGAGTTGTTATTATAATTACAGGACGCAGCTCCTGGAGGTCATCGTTATTGTAGAATATTATGAACACAATGCTTGTTGAACATAATGGATCCAAATTTGGGTTGTAATCCCTAATCTGTCAAAGAATGTCCGCAGTTCACTTTGCTCATTCTACTGACATCATATTTAATGTCGGTCAAATCAGTTTTTTATATATTCTGTTGATTTTATGCTGTTCACAAAATTTTTTTCTTGTGTGGGACTAGTACCTTAATGTTAATATAATTTCCAAGGAAAAACCCGCTCAGTGATTCATGTAAAATATGTTGGAGGGAATTTGTATATACATATATATCAAAGTACAGCTACACAAATTTTCAAGTGGTATAATTTAAGTGGATGATTTCAGTTCAGCCCTGCCGTTTGTCTGGGGTTTGCTTTTATATGTTTTTTATATTTAGATGTTTGTCCCTACATTGAGTTTGTAATGTATGTCCAGGTTTGCTGGCCACAGATCCATTGCTTTTGCATGTGAAGTTAATTTTTTCATGTTGGAAAGAACACTGGTACCTAAAATCTCAGGATAGAGAGGCATGAATTTGCAAATCTTTTATGTTCATTGTGATGCCTCATGCTGAAGTACCTTGGACTAGAACAGGAGGAGACATGGAAACCAGTTGTTTTGCTACATTGGTACCTCCTGTCTTACAAGAAGCAGCAAGGGAACACCAGGATCTCTGGCACAACAGAGGGCAACTTGCAGAAGCTTTAGGCAATGCAAGCTGGTTGGAGATTTATTTCAATACTGGGAGTAAGGAATAGGTCCATTTTGATGTTGGGTCCTCTGAGGATTCTTCAGTGCAGTGAATTACTGACAGCTGTTAATGAATCAGATTTTTGTCTGTATATTATCCCCAGCAAAAACAAAACCCCCAGATAAAAAACAAAAACCCGAGCAAAAAAGTGCTTCGTGCAGTATGACTAAGTATTGACCTTGACTTCAGGGTGGGCTATCTGTACATACATTAAGTTCATCTTTGCAGGCCAAGGATATCCACCAAGAAGAATTTGGCCAGTGAGTGAAGAATATCTTCTTATTGCTTATCATAAAGCAAGATACTACATTTTTTTCATAAACATTTTTAAGCCATGCACATTTCTGTAGCTCTAAAACACATGTAAAAGCTGTGTCTGAGTCCAGTCCAAAATGTGTTAGTCAATAGTGACAGCCCCCCTCATGGTATAGATTGCTAACTGTGAAAAATGTGAACTGGGAACAATCTAGAGGTATCACAATTGATGTTTTCTCTCCTGCAGAGTAGGATGAAAAATAAAGCAATTGGTGAAGAAATATTTTTTAAAAAGAGTATTGGCAATTGCAAACCAAACTCTTGACAACTGCATTAATGATAATGCATTCCATTCCAGTTCATGGTGAAGTAAAACGAGTTGGTCTGGTAGATCAAATATGGCTTTCAATGCAAGACTGCGACAATGAAGGTGAGACGATAAAGCTATTCAGACTCCTAACCTATAAAGAGCAAAGACTGTATTTTTTTAAATATATGTGGTGAATTTACATAATTATTTATTCTTAGAACAGATGTCATAAAATACTACATTTGTTTTCAGTCTTCAGTTATATTTATGGGCTGTATCTATCCTATTGTGTATATATGTATGTGTATACATACATTTTTTCTTGAAAAAATGTATATGCAGTCAAAATCGTGTATAATTAATGATGTATGTTAGCTTCCCTTATGAATCTGGGAAATTTTTTTGTGTGTAAGTATCAGGGCTTTGAGAAGGGCTTGGCAGGGACTTTATTCTATCGAAAGATTTGATAAGTGGGGATGGACTGCGTAACAGTGTGTGAATGTAACTTGCTGTCCTGTTTTGCTCATTACAAATACATTGTGAAGCAATTGGTAAGAATCCATTTGGTGTAAGCAAACCCAGCTGTATATCTAGGGAAGTGTCCCAAATACTGTGTTTTAGATGAGTGTATTCAGATGAGTGGATTTGGGTGTTTTGTGTTTTTTTAAGTTTGGTAACATGTTTTCAATCATCATCTTATTTTCCAGTCCAGACAAGAGTAAAATCACAAGAGCTCTCAAGTACCTGATAATACATTTTTCAGACAGAATGTCAAAAACTAATATATGTTCCATCAGTATTGATTCATTGCAGCAAGCCTAAATAATTAAACTGGCCAAATACAAAGGGTTTGTGTCCTACATTAACAAAATGGGTACAGCTACTTTGAAAATCATTTAACCAGTTGCAATACTAGCATGCATTTCACATAACTGACTCACCTCTTCCAGTGTACTTGAAGTAATCAGAAATAACTCAATTCTGTATTATCTGTTAAGTGGTATCCCTGGAGAGTAGGCACAGTGTGTGGTTTGTGTATACTATATCATTTCACTCAGTTCTAGGGCAAAGCACAGCAGTGTTTGAGGCTACTGGTATGCAATCAAAGCATATGGGGCTAGGATACATCCTCTGGTCCTTCATGAAAGGCACAGATCATGTCCATACTGACAAGACAATACTCTCTTGTCCCTTATCCCTCAAATAAAGGGGTCTCATACATACTATGTGTTGTAAATAATTCCTGGGTCATGCTCTCCTTTGAACTGTACTGGGACATTGTGTGGGAGAGTACTTTCTATCTTAAGCCAAAATGGTACCTTATTTTAGTATAGATTAAGTAACTTGGATAAAAAAGAAGATACAACCTTGCTCAAGTCTGGGCTCTGGCCGTTCTTTATTTGCTGACACAGATGTGCCTGATCCTCTTTGTCTTTGAAGTCTTTAGCTTAGTAGATGGGCCTGGAAGGAACTAGTCTTGTACATCCCATTTACACTGAAGAGTTTTTGGCTTGTTAACTACTGTTTGGATCTCTTTGTGTGTCTGTTCCACATCTGAATTCACACAATTACTCTGGTAGGGTGGAGTCATTCAAGCTTTAATTTGCAGCAGACTTGCTCTGTGTAAAGCTGAGTTTATTTTCTGGTAGGAGGTTGGGGAGATGGGATTGAGATGGAAGTGCCATCTCATTAAAGGAAGGGAAGTGTAAGCTCTATTCCTGATTATTTTGCAGTGGCAATAGCACAGCGCCTTTAGGGGGAATTGTCGTCAAGTGAAGCATCAATTTCTCCTCTTTCAGAAGAAATATCTCTTATTTCAAACACATTTCAAGCATTTTGTTAACCTTAATACAGCTACAAGATCATTCTTTCTGTTAGAAAGAGGGAAATTTGAGAAGACACCTTGGCAATACTACAGAAATAACTGAGCAATAGCACCATTCCTTTCTTGGTTCTGTCCCTACAAAGTTATATGACAGTATAATGTTTCTGAGTGGGTTTCTTTGGTTGGGTAACAGGACAGGAGTTTCTTTCACATGCACAGAGAGCGGAAGGATATTTCTGTTGCTGCTCACACAGCTCAGAAAGTTCTGTTCCTAGTGCATGAGTGGTAGAAGACAAATAGGATTCGATTAGGATATTTAGCATATAGAGCATGCTGTGTGCCAGACATGGATGAGAAACCTAGCAGTTCCCATTTCAGGAATACAGTTTCAAATAAGAAAACAGTCTTATTCACTTACTTGCTAATAGCCTCCCCTGACAGTTATGGCAATAAGTAACTAAACATGATATCTGTTATAGACTCATGTCTAACTGATTTCATGTTAATTAAGTTTATAATTACATGGTATCATTTAGTAAAATTGTTTACTTTCTCCCATAAAGTTGTTGAGTCTTCAGAAAGGGCTTTTTGGCTGTAATTTAGGTGCAATTAGCCTTTTAAATATAGTATGTGATTTGTTCCATCAAAAGGGTGCTGTAAGAGGTAACATTCATAAATAGAAAGAGTGGGAGCTTTCCTTTTTCCCAAGACCATTTTCCTTCTCCATTCCTTGGTGTATCCTGTAAAGAGTGTGCCTTTGAATGGAGATCCATTTTGTGCCTATGTAAAACAGAACAGAGTGAAGCAAACCAAGGTCAGACTGGTATAAATGCACATTGTTTTCACTTTGGCTCCAAGCAGCTGTGATTCACAAGACTCAAACTGCTTCATTTAGTACTGTGTTGTGCAGTATCTCTCCTTAAAAATATTTCCATCTTCTGTGTTTGGGAGGAATCACAGGGATATTCACAGCCAAGCAGTGTCTTTGGCGTGATTCCAACTTAGTGCAGTATCTGGGGAGAAAGAAAAGTCCCTGGAGCCTTGGAATAGGTGCAGGAGCTGAATGTATATACTTCACCTGCCTACCGAATGTGTGCCAGACTTTGAGATGGCTTTTCAGGAGTGTAAACTGAAACCATGAAGAAACATCCCATGCCTTATCCTTCCATTTTTTCAAAGCCCATGTGTTGCTGTCAGGAAGGACTGATGTAGATAAGATTCAGTGAAAGGCAGCTGTAAGGTTGTCTCTTCCCTCTGCTTTGACATTAGGATTTATAGTAAGAAATAATTAGCAGGGCTTTTGGGGTATTTTGGATTCTTCCCTATGGGATATATGTCATAATTTTTCTATCAGGAGAGAGTTTATGGGGTGAAATACTTGAGCCAAGATTTTATTGAGATGAGGCAGTGATTTCTGGCTCTGACCTTAAAGTCTGCATAGGATGAAGTAAGGAAAGATGCACAGAAATGATGTAGTAGTGTTCATGTAGCAAAACAGTAGCTGGGCTAGACAATATTTTCATCCTCGTTGCTTGCTGTCATTCTGTTATCCTCATTGACCATGTACAGGTCAGGTTTTTTAGGAAGATCATTAATTGCTACATGGAGGCTCTTGAATAGTAGTGACTGTAAAGGAAGGCAGTTCAGATTAATGAAGTAAAAAAAAAAATTGTTTTACTAGAGGCACTCAGCCGTTAAGATACTCATCTTGTAAGAAGTATTCAGACCACAGACTCAATGTAAAATGACAGCAAGCTGGAGCATTGCTCAATAATAACTATAAGACCTTTAACAGTCAAAGGAGTTAATATTGTTGTAATGCAACAGTAAGCAAAATAATCCCATTACAAATGAATATATATGATATAGTTCCACAACTCTTATTGTACTGGAATGAGCAACATTATTTCACTAATTTGTATCTAAAATCTGGCTTGCTAGTTCTTGTCAAAAGGCCATATATATTGAAAATGTGGAATATCTATTGATACTTGGAATTATGCAAAATAACATGATGGTGGAGTTGGATTCAGTATTCAGGTAGAGACAGAATGGTTTCAAAGTTGACGGTGATTCTCTTGTTCAAAGGGGTAAGACGTAAATATGCTGTGTCCTTTGTGTGCTCTGATCTTTCTTCTGGCTGTAAACTGACACTTGTCAAAAGTGTATCTGTGTAGTAGCATTTCTGTATTTTATGTGCATACCAATGAGTGTATTAAACATAAATGCTAGAGATGTCATAAGGTAAACAGCCTTTTTTCTTAACAGTTTTGGCTTTTCAAATACTTGCAGAAAGCTTTAAGAAAGTGTTCCCTGATATATTGTTTCATGCAAATTAAGTGTAAAATAGCCTGCAGACATCCATGTTTTAAAATGTGTATGCAGACAGTAATTGCTACACCCCTTCCTATGAACTGTGTTTCTATTAATTTGTGTTTTCTGTGGTTTTGTAGGGAGTCGCTGTAACTACAGAGTTGTGTTTCAAAGTCTGTACAGTTACTTATTCACACTCTCTTTTTCACTTTAACCTGTCCCTGAATTGGAAGCTGTGCAAAAACTGACTAACTCTGAGCACTGGTTTGAGGTTCAGCTTTTAGTGTCCTTGACTCTCACTAATCAATATCAAGCAGAACAACTGCAGCATCAACAGCAGTACTGTATCTGTTGGATAATGTGGTAGATGACAGGGTAATGCCGCTCCTTGAGAAAGATGCAATATTTTCTCCTTAAGAGTGCTGAGCATGAATGTTTCATTTTCTGCTACCTGCTTGGAAAATTAACATCTTCCAAAGTATCATACCAGGAAATAAAATAAAAAATCCAAATCAAACCAAGGAAAAACAGATTAAGATATTAAATGATACTTGTTAGCAATGCAGAGGACTGTTAGCCCAGAATATTTTTGGCCTCTAAAATGCTGAGTGGACAGGTCAAGTTTCACTGGCTCTCGGTTCTAACTTGTTTCACACTGAGAACAACTTTATAGGGTTCTATACTAAAGTACATACAATCCTGTTTGACCCCCTTTCTTATTTTATGAGCTTGTAGATCAATGAAACAAACCATTGGATGCTGCCTATAACACTAATGATAATGGCTCCAATTTTATTAAGCCCATTTGAAAATCTCGTACAGGTGGTAGCATCCATAAAATGACAAACTATGTATCCTTATCTGTGGAGCATAAATTTAAACATTAGAGGAAAAGCTAGTGATAGTGGAAAATAAATCTTTTTAATATATTGCGGTATTTTGAAGAATTGTAAAGGAGAGCAAAAACTCCGAAGATTTGGGTTACTATAAATAGTCCTGAGGTTAATATGATACCATATTGTGTACTGCCTTCCTGTTGTTGTAAGCAACTGGAGTGTGTAAGAGGGTCAAGACTCTTTACCTTGGTGTACAGGTTCATGAGGTGGACTGTTTAGTCTCTTCTAGCTGTAGTTTTTCCAATTGCCAAGTAAATTCAGTTACTGAAAAATCTGACCTGGAAAGAGAGACTAATGTGAAATTCAGATCTAGAATTTTCTGGGAATCCCTGGCCTGTAATAATTTAAGAGTGTGTCCAGGTCTGTGTGGTTTTAGATCATTGGTTTTCATTTGTTTGTCTTCTATCTATGCTTTTATGTTTACGTAATAAAAGTAATATTTGTGTATGTCATTAGAGCTCTTAATGACATAAATGAAAAATACTGTCTTAGTGCCTCATGGGTTAAAAGCGATGTTTAAAAATAAAGAAAAAGTTGCATTAAATGTTTTTGTTACTGTGCTGTGAAACACAAGTCAGTGTTGAGTCTTGTACCTGTAAAATCTGCAAAATCCTAAGGAAAAGTATTAATTTCTTCAGAAACTTTTATCTTCTGTGGCTGTGTAGACACTGCTCTAATGAGGCAAGACATTATTCTTCTTTGTGCAATAAACATTCTTCAGAAACCTATCCAGAAGCATCTCCATGCTTTCAAATAAAAATGAGGTGATGTTTTGTCTTCATTTAGCCACAGCATTAGCCAGCATTGCTCTTTGAAGCAGTGGCTCAGATCCAAGAAGCAAATAAAAGTAGGAATGAATTGTTTCATTTAATTTTCTACTTGAATCCAGGAATTGACAAATTTTATAAGAATACCTTTTTAGGTAATGAAACTATATCTTCTCTTTGCTTTCCTGTCTTCCACTCAGCAGTTTGAGCTTTCTCTATGTAAAGCACTGTTCATTTAAAAATACCAGAGATACATGCCATGTTATATTCAATTTACTCCAAGTTGGAAAAAGTAAAAATGTAAACTGTTGTTTGTTTCAAAATACTCTGTTTGCATCAGGGACCCAGGTAACATTCTACTTAGGATAAACTGTATGTATTTGGTGAAGAGAGGAAGTGTAATGAGGCTTAACATCATAGAAACTTTCAGTTGCTCAGCACTTCTTTTGCTTGTGATTTCCCTTGAATGTTTGGGTACATGATCTCCAAATTTATGCAACTCGTATGTAGAGACATATTTGAGAGTGGGATGTGAGTATATGAAATGTTTCGAATTCAGTTTTGTCATCACTACAGGAAACTTTTATTTACTCTGGCAGAATTTAGGTCAGGTTTGTAATGACCAAAAATGTTTGACTGCAGAGCTTCAGTTTATGTACAACTCATCAGAATACACGATTTCAAATCCTGTTGGAGTAAAGAGGATTTCAGACAACTTAAAAATTTATCATCTCTGTGAAAAAAGTTCAGAAGATGACCATGTCATAACATTTTCCTTCCTGAATGACTTAGGTGAAAGCTTGTAGGGAACATAGCCAGTGAGAAGGGGTATGATAAAAATTTTTTGGGACAGGGGAAATAGAGCCCATGGATGTATGACTATCCCTGTAACAGCGATGTTCTCAAACATGGTAATGCATTAAACATTATTATGCATTAGGTGTTACGATTCCATTAACTACTCAGTTCTGTGTTGTCAGCTGGTTAAAGGACAAAAAAAAATTGCTTTCTTTACACATGAAAAGGATTATGTTTATGAAGGAGTCTTATTTTAGAATGAATT
This sequence comes from Athene noctua, assembly GCF_965140245.1. Lineage (NCBI taxonomy): Eukaryota > Metazoa > Chordata > Aves > Strigiformes > Strigidae > Athene > Athene noctua. Next base: position 54,941,598 of record NC_134077.1, on the reverse strand, counting down.
AAGAATGTATAAACATACAGGGCTTTGCTATTATACTTTACTTTTTATGCTTTAATCTCTAATGAATAGAAAAGCTAAAAGCAATTTGTCTTAAAGGCATTTTGTCCTGCTCCTAGGAGAGTAAAACTCTTGGGAAGTTACAGATCATCCAGTGTCGGAGATACAGATCTGCAAAGCTTTTGAGACAGTCAACTGTGGTACTTCCAGAAAGCCAATTATAGGATTAAAAAAATCCTCACTGTTGCCTCAACTGGATCCATATTAATAACGTAATTCAAACTACACTTTCTATAGTACATTCTCTTTGGGAGAGAGCAGCTAGACTTAAATTTGATGACCCCACAACAGTGTATTGCAAAATCATTATAATGTTTAATAATGAATACAGTGCTCACTTCAGAACTCTGAATGAAGTACTGATATTGGAAATAAAGTATCAGCAGGTTACATTTTACTTACTATTTTCTTCATTGTCTTGGACCCATTTGCATCTGAGAGAGACAGATACATCATGTTCCCTTGAAGGATGAACGAAGTTCTGTGATTCCTTGAACAAGAAAGATGGATAGCTTTTTGTTTCTCTTCCACTTTTATATGGAATTTATAGTTTTCATTCTTTAGTGTACTTTCCACTGCAAGTCTGAGTACCAGCTTACATAACAGCAGTGTTTTTTCAAAACCAATATTAAACTCAGAATTCAGTGCCCCATCAGCAACTCAAATCCACAATCAGGCTTTGCTTCAACCTGCCTGACTCCTTTTGAACTCTGAGAAGCCACAATAGAGGTTGGCAGTTAGGACATAAGAAATCATCTTTTAAATACCCACATTATTTTGCCTCTATTAGCAAAATGACTCCAGATAGTCAGAGATCTAGTGTACAAATTTAAGTCCAGAATGCCTGCTGCTTAATGGCTTTGCAGCTTTTTCTATTTCTCCTGGAACCATTTTTTTTAAAGCACTTTGGTTCAGTTTCTTTGTCTCTGTATTTCAGTCCTTTTTTCTTGCTCCATTTCACCTGTGTCCTGTCACAGCCTTCCTATCTCCCCTACCCTTCACCTCCCTTCAATTCTGTGCTTTGATGTCCTTTTCTATATATTTTTCCTGGTTGCTTTCCATGTTTCAATGGATGAAATCAATAGATTATTTGTTTAACCTTTTCTTTTTTTGAGACTCACTTCTATTAACCATTTTTTTATTTAAAAGATGTATTTATTGTGGTTAATTCTTGTGACTTCAGTGAGACTTGCAGGACTCCCTTGTGGACTTCTCAACTTCTGTAGATTGCTCAGGTCCTAGACTGAGGCTTCCTCCATACCAATGTTGTTTTAGACAACACTGCTGACTACTACAGTCACTAATATGCACACAGATGCAACCAAGAAGATAAGCAAATCTATTGTCTACCTGTGTTTTGCGTAGTACTGTACACTAAATAGTAGTTCATCACTTAACAACTTCTCAAATGAAGATGCAGAGGTGACTGAACACAGCAATGTGATTTCACTTTGATTGCTGCAGGCCAGATAAGAAGTAAACTAAAAGGTCAGAAAGCCTTCACTTGCATAGATTTGCTTTAGTGTTAGGAAGTGTGGTGTAGGTGTGGTTTTATGTAAATACATATATCAGTCCTTTGACTTGGTCTCCAAGAATGTATGCAGTCTTGCAGATTTAAGGAAACAAAATTTCACAGAGGAGGTCTGAATGGGCCTAGAAAATTTGAAGGGAAGGAAGCAACCATGCAGTAACTTTCAATTCTAGACCGCCAAATCCTGATGATATTTCCTGTTTTCCATCAAACCTGTAACTTCCAAACATCCTTCAGAAAATTAATTAGGAAATAATGTTTAACTATAGTAAGTCAGTAAAAATATTGCAGAAAGACCTGGAAAAGCCTGCCACCTTTGTACCATGTGCAGAAACGAATCCTCAGTCTTCCTCAAACTCTGTTAGATGGAGTTTGCGACATGCATATACAGTCATGAAAGTCAGCATATTTTACAGCTGTGCATTCTTCTTGACATTACAGTAGGCTTTAAGGGCTGTGATATTAATACACTGCTTGATGAACTGAATTTTCAGTGATATGGTTTTGGTTTTTAACTCCCTCATTGAGAATTTCATGGTATGGCAAAACTGTATTAATTTACTTTCAGGTATTTTATGTATGTGAGAGGAGGCAGTAGAAGTAGCAATGATGTAAGCTTCAGTAAGAGCACAGATTCTAACAATAATGAGGTGCTCCTTAGAAATTCTCGATGATGAAGATACTCATCACTACATGTGAATATGACCGTAAGAAACTCATCAATGTCAGTCTAGCTTAGAGCCTTCCTTTCCAGCTAAAACAGTCCCTGTGCAGGAGCCTGGCTGTTCAGAAATGAACACTTCGATTGATACTATATTTTTGTCTGTGAAGTAACCAGGTCCCTTTGCTTTTTTTGATGCCTTACATTAGACCTTATGAATTGTTTCAGAGAGAAGGAATTTTGCCACACCCTTTGGAAATGTGTGGTGGCTCAAGGCTAGCATGTTCAGCTTCTGAATGTGCCATTACATACTTTCAGGGTATGTACGACTGCCTCAAGGTTAAAACAACAAAGAAAATGCAATGTAAATGAATTAGTCATTGTTACTTAATACTAACAGGCAAATTCAACTTCTCTTGAAGCTCATAGCATAAGCCTCATTCATTTAAGGCAAATCAAGATTTGGTCTGAATTGTTGTTTAAAGTACTGTGGAATATGGATAAGCTTTCACTAGTTATAAACATTGAGAACTTACTAAAGCAAGGTTAAAAAAAACCCAGATCAAGCAAACAAAAACCACCGAAGAAGTTTACATTTATGGGATAATAATACAACTCTCACTTTTTTTTCAAATGTCATTAGAACAAGTAATGGTGACTGTCAACAGTGATGTTCATAATAACTCAACTGCATCAGATAACAACAGACTGGGTAAGACAATGCTGTTCTAGGAAGTATTTGTGCTATAGAGTCAGATAGCTGGATTTCACATGGGGCTAAACATAGCTTTTTTAAAAGTTCTTAGCTTTAGACAGTCAGGTATCATTTCAGGGATAAGTTTCTCCTTCATCTCAGAACAGAACATGATCCAGAGTTTTTTACTGTGTTTCAATGTGCCATCATAATTAGTTGGTAATTTTTAAGTTCCTTTTGAGACTTAGAAACAATACATGTTAAGATACTTAACTAGTATTTCCCCCAGTTCCACTTTATTCTGCCATTACACAGTCATTTAATGACATTAAGGGCAGGACCCTATTTGGAGCAGACAGAAAGGACGATGTGCACAGAGCTAAGGTGTGAAACAGAAGTTACAGAGGAACCAGGTGTATTTAAAGTAACTGTGTGGTATAGCTGGGTTTCCTTCATTTAGCTGGTGAACCAGACCATAGACAGAGAAGTTGATTGTGCACCCAAGCTTGTTCACCACAGGCCTTTGGGCAAGGCAAGATGCATGACTGAGGTTTTTCTGACCCATGCATAATGTGGTCCCTGGTTGGAGAATTCTAGATCTATTGCATTACTGCTCAGTAAGAATATTCTGATATGTTGAAGACAAATGAGTAACACACCTTACACATCTTCAGTTAACAAATAAAATTGTTGGCCACAAGACAGAGTAATGTTATAATTTTCATAAATTCATGTACAGTTTCTAGTTAACATTTTATGTATGCTTTAAATGCGTTTTATGTTTATGTGTTTGATTGTCAAGTATTCATTTGTGTTTGGACTTAATGTATTAATTTTTCTTTGACTTTTTTTTTAAAGCATGATTTCTCACATTTTATTTTGTTTCTTTTAGGTTTTGTTTTATTTCATAAGATCCCACTGGATGGGTAAATGAAATAAGGAAAAGATGTGAGAGGGGCTGTTGAGCTTGTGGAAGCTGTATGCTGCACACTAGGGAGTGGACAGTGTTCTTGACCAGTGAAGTGCCACCTCCCTTGGACTTCTCTTTTAGTCTTTGGTTGTGTTTGGAGAACTGTAGAAGTACATTCAAATCAGTAGCTGTTTTTGCAGGAGCAGGGCAAAGCCAAGCCCTGAGGCAGCTATAAACCTCCAGAAAGCCCAGAAATAAGCTATCACACCCTTTTGTATTGCCTTGTCCTCACTGTGTTTTCCAAAACGACATTGAGATGGAATTACGTTATATTGTTTCCTCTGTCAAATTTTTTTGCTGTTTGAACTTAACTGGAAAGATGTTGGTTTTATAAATAATATCTATCAAAGGTGAACTGCAAAGTTGCTTTTCATTAGTGGCTCTGCAAAACTTCTGCAAATGCTTGCTTAATTTGAGTGTATGTGTAAACTTAGTGATTTCAGTGGGAATGCTCACACCCTTAAACTTAAGTTCTTGTATATTTTCAGGATATGGCCTTAAATCATAAAGCAGTAAATTGCAGAGCTGGCCCTGCACATCTTAGAAACATAGAATCATTTAGGTTGGAAAAAAACTTTAAAATCTTTGAGTCCAACTGTTAACCTAGCACTGCCAAGTCCACCACTAGACCATATCCCTAAGTGCCTCATCTACCAGTCTTTTAAATACCTCCAGGGATGGTGACTTAACCACTTCCCTGGGCAGCTTCTTCCAATGCTTGATAACACCTTTTGGTGAAAAAAAATTTCCTAATATCCAATCTAAACCTCCTTTGGTGCCACTGGAGGCTGTTTCTTCTCATCCTATTGCTTGTTACTTGGGGGAAGAGACCAACACCCACCTCGCTACAACCTCCTTTCAGGTAGCTGTAGAGGGCGATGAGGTCTCCCCTCAGCCTCCTCTTCTCCAGACTAAACAACCCCAGTTCCCTCAGCCGCTTCTGGTGTCACTTGTTCTCTAGACCTTTTACCAGCTTCATTGCCCTTCTTTGGACATGCTCCAGCACCTCAATGTCTTCCTTGTAGTGAGGGGCCTGAAACTATAAACACAATATTCAAGGTGTGGCCTCACCATTGCTGGGTACAGGGGGACGGTCACTACCCTAGTCCTGCTGGACACACTTTTTGGTACAAGCCAAGATGCTATTGGCCTTCTTGGCCACCTCTGCACACTGATGTCTCATATTCAGCCAGCTATCAGTCAACACCTCCAGGTTGTTTTCTGCTGAGCAGCTTTCCAGTCACTCTTCCCCAAGCCTTTAGTGTTGCATGAGGTTGTTGTGACCCAGGTGCAGGACCCAGTGCTTGGCCTTGTTGAACATCATACAGTTGGCCTTGGCCCATCAATCCAGCCTGTCCCAGTCTCTCTGTAGCACCTTCCTTCCCTCGAGCAGATCAACACTCCCACCCTGCTTGGTGTCACCTGCAAACTCACTGAGGGTGCACTCGATCCCCTTGTCGAGATGATTGATAAAGACACTAAACAGAACTGGTCCCAGTACTGAGCCCTAGAGAACACCACTTGTGACTGGCCACCAGCTGGATTTAACTCCGTTCACCACCACCCTTTGGGCCCAGCCATCCAGCCAGTTCTTTACCCAGCAAAGCGTGTGCCTATCCAAGCCATAAGCAGCCAGTTTCTCCAGGAGAATTCTGTGGGAAACGGTTCAAAGGCTTTACTAAAGTCCAAGTAAACAACTTTCACAGCTTTCCCTGAACCACTAAGTGTGTCACCTTGTCATAGATCAGGTTAGTCAAGCAGGATCTGCCTTTCATAAACCCATTCTGATCACCTGGTTGTCCTATACATACTAAGTGATGGCACTCAAGATGATCTGCTTCATGACCTTCCCCAGCACCAGCGTCAGACTGTAGTTCCCTCAATCCTCCTTCTGGCCCTTCCTGTAAATGGGTGTCACAGTTACTACCTTCCAGTCAACTTGGACCTCCCTGGTTAGCCAGGACTGCTGATAAATGACTGAACGTGGCTTGGTGAGCACTTCTACCAGCTCTCTCAGTACCCTTGGGTGGATGCCATCTGGCCCCATAGACTTGTGTGTGTCTAAGTGGTGTCGCAGTTCACTAACCATTTCCCATTGGATTACGGGGTCTTCATTCTGCTCCCTGTCCCTGTCTTCCAGCTCAGAGGGCTGGGTACCCAGAGAACAACTGGTCTTACTATTAAAGACTGAGGCAAAGAAGACATAAAGTACCGTATTTATGTGTGTGGTTCCACTGACTTTACCAAGAAGATGGAGAGTATGAGCTGTATAAAGAAAGGTGGTAATACTGTTTGTTGGTGCCTTTGCGTATTGAACCAGTGCCATCTCTTACACATTCAGTTAGGCTGTGCTTATTCAATATAGTCCATAAGTCTGAGTAAATGTACAAATCTTTAGTAGGCTGGAATGCTGCTTCTGAGCCAAGAGCAAGAATAACACTATACAGTTGGTCCTTCAGACTGTATACTTACAGGCATATTTAACTGTGAAGTATACTTCAGAGTATGCTTCAATATACTTCAGAGGAGAGCCTACTCTCTTCTGAGAAGAGTTTACTATAAAAGTGAAAGCACAAGCATTTTGCAGGAGCAGGGACTGCATGTAGATACAGTGCTAGATGTTAATTTTCATGCTATTTTCTTACCAAATCCTGAGTTTATACGCTGATCTTTTCAGTTTAGGGAGTCATAAGAAAGATGAAGTTTCTCTCCTTTTAACAGAGTTATCTACAAAGACTAATGGCAAAAGACTGAGATGCTTACCTTTCTATGGATTTTGATTACATTTCTGAGCTATGGCTTGATTTTAATTCCTTACAATTGTGTTTAGTTAAAAAAACAAGAGATGGTATTGTTTTGTCCCTCCTGTATTTGCTTTAAATTGGTTTTGCTTTTTAATTTCAACCATTTTCACTCTTCATTGAAACACTGTGCCTTTTCTTCTGCTGTGATCTTTCATAGCATATACCATCCCTCTCTTTCCACAATACTGTCTTAACTCTTCTGTTCTATCTCCATATACTTACTAGCTTTTTGCCTTTTAAGACTCTGTCCTTCGACTTTTTTCTTGTGCTCTCTTTGATTTCTCACATCCATTTCTTCCTGCTGTGCTCAAATTTTGGAAATGTCCTTATTAGTCAAGAAATGCGTCCACATTTGCATTCTTCTAGGCCAATGTAGTATTTCCTTTCCATTGCCACTGGCTAGGGAAGGGGAGTTGCTAAAGTGCTTTCTTCCCATCTCCAAAATCTGCGCCAAAGATGTGTTGTTGTCCCCACATTAAAGAAGAGGACAGAGCTGGAAGTCTACTTATGACCTAGGAATTGATTTGTCGCCCTGCACATACTGTGGTGATCTGGGGAGGAATGGCAGCAATTAAGGATATCCATCATAGTTCCTGTTTGAAGTTAAATGTCAACAAGTGTTCCTCAGAAACAATATTAGGAACATTTGCCTTTTTTTCTCCCTAAGTCTGTGTGGACATGGTCTTATTTTAGAGAGCTATTAACTTTCTCTTCTGTTTACTGATTCTCTTCTAACTTTCTTTTAATTATTTTCTACTCAGATTTCTTTCTTACCCATGAATCTCTCCTCCAGTTGATAAAACATCCGATGCCATTGAGCTAGTTATAAATCAATGGATAATCATTTAAGTCATCAGTATTTGAACTAAAGTCAGTGGTGTTACATCAGATGTAACTCATGAGCAGAGAGAGCTTGATCCAGTAGCCCAGATTCCAGTCTTAAGTTTTCCTAGGACAAAGTCAACATATTTCAGTTATGTATTCACAGTTTATTGCCAAATAAATGAGGTGAGAATCTGAACCCTTTTCTTTTGGCAGGGAAAAGGCAAACTTGCAGAGCTGGAATTTGGCAGTTGATTTTTGAAATATTTAATATTAAAAGGTAGTTCTTTTTGATTCATAATATTTATATGCATAAATGTGCACATTTATTGATTGGGGATTTTACATAATTTTTTTGTAATTTATTTTGTAGCACTTTGCAGTTCATCTTTATGGTATAGGAGTAGGTTTGACCTTCAAATATTTCAGCATGTACTGACACAGTATTTTGGATTTTATGTAATCGTGGAGGTAACTTTAATAAAACACAACTGATTTATGCACCAGTGAAATATATATATTTATATATATATAGTAGAATATCCTTCTTACATATTTTGTACTACATCTTTTGTATTAGTTACTAAGTGCACTAGTACTTGATGCAGATATTCACAGAACCCTATGGATTACAGCACATGATTTGTTCCTAATAATGTCTTAACAGATGTTTAATGCTTGATGGAAAGACTACATGTTCCTAAAATGGTTTCTTTTTAGTATGTGGGGTCTCTTAAAGCTAAGGGAGCTAACCTTTTAATATGAAAATTACAGTATCCACTAGCTCCTGTCTTTCAGCTTGATTGTAAGTGACATTGCTTGTAACTGTAGAGATTCTGATCTGCCCAGATGGTGTTGGTTTACAAAGGGCTCAGTTAATTACAAATTCTTGACGTCCTTAAAATAAAGTGAGACTCAAACTAAGAATCATGCAGGAACCATTAGCATGGTAAAAGTTGCTGAACATCCAGGATTTGACATTAAAAAGCTTTTATATTGTTTCAATGAGCAATAAAAAAGGCTATGAAATGTCAAAAGGCAGTTGCTATTTTTTTTTCCACTGTGCCAGACATGAAACTAAAATGAAAACGTATTTCTAATGTTCTGCTAGAAGGGGTTTATTTGTACTAGAATTTAGTTTAAATTGACATTTAATATCCTCAGAGACACTGAGATAAGCTGTTGAGCAGTTTGATGGGCAGATTAGTTGGGGGGACTGGAGAGGAAGCACTGCTGGGGGTATTTTCAGTGTGAGGCAGGGTGTGTCATCTAGTCTCTTAAATAAACCTGTTCGTGTTGAATTTGATGGAAGTTTGACCAGTGGCCAGGTCTGTGTTGCAGACAAGCGTGTTGTTCCCAGGCAGAGTCCAGGGACTGTATTGTGCTTGCTGCAGCTGCCTGCCATGCCAGACAAGCTGGGGACCCTCGTGAAGGCTGGTCCTGCAGAAAGGTGTTTCAGGACTGTGTCTGGTTTTGATGGGAGTCGTGGGAGCTCACCACCAGGGCAGATGGAGGCTGCTGTGATACATTTGCATGTCAATATGTGTGTGTCTGAGTACTGTAAATTGTACAAGGCAGTCCCCAACTTTTCCACTGCCTTTGACTACCAGCTGGATCTCTCCTATGCAGCAGTGAAGAAAACTATTCATTTCATTGGGAGCAAGTTCCTTGGGGCCAGCAGACAGTGCCAAGAAAACCTGTGGACAACTAGTTGGAAACAATTCTACTTCAAATAGTTCTCACAGGAATTGGTCTTTCTTTTTTGACTGCTGGCATAAGCACTAGAAACCTGTTTCTTTCCTAGGGTGCAGCCAATCCCTAAGCACAGTTTTTCAAAGATTAAAAAACTTATGGAAGTTTGCCATGTAGGAATGACCGGTACACTTCCTACTGGCTCTTTACGCAACAGAGCTCATACAGAGCTCCAGTTTCTCTGTTCCTCCACCCAGTCATCCATGATAAGTTGACAATCATCAGCATGAAGACCAGCACTTTATTTGCGGCTGTTCAAATGCTTAAAAACTAGCAAATGGTCTGTAAACTTGGAAGCCATTATCAGACAGATAAAAAAAAAAAAAATTGCATTCTCTCCGACATCTTTGTAATTCAACCCTTTTCCAGTTGTATATTTAACATTTGAAGTAATTTGAAATTTATTCATGGATTGGGCAGCGAAGTGTTTTGTTCATGTTCATTTCGACAGAAAACCTCAGAAGCTTACCTGAAGGTTTTTAGTATTTTCTTCTTCTTTTTCTTCTTCATCTTCTTCCTCATGATCCTCTCTGGCTTCTTCTCTTCATTTCAATTTTCAGTGTTTCAGTCTTTTCTTTTGTTCTTAACAGAGCTCAACATCCTCCTTTGTGAGCTGTGATAAGCTCTCTTCTCCACAGGGTACAAACGTGCAGGGTCTTTGAATATCCTTTTGAAGGGCTTTGCCGTTATTATGTGGTGGTGTAAAATATTCCAGATTATAATGTAGGCCTATGTTGTGCCAGGTTTTGTCATCTGATCTCGACAGCAGGAGTTCGTGGATGGTTGGAAGTATTGAGAACTGTAAGTACAGCATTACAGGCAGCACAGAGAACATCGGTACAGGGTATTTCACATGTATCACAGACCATTTCATTGACCCACTTCCATGGGAATGTGTGTCCCAAAACTTTTGACGTTGGCTTCCATTTATTCTGTTTTTCTCATGTACATACAAATTAAACCTGCTGTGAAAATAGAAAATAATGCATTTATTGGAAATAAACATAGCTGTTAAGTTTCACAAGCATGTAGACTGTGTGATTGAACTTGCAGAAGATGTTACTGTCCTTTAATCAAACCTCATGGTTAACTGGTTAACTTCTTTTCATAAAAAATAGATTGAAAGAGCCCACATTAGAGTGTGTATTGTTTTGATACGGACATGCCATATCCTTCTAATTTTAATAGCATCCTTCCATGATTAGCTATATTTTTGCAGCTGCAAGTAGTGTGATGGATAAGCACATGTGTCCTGGCCTGGAGCAGAGTTGCAGGCAGCGTAGAGCCAAACTGCCTTCATTTTGAAGAGGACAATTCACGCACAGTCCCTAGAGGCAGCAACTCACAGCAGTGTTACTAAGCAGATTATGTCTTAATATAGGAGGAAACTGCCCTCATCGCATACACATTTTCACTGTAATTTTGTTCCTCTGCTGGAATGACAAGAACAAACATATAAGATTTCAGAGAACTATCAGATAAACAAGCAAATATAGGGTGAAGTCATGGCCTTTTTGTGATGGCTTTGATTTTTCCTTCATGTAAGCAGTGTAGGTCTCACTCCTCAGGCATGTTGACAAAACAGGAAGAGAAATCCTGATTTTTTCCTGAGATGTTTTTTAACACAGCTATTTCATTGATGTTACTGGCTTTACTAGTGTGAGAGCAGACTTGGACTGCCATGCCACTGCAGAAATCTGAGACCAGAGTCTTTTGCAAATACATTTGGAATGTCTTCCACTGCCATTCAGAGTCCTCTGTCCCTTGGTCTTTCTTAGATTTCAGGTTCAACTTAAAAATAGGAAGAGAGTCATTCAGTTGATATCAAAGTATAGAACTTAAGCAGTCTTTACTAAAATTTTTCACATCTTGAAAAAGTAATACTGTAAATGAGAGCACAAATATGCCTTCTACCATAGCATCACATCATAAAAAAATAGTTTGCTGTAATCCATCAGCAAGCTGTGAGTCTTTACTCTCTCTCTTCCTTCTAATGCTTCATGTTGAAACTGTTTCATATTTCTTGTAATAGGCAACCATTGTTTTTATTCCTAAGTACTACCATAACAGTTCGGACAATCTATATTTACAAAAAATGTACTTGATGATCTTAGTTTTAGCAGGCCAATAAAGTTTTGTAATTCATTACCATTGTGTCTTTCACTTTCTGTAAACTGATCACAATTTCATTAGTAATTGTACTGTGTATTGGAAAATCCATGAATTTTGGAATTCCTCATGTGTTATCTCTTGTTATAAATGTGCTTATTGTTGCTTTTATTCTCTGATAAACAGTGGGATTCAACTCCTTAATTACATTTTTATAGCATCTTGAATGGTTACCCTATTTAAAAAACACCTTCTCCCCCCCCCCCCCCCCCCAGTTCACAATAGTTTTATTTCTATTTCATTAAATTTAAATATATGTGTGTTTAACATGTACATTCAGTCAGGTGTGTTTGTGTTCAGATCAAATGACTGTTTGACTGTTGGCCATAAGACAGCAAATTTTATGTGTCAGTTCATGCTTCATCTGTCCAGAACTTAAAGTAGAAAAAGGTGATTGGTTGAATACTTAAGTAGGCCGTTCTCATTTTCCAAACTGTTTTGAGGAAGCATCAATGCTGTGATTTGAAGGATGTGTTTTGCTTTGTGACTTCTGTTTGTTGGCCTGGACCATCTGGATTTCTTGACAGACCTAATGAAACAGAGTACACAATAATGTTGAAATGGTTATGTCACAGTTTAATTCCAAGTTTTTTCCTTTTTTGCTTTTTACTAGGACATGTCATATTTTCCCATGAATTTGCTGTATTTGGACTACAGCAGATGTGAATAATGCATTATGTTCATTTTCTTGCTTCTGAAATGTTTGGTTGTGTTTTTCTCTCCTGGGAGCTCAGTGCATCTCTGAGCATTGTACTGCATCTGCTTTGTATGCCTGTAGGGAAATTTGAATTTTTCATCTATTGGCACCTACTGTTACATATATATATATATATATATATATATATATGCTTTTTCATTATCATCCATGTAAACATGCTTTTGGAACTAGTTTGATCTATCCTCACTATCTAGAAGAAACAGGCTTGATGGAAAGGTCCTTTATTTTTCTAAGAGAAGCTTTCTGTAAGACTTGCTATTACAGGTAGACTGTGATATTGATTAAGCTGATAGATACAATTATTCTAAGAAAGTATTCAAACAGTATAAAAATATTAGATTAATGAAAATGCTTTACCAAGTAGAAGAACACATTGAAATTGTGATGTATTGGTTATTTTTTTAAGTAATAGCAAGCTTGCCATTGAAATACTTTAATATAGGGTTTGCAGCCTTAGCGGAGCAGGAAGTTACTATCTAGGGAGAGCAGTCAAAAAATGAAGCTGAGTAAAGGCAAAAGTGAATATAGCTGTTTACACTGCTCAGGAAATTAGGAGATCAACAGGGTAAGAAGTAACATAAAGTCTTTAATGTTCTTGATAATCCAAATTAGTGTAAAAATACAAACAAGGGTTCATTTTTTTTTAATTAACATGAATTGTAACTTAACAGTATTCTTGTAGAAGTCTTTGTTTTGTCATTTTAAATGGGACAAAAATACAGGCAGCATGTATTGGATATTTGTATCTTGATGAATTGTTATTTCTGTTTAATTTCTCCATTAACATACTGAAGAAATAAAAGGATAATTTCATACATCAGTTTATAATTCTCTTAATGTTTTAAAAGTAAAATGAATTTAAAGATCACCTTTCAGGTTGAGTAATTGATGTTTCTTCCTATATTATGTTAATAATCAGGCTCTAAACCAAAAATACAGAGCACGTAATAAGCAGTGCTTTGTATATTGCAGTTTCATGCCATATACAAAGAGAATGGGTGCAAAAAGCCACAAAATTCTCATTTCTGATGTTTAGATAATTCTGTTGAAAGACCTTACTGGCAATGTGTTTTACCTATAAAAAGCAGGTTTCTAATCTAAGTGTTCCCTAGTTAGTTTGTTGAAGGTGGAGATACTTCATATTTAAATGATAATGTTTTGTTTGGCTTCTGAGTTAACTATGCAGAGCTCTAAGATTTTCATCATCAGAGCAAAGTTAACAATAAAGGGGCCAGATGTCATTAAGGTCCATAAACAGAGAATGCAGTTTCAACTAAAATAATCCCCTCAAAATGTAAAACTGCATTTCATAGTATGTTATAAGAGACAAAAGTGAGTGAAGAGAATGAAAAGGTGCATTTGAAAGAGCTGAAAATTAATTTGGATTAGAGTTCTTGTTTGGTGCTCAAGTTGGCACTGTTTAACATGAACTGCTTGCTCTGGTAGTTGAAAACAAATAATTTAGAAACCACTTGTTTGTTTTATTTATGCAATTTGCAATTTTTTCTCCAAGAAAACAGCTAGTTCTATATAAACCTTTCTCTGAGGGCTGGGTAATGTTTCTTTCAGATTCATGTCAGCCCTTGCTGAGTTTTTGTAATTTCTTTACTCCAGCAGACATCTCAGCATACACCTTGCTGCCTAAACTAGAATTCTCCTTTCTTTTTCTAAAGATGCATGCCGTGTAACCACTTTCAGTGCTTCCTCATGAGACCTAGCATGATGCTGAGGTCAGAACTTAAAGGTTAGCTCACACTTTTCTGCCCCAGATGGTCCCAGAGTGTAGGTCAATAGGACTAGTCATGTCAGAGATTCCTGGTGCACTTGTACCTAATAAATATATAGTCATAAGAAGTTGTTTTGTGCATGTTAAATGTCTTAAGACGCCTAGGAAAAATCCAAGGGTTGCATGTACCTGTACAGATTAACTATTAGAATTAGAACAAAATATGAAGTCTCAGTCTATGCTTTGTAGAAGGAAGCATTTACATAAGACTGCCATTTTCAGTCAGATTCAAAACAGTGTATGTTGCCTTAAATGGGAGAGACAAAAGTTAAAAGTATGAAAGAGTATCAGTGTTGGCTTCCTCATGGGAAGCCCTGCTCATTGGTTTTTATATTAATGTCAGGTGGTTGGATGAAAGACCTGGGAATTTAGTTTCTCTCTTAGTTTTATCTTTTATGAGCCAAAAGTATATTTTTGGAAGTCTGAGGTACCACCTCTGTGTTGTAATAGAGCTGTCTGCCTGTCTTGGTGAAGTCTGTCTTCTGGGTACCAAGCATCCCAGTGACAGATACCTCAGTCCATGATCGGTCTTGTGAAGGCTTCTGCTACACAAGCAGTAACTCTGTGTTATTTCTAATTGCTCAGCTGTCTCATATTTCAATACACATAATGTTTTTTAAATATGACCCAAATCATCAACTTGTTTGCCTATGAGAGCATGAATCAAAATCAGGTAAGTTGACTGTGAATTGCCTGAGCATTTCCTTTCTCCAGTAACCACCAGGCATTTGAAGTATGGTTTTTGAAGCAGAACACACAGAGACCAGCTTTCTGCTTGCTGTGTGGTATAAAACAGGTTACCTTTTCCCATATGTCATTATTGATTTTCCCTTGGAAGTAGGCATAATCTCTTTCCAGGTAAAAGTCACACTTCTATCACTTTTTTTCATTGTGTTAAAAGAAGCATGAAGGGCCATGTGCCTCTTCAATAGGAGGCAAAGATTTTTGCTTTCTAAGGAGGACACCAAGTTTCCATTCTCTGATGCTACATCACGCCTCACTGGATTCCAAATGTATATATAACTCTGTTGCTGTTGAACTCACTACCCTAGAACCCTGGCAAAGTTGTTACCTGTTGCTAAGAGGCAGTGGCATTGCCTCTGAGGGCTGTGGCTGCTAAGCGTGAGGCTCTTAACATTTTTTTGCTCCTGGGTTCTGGTCTGAACTTCGCCCATAGTGAGAGCAGCTGTAACCACTAGCGATTAATAGATAGCCCACATAATAGTTTGATCAGTGATTACCATGAGACAGACACTCGTGCTAGGAAAGGGCAACCTTTGGCAGATGAAGCAGGAAGGCTGATGGTTGATAGCAGAGAGGCTGACTTACCCTGTCATCAGTCTAATTACAAAGCATTTGATTGTCTCTAGGAGGGGAGTGGAAATTCTGAAAAACTTTTCATGTTTTTTTCCACATTTGGAGACATGCAGATCTTGCTTTGGGTGCCATAAATCTGTGAGATTTATTTGTTTAATACAAAATATAAACGTAATTTTAACTTGCTGCATTTATAAGCAATTGTGTGTGCATGTTGCAGGATACAAAGAGTCTGTGCAGATGCTTGCCTCGTTATACCAGAGCCCTGGTTCTGACCCCAGATAGAGCACAGCACTGTATTCCCCTATAAAATAAATCAGGGGCATTTATTCGTCTGCAGTTACGGACAGGAGAAATCATGTATGTGTGTGGTCCTGCCTGGAGTCACATCCTTCTTTTACACAAGTAATTTTATCTGCTTCAGGATTCTAGGGAGGCCTGTTAGTGTACCATATTAAATTGTCCCTGAGTAATGTGTAACTGCTGTCTTCAGCATTCTGAAACTTTTTGTCATTGCTGCCTACGCATTGCAATTGCAAGTGCACAGATTGTGTAGCCTGATTCTCCCATGTCTTTCTTTGCATTACACTTATGTTTATGCCATGTGACTGTAAAATTCTAACAGATCAGTCTCTCCAACAGTGAATATATATGCATGGGATGCAAAACCATGAGGAACTCAAAATCAGTAGAGACTGAGAAAGGTATGAGTCAGATCCTTTAACCAATTCACATCAGCTAAGAGACCAACTTAAATATTTGCCATTTGTAAGTACTACTACTCCGTACTATTTAGGAACGGTAAATTCTAAAGCTTGAAATTTACTGTCTGTGAACATTTGTAGGAGTAATCATCTTAGGTCTTGCCAGACATTTAACATGAAATGCCAACAAAGTGAAGCAATGCAATTTTAATTCTAAAACTCTAAGGCTTTTGTGGTGTTTAATCCATAATAGCCAGATTCCATGTAAAATCTTTATTTATCTGTAGTCTCATTTTTTCTGCAAAATGATCTTTTAGGAGATTATGTAGGTGTAAAATAGTACTATATGTTACAGTTTTAGTCATGTGTTACTAACAGAGTGAATAAAGTAATCTTATTTTTTACTACTAGTATTGAATGAGTTTATGTTACATACATATGATACATACTTTGAAACTTGCTTTAGAACCCAGATCAGTGAGTTTAATTCAACAGAGCTAGCTTATTTTAAACTCAGGACCCCAATGTCTTTATGCTGGTGTTTGTTTCATTAGTACTGTATTTATTTTGCAAGTGATGGTGGTCTCTAAATGTTGTTGGTTTTTTGTTTTTTTTTTTTTCATTAAACATTATAAGAAATATCCCTGAGTGTGAATATTAGTTAAATTTTTAGCAGTAATTGCTTGGCAGTTTGAAAAGACGTTGATGCCAGATGGCACTGCTAGTGATACAAAACGTCAGAAATCTCCCGTGATACTCTTGAAAATGAATTTTCATTTTTAAAATTACTTCTGTAGGGAAATCCTACATTATTCTTGCTTCCCCATAAAAATTTAAATGGTTGAATAGGTCAGGACTTATTTTTTGCCTCATTTTTCAGGCTAGTTAGATAACTTTGCTGTTTCAGATTGTCTTATCTTTGTTCCTTGGGTTTTGCTACCACATCATGAAAACACAGAGAAATTGGCTGGTAAAGTAAGAAAAGTTGGTACTGTCTTAAGAAACCAAATTCAGATGGCTGTGGAAACTATATTGGAGAACAAAACCATCCCAACCACTCAGTTGATGAACTGTGTACTTTTTAAAAATGAGATTCTGTATCCATCTAAGGTAACATGACCAAGGAGGGAGCAGCTAGCAAAAACCTGAGGACCCAGAGGCAATGTGGCATCCCCTCCCTGCAGAATCAGGTACCCAGCTAGGGATAATGGGCTCCTCTGGTTACCAGTGCGGTCAAGCTGCCTCTGGCAGAAGCCCAGTGAAGCTGTTATGTATTGGCTACTTCCTGCCATGTCTCCTAAAGTGTCTTATCTCTGTGGCACAGAGCCCAGTTGAAAGCCTCCTAAAGGGGTGTGTGCCCAGGTGTGCTCCCAGTGCTGGAGCAGCACAGATAGTGTGGATGGCTTCAGTAGATTTCTGTAATGGTGAGTGTGCAGAGGAGGGAAGGAAGATGCTGCAGGAGAGATTCACTTCTGCTGGCTCCCAGCCCAGCATTAAGCGCTCTCCAGCAAGCTGGCTTCACATCTATCCCTCCTCTGCAAGTCCACGTGACTGCATAACTGAAAGGTAAAAGACCAAAATCTTGCTAATTTTAATAATCCCAGCAGCACTGTAATGAAAGCCTAGCTCTGTAGTTCTTACATTTCTGGTAGTGTGCAGTGAATCGTACTCGTTTTAATCCTCTCACTGGCATGATAAGAGTTGGAATTTCAGATTTTGTTCTTATATTAATTTCTCAGCAAGAAAGAGAAATGGATTTTATAGATTTTCCGTTAAACATTAGGAAGACATGAAACTGTCATTCTCTATAATGTAGTGGTACAAATATGGGCAATTACCTTTTCAGCATTGCCTCTTGGGAATAATACAGATCTATTACTTTAACCCATTCCTAACATAATTCATGTGTGGCCATATATTATAGATGCTGCTTTTCAGTGACACAGCTAAGTGCCCCAGCAGCACAGTACTTCATTTGCCAAAAAGGTCGTCATCATTATTAATACAAAGACAGCAGTCTTGATTCCCCACTGTCATTCACAGGGATTTTGCATCATTGTCAAGTTAATAAATTACTCTTGGTTGATACTAAGATGAAGGGAATTAGACACTCAGTACTGCTATTTCACTTTTTCTATTCATAGGATTTCATGCTTCATGTTTGGTTTCACTCTTTCACCCTATCCCCAGATTTGTTTGTCTCTACATTTTTGATGAACTAGTGAGTTGCAGCTTAGCACATTGTTTTGGGTTAAGTAAACAACGAAGAAAGAGTAACCTCATCTGGAAAAATCAAGTAAGGTGTAGAAAAATCTTCAGGGGAAACAGATTCTTTCTAAAGACTGTGAAGATTAAAAGCTTTCAGTTTACTGAAATTATGGTATAAATGTGGGTACTCCGGAGAGTGAAATACTAAGTGATTATGTTCCTGCATTGATGTTCTATTCTTGGTTATTTAGTATTGGTGGATTATGTGCTTGAAGTCGGAGTGTGCATTTTCCATGCATGTGGGAAGTGCACGTGTCTGCCTTTTGCAGTCTGGTCTCTTGAGACTTGTTTGTATGTGACCATTGCAGACTCCAATCTTGAATCTCTTCTACTGCAAGAGAGGATTGTGGCTATGCATGGTTTGTTTTGTCTTGCAGTCTCTGAGGTCAAGAAGATTGGTTTTGCAGATCAACTCAGAAATATACCAATCACAAACATTTTTATGGTCTTCAGTTGGTACTAATGTTTTACACTCTTCATTAAATTCATGCAGAATTACCAAACCATTTTATTCTGCTTTGTAGTATTTGCTTCTGGTAGCGGTCAGCAGTAAGGCTATATTTTCAGCTTCCTTTAGCATTTCCTTTTTGAGACTATTTGATTTACATGCAAATTTGTTCTGATAAATCTGTTGCTAAGAAACAGCCGAAATGACCGAATTTTTGGTAAAAGAGGAAGTTACATTGAGAATAAATGAATGTCACCCTAAAATACTGCTATATAATGCTAACATATAAATTACAACATCACAGGAGGCCACATGGACAATTGGGAACTGAATATTATAAGGTGATAGGAAGCTGCAGAGTTAAGAAATCCAGAGAGATGTTAGAAAAAGAGATGATAGATAAGCCAAGTGGTCAAGACCGAATCAGTTAAGGGGAGGCGAAACTCTTCATAAAGAAGTGAGTAAATAAGCAGAGGAGGCACATCAGGAAAAAGCTAGGGGAGAATACTTGGTAAAGTATTCAGAAGTAATTTGTGAAAACGTTATATGCAGCATCCTGAGAGAAGAGAAACACTGCTTTATTTAGAGCCTTGCAGAATAGAAACGGTGATGCTTTCAATATCTTAGCAAAACCTCATTGTGGTTTTGTGACCAGTTTTACAATTAATGTGTCCATTTTCAAATCTGCTGTAGCAAAACTACCTGAGTTTGTTTTGTAGTGTGGCCACCTCTGGGATGACTGATAGCTGGTATGATGCAAATAGCTTTGAGTGTGGGGCATTTTCCTGTTTGCCATAGAGGCAATTCAAGGAGACTTGGCAGGAGAAAGGTGACAGGAAGAATCTTCAGTAAATGAGACATCACGTGACAGGGAGGAGGAGGTGTCTGTAAATGGCAGTAGAGTATCAACATCTAGCAGCAAGTCAGTCAGTTTGTGCAGCTAATCCTATAGCTTGTGAATTATGCTGCTGGGACAGAAATTTGACATGTTGCTGTTCTATCCATGACTGTCATTTGCTCCACTGCAGAAATTTTTAGATCTGCATTTGAAGAGGGTTTTGCGTATGTAAGGCTTCACTGCCTTAGGAATCATGCTTGGGGAAGGAACGGTGTTGTTCAGAGGCAGTTCTGCATCTTTGATCTGAACTGTATTGGCAGGGGTATTCCTCCAAACAGCCTGTTCAGCTCCCTCCCATCTCCAAAGGTGAATTGTTTTTTAAACAATGTCCCAAAAGATCTAATTGAGCATAATCCAGGAGTCTATAACTATGGAAATGGAAAGCAATTGCTTTTCTTTATGATTTCTTAGAGATGCACAAAACCACCAGATGGTAGGGTGAGTCTGTTGCTAAGGCTGTTCCACATAGGAGAACATGGCAGATGCTTCACCTGGGTATCACAAGAATATCTAGTGACACAGGATTGCCGAGTACCAGAAATCTTGTTCTGGCCAGTCTCCTGCCAGCCAGCAAAGATTTCTTAGCAGGGGTTGTGATCTCTGAAGGCCAGGGATGTGTTCAAATGCTGAGTGCTTTAGGGACAGGGGCTGTAGAGAAAGCCACTGAAATGGCTGCTGTGGCAGAGACTCAGAAGGAATCAGTTTCACTGTTGCTAAGTAATCTAATATAAATCAGAATAAAATGTCAGGCATTTATGCTCAGGAAGGAAAGTAAGCTATCTCTTGCTTTATGCTCACTGAGGGCCAGTCTTGGACAGCCTATCTTCTGTGCTGAAGCCTCCTGACCTTCCAGCAGCCCTCTTCCAAAGGCCAGATACTGCCTCCTGAGCACATGCAAAAGTTGGACCATCAGGACCCAAAGCCCTTTAACTCAAGGAGAGAGTGAACTACTTGACAAGAAATAGATAACAGAGTTATTTCAGCATCTTCCCATGTCCTCTTCAGGTGTAGATGGGCCTTTGAGTTTTATTTTTAAAACCTGTTCTCAAGGATGGGGAATGTTTGGAGATGAAGAGGAACCAGTCTGAGTCAGTGCAAGTCCAAGAAAGCTTTAGTTGGGCTGCAAGATCATCTCAGTGAGAGCTGGGTAAAGACCAAAACCAGATTTCTGCAGATGTTGTTATAATTGGAGCATGATGTTTGAGTTGATTGTATATAATCATTTAGTTTTCATTCTTTGCAGATTGTCAT
This sequence comes from Athene noctua, assembly GCF_965140245.1. NCBI lineage: Eukaryota > Metazoa > Chordata > Aves > Strigiformes > Strigidae > Athene > Athene noctua. The sequence goes on along the minus strand of NC_134077.1, from coordinate 54,920,748 downwards.
GTTTCAGGTTAGCTAGCGCAGCTGTAAATAAAAAATGAGTTGGAAGCTATTATGCTGGAATGCTTGTTAAGAACAAATTGAGAGGTATATTTCAATGGAGAACAGTGCTGACTCCATAATTCATGGAGTTTTGGGGGCCTGTGAGAATCTGCCACTCACAAGAAGTGAGCAATGATACAAGATTCTGTAGTTAACACTTCCACAAATGAAAACTGTTCAGAAACAATTAAGGGGGGAAAACCCACTGAAATAAATTCTATGTAAGGAATGCAATTAAATAATTTATGTTCTACTAGAATAACCCACTGTAGACTGCGGATTTGTACATCACTGGTGTGCTTCTCACCTGACTAAACCTATCTTGATTCTGCAGTCTGGAAAAGTAACCTGCTAATGCACTGAAATATAATGTACTTTATTGATATATGCTATGTATTTGTTGAGGTACAACAGACATAAATCAACATCTGAAGAACCCAAGGTGTTTTCTGTAAAACCACTCAAGGTCTACCTTTTTGTCATTATGGAGTATTAGGACTGAAAGGGGACCCAGGAGATTCTTCCTGTCCTAAACCTGTACCAAGTATACCTGAATCTTTTCCAGCAGATATTTTCCTGATGTGGCTTCAAGAGCTCCAGAATTGGAGATTTCTGGGTCTTGTATAAGCAATTCCAGTGCCTGAGGATGTTTTCCTAAAATTTTGCTTCAGTCTCTATTGATGCGCATTTGTCATGCAACTTTTCATTCCTATCAGCATAGACTTAATATAAAGATTGTTCATTTCTGTTGGGAGGCTGTCCTAGTGTACCTCCTCAGACCTCTGTTTATTATAAAGGAAAACCCAATTCTTCAGGGTTTTATCAGGTCTCTGATTATTTCTAGATTTTTCCATATCATGTTTTCAGCTGATCTTCTTGGATAGTTTCATTAGTAGTGCTTTTTTCTTTTAAAAGCATTTCTCCACAGTCTAGCATATGTGCCGTATCATCTAACCATGTCTAACTAAACTATTCAAGTTGACTACTGCAAATAGCTTTGCTGTTCTCCCAGAGAAAGACTGACTGCAAAAGCAGCATGGAGAATCTCGTGTTGTTTCTGTACGCATTGTATTTATCTTCTGACCTCATTCCCAGCCCTAAGAATGGGAGTGCTAACACAGATTATTTATGACGAGTATGGAGGGAAGCTATTGTTAATTAAATAGTTTTTAAATTAGATGAAAGGCAACAAGGATTTAATTTTGTCTGAATTACTCTTTTTCACTTGATGCCAACAAACGCATTCCAGCTGATCTTTTTTCTTATTGCAGTGATTTTTCATTGTAGTATTTTTGAAGGATTGTAATTTTACCCACGTTTCCAAGATATCCAAACCTGCAGGTGGCTATAATGAATGGTCTTGGTGATCTATATTAAAAAAGATAAATCATTTTTTCTTTCCTTCTTTCACATTTTCTGTTGCCTTATATCCTTACTTCTCTGGCTCACTTACTCATATTGATTAATACACTATATCCCTGCTCGATTTTTGTCTCAGGTCTGTGTTTCATTTGACTACCAATAATGAGAGGCCATAAATTCCTCATTCTTTATGATAGGGCACATCATCTGAGCTGCACATACTGAAAAAGTGTCCGCAAAGCAGTGGACAGCTGTATATAGCCATCCTACAACTGAAGGAGGGCTGTAAGTCCCAAAGTGCTCCATGGTTCAACAGCCAGAGCTGGCAGCCATTCCCAGGTCCTGGTCATGACTTTGACAAAGATCCCAGCTCCAGCTCTGGGCAAATCAGTGAAGCACGTAGAGCTCCTCCTGTCGCCTCCAAATTGGGAATAATAGTAGTACGTATGTCACAGAGGACAAACAGTAATGATTTATTGGTTAGGGTGCTTAAGAGTTTGAAGATGTGTACCAGATTGCAGTTGTGAGATCTGTTATACAAATGCCTCCCATTCTGGCTGAAAGGAGAAAGAAATCAGCAACCACTGTGCCACAGACTGAGGCTTCACAGATGGCATCCCTGGGGAGAGTTGGCCCTGAAGTGAAGCTGTGGCAGAGACGGCGTCATTCACCTTTCATCCTGCACAGACAGTACTAGCAAATCCAGTACATGTTAGAGACCTCATCCTTTTTCCTACAGGGTTTTTCAGTGCTGCAGAGGAGGTTCCTTGGGTGAACTGCCATGCCAGCCTGTCCCAGACCTAGACACCTGTGTCTTTGTCCCTGTGTCCTGTAGGTTGCATGGCTTTCAGGAAGTGACTTGCATTATGAAGGGGTCACATAGTTATCCTAAGGAGTCCTCCCTATTTGGAAACATCCCTTGCAGAAACTATAACCTCTGGAATGCTCTAGGCGTGTGTGTAAAGGGTTTTGTGAATGTGTGCATACAGGGGTATAGATGAGGCTGTGAGAAGAAAGGCAGCTGAAAGGAACTAACTGGGATTCTTTCACAATCATGTTCCATAATAAAACTGAAGCAAACAAATATGCAGCTGTGGCTCTTAAGTTCAAAGCCACAACAAAAAGGCCTGATGAAATACTGGAGTGGCTAAAATCTGTGTGCAGTTATTTCAGTGGAAATTACCCAGATCGTGTGTTTGTTGCTCTCTAGAGGAGTTAGGCATTTGAAGTAAGTTTTCCAGCAAAAGAAACATGCATTTTGGGAGAAAGGCATTTAAGTCAGTGTAACTGACCTTTTGACACCTAGCAACACTGAAAATTTGGTATGTAAAGCTGAATACCTATTATTTCATTAGACTCAAAAGTAAGCATTACTTAAATTATTCTGTGTAGGAAAGAAAATAATCCATCCCTGTATCTTATTTGCTCTGTATGAAAGTTATACAGTGATATCAACACAATTTAGTCTTCTTGTGAAGCTGCCACAAATGAGGAAAGACAAAACATAGATTTTTTTTCACGTGAAAACAAAAGGAAACCACCTTGGATTCTTGATCATCCAAACGAAACATTAGCTCAAAGTGTGGTTTCATTATGATTTTCAAACAAGTGTCTCCACTTTGCTTTGCAATGGTTGTAAGTGAACAGATTTTAAGGGCTGTTTCTTGAGTTTAAATGTTTATTTTCAGCCACTTGTGCAAGATACTTCCAAGGAGCCCTCTCCCTTCTGTTATTCAGAGATTGTTAGAAGTGCATGCTGACAGGGAACAGAGACATTTGTCTGCTGAGTGTGGGGAAAGTTCTCCAGCTCTCCATTCTGATTCCCCTGACTTCCTGGGAGCATGCTCTTGAATGGGAATTTGGGCAGTGTCAGAAAGTTTTTTTCATCGCATATATCAACAGGCAATGGAGTACAAGCTTAAACAAGCACTGGTGGGTGCAAATCAGTTAAATCAGATTAATGATACCTGTCAGAAGATTTGAAATTATGTATCCTCTAAACACCCAAGCCTGGCAAGTTTCAATTTTCTGAGTCACAGACTTAATGTCTACAGTGTGGTTTTTGGCTCAGTGTGCTGCACTGGGATAGAAGGACATGCATTCTTTGAGCTCTGAAGAGCAGTGTGCTTCAGCAGGATGGACCTGGGTATAATGTTGTTTGAGGTGATCTTTTCCTCTGTTTTGTCCACCACAATTAAAGGAGGATTAACCTCATAATACTGGTTTCACAACTGAGTGTGACAGTCATTATTGAGATTACTTCACTGAGGCTGACTAATGGCTGTTTTCTGAGGAGCTGGCAGGGGTGGGGATATGCGACAAGAAGGTTCGGTTGGAAGGTGGGGAGAGGCAAGAAACGGTATTGCTTTGCACGGCTGAACTGCTGAGAAAGCATAGGAGCACATTGCCTTGAGTTTTCCCTCATTAAAAGCATCAGCAGCTGCAAAGCAAAAACTATCATTTTAATAAGCCCACTCTGGATTTGCAGAAGAACCTGACTTGACTTTGAACATCTCCTCCAAGCAAAGTGAGACTAAACTGGTATCTCTTTGGGAAGTTTATTCAGCTGGCTTTGAATTTTTTTTCTTGTGTTCTATTTATGCCTTTTAATTCAATTCTCTGTATTCAGCATGCAGCATTTTAAGAGACCACTAATATAAAATAATGTTTCTATAATTGCATTACTTTCTATTATGCTGGGCTCTCTTATCCAGCCTAACAGAATTGTGTAAACATGATTTGATATCACAGTTGCATACAGTTGTTGAACTTAGGAATGCAACGGAATATTCAGAGTAAAGTTTATAGCACCTTAGTTAGAAAAAAGTGTGCCAAACCATGATTAATAAGGTGTCTTCCAGAGGGAGTGAAAGATAAGATAGCTATTCAAGAGTTAAGCTAAAAAGGTAGTTATACTGGTAAGAAAGTTGAATCCTAGCTCGATAACAGGAAAAATTGAATATCTGCTCTTGCTACGCATAAAACTTAGCGTAATCATGCAGAAAAGAAGAACTTAGAATTTATAGCAAATATCGGAGTCTCACGGGAAGAGAAATCTTCTGTAATTGTCTTTTCAGAACACCCCTCCCAAAAGTAAAAATAGAGAAGATTCAGTATGGCCTCAAAATTCAGCAGAGGTGATGCTGACTGATGTGATATGCACTTACTGTCCTGCTTTTGACTTGATAGTGTGTCATTACCATGTCACAGCAGAGACTGGCCCATGTTCCCAGAGGAAGTAAGAGCCAATGCTAGCACAAGGTCACTTGAGAGATTTTTCTAGCAGTCAACATAATTTTTCATGGAAGGAGCCATGGTTATGAAGGCATCACAGCACAAAATCATCTCTATAAATAAATGATCCTCTTTACCTGAGCTGCCTCATAACACTTGACTAAGCAGATGCATCCTTGTAACTACACAGCTGCAAGTACAAAGCTAAAACAGGCCAGGTTTTTATAATTATTTCTCTTATTGTTTCCCAGTGTGCCTCAGCCATTAGTAGTGACTTCAGGGATAATTGGAGTGATGGAGGATATTGTAGCCTCCAGGAGATCTTGTTAGAGCTTGGAGAGCAAACATGCAGAGTAGATTGTTTATATCTTTGACACAGTAGGTGGAGGGAGAAGTAGATGGGCACAGTTCTCATTTGTGAACATCTAAACTAAAGTCTGAGCATATATGCTTGCAAGACCATGCCAGGTGCCAACAAAACCCATATGTTCTTTCTGATTCTGCATTTGAGAGCCTCTCCTTTTCATTTTCTGCCTGAGCCTGCTTAGCTGAGTCATGCCATTACTCACTTTGGGACTCTTTCTGTACTTCAAAACACAGGAAGGCTGTGTGCATTATTCCAGTGGCAGCCGGTAGTCAGATGTATTGCCACAGCCAACTACATAAAGATTAGCAGAAGTCTGAAATAATGCAAAGCAAAATGTAGCCCCAACAAATAGCTGTGTAGATAGGTCTTGGTAGCGTGCATGTTAAAACAGCATTGATTCTGATGGCGATAGGAACAGCAGGAAAGGCTGTATTGTATAAGTTTATAATTTTATAAACTCCTTCTCCTGGCCAGAAACAGCAGCACATCTTGAAAATAGTTAGTTTTATAAAATTTTATTTCTAAACTTAAGGAAACTCACATTTGTTGGCACCACCGATGTCAAGGACAATGCAGAGATGTACTGTTGAAGAGAGAGCACAGAAGTGAGTTATGTTTTGGGGAGGAAGGCTTGGACTAGTGAAGGTAAACCATGACACCCATCCCAGCAGTGTTTGCCTCCAGTTTTCTGTGGGATGTGCAGTAAGAGAAGTTTGCTGTTTCTGCTTGTCCCCATACCATGTGTCAAAGATCACTCACAACCTAGGTGTGGGAGGTATTTTGGCTTTATGATAGCTTGACAATTTCAAATACAATTGGTTTTCTTACATGCCACCACTTTTTCAGAGAGCTGCTGGCTTTTGTACACAGAAGGGATTTCTTGGGCCTAGGTGATGCAGAATGGATATATTTTTAGCTCAGCATCAGAAATTCATCCCTGTAGTGCGCAGCGCTTATGTTTCTTCTCCAAGGCAGGTTACCATTTCTCATCTGGCACTGGCTTCTAGCTCCTTAAGATAAGGAGTACAGTCAAATGAAGTTGAGTGAAGATGTTGGGCAGCATATTTGAAGGTGGAGAAGGCCTCTGGAGTTTTTTTAAAAGCTCAACCTGACTGTGAGTCAGCTACTGGCAATAGCTAACAGCTATTGACAACCCATGACTTTTCACTCCCACCAATGATGTTTTGTCTAATATTTTCAAATTTCAGGTGTGAATCCAACAATAGATTTTTATAAAAATCAGAATCAGTAATAGGTTACTGAGGTTAATTGCCATACTCATTCTGCCCTTGACAAATAATCCAGTGACCCCATTTCATCTGGATGAAACCACACTTTAAGGCACTTCAAGAAATGATCCTTTAGTTTGAGCTCAGTGCATATTCAGAAAAGGGCAGCTCTAGCTTCTTGCCCATACGGTGATGGCCTCATCATGCATCCTGGAAAATGGTTTTGCATTACTAGAATATAAGTCATAGCCAGCTGCAGTGCTGGCCTGTAACTGTAAAGTGACTTAGTGCCTTCAAAAAATGAAATGTAACTTTATAGTAGTGGATAGTCTGGCAAATAAGCAAGTGTGGAAACAGTCTGTGTACCAGTTTGCTCACACTGACGAGAAGGTCCCAGCAAAAGGGAAGTTTGAAAGGATGTGAGCTCAACTGCCTGTGATACACAAGTATTTCCATCTGTTGAGTTCTTCTAATCTTAATTAGAGAAGAAATATACAGGAAATAAGATTTTTTAACCCAAACAACTACTTCCAAAGACTATTGCATGAAAGGGATCACAAAGTGACACAGCACAAAGTTCCCAGAGTTTCATTTTTCTTAAACCATTTCATACTGCCAGGAATTGCTTCAGAACCTCATTTTCCAGGTTTTCTTCACCTACATCAGGAGCCTGCTTCATACCACACAGACTAGTTTTTATCAGTTAGCCTGACTGAGTAAATAGATTTACTGAACAGTTGTCTGCTTTTCACCTGCAGCACTTTGTGGTTTATACTGATTGAAAAAATAGTTCACTGTACAAAATTGGGTCTTGGAGTAGCACATAAATGATTTGATGAACAGAACAAGTTTCTATTCATTATCCCATTTTAACATCTAGAAATGTGTAATGGTCACTTTTCCTTGCCATCACTGCATGTGTGGTGGAAGCAAACAATGACAAAAGAGCCTCCTCCTGTGCAGCAGAGAGCAGTAGGGCTGAAAAGAACTTAAGAGACATGCCTCTATTAAATACAGAGCCAAAGGAATTTGCACATTTGTTGTAAAAGAAGGGCTTTGACCCTCATACTAAACCTATACGAGTATAAAAGTACTTTCTTTTCCCAAGAAAATGTGTATTTGTCAGCCTGCCTTTTGGAGCCATTAGCTTGACATTCAGAAAGTTTAGAAATGTAAGTATGATGTCTAGAAAAAAATGAATGTGATTGTAAATGGGTTTGCACTCTAATGCCACTGCACACAACACTTCCACACCTGAAAAATGTGTTATGTCTTCATGTAAGTACCTTGTGTGCGATCTGAGGGACCCTTTCCCACAGTTTGTTAGGCTCTGCACTTCGTTAGAGAAAACTTCACCAAAAACTCTTAATCCTGGCAGCCTTCCTGGTAGAATCAATCTTTTGAGGATCTGAGTGATCAGTAATGACAAAACCAGCCTTGGTATTAGTATTTCACTTGATAAATTGCAGAGATCTAGGTTTCGCTTACATTTGTCAACAGTGACTTTCCAGTGAAGTGCAAGGTATTTGAGAAATTACCTCTAATGTTTCAGGCTAGGGGGGAAATATTTTTTCAGACTATGAGAACATTTCCCTTATGCACCATTAAACCAACTGGAGAGAGGGAAAGCAGAACAGGGGTGGGAGTACACTTGAGTCTCTAAAGGGTGGGGTTGAATAGCCACATGCCAAATTATTTGTTTTATTCCTGTGAGCCATGCCATGAAATGACAAAGTGTTTTTGGTAACGATACAGTGAGCCACAAGAGAGTTTCTTTTCTTTAAGGCTGCCCTTTCTTGGCTGCTATATCTGAGACTGTCTTAGTTTTCATTTTGTTCCTTAATTGTACATGTGCTATGGTGAATCCTGCCCATCTTCTCTCATGTCCTCAGTGATATTGTGTCTATAGGACCTGCTGCTGATCCCCATTCTCTCTTTCTCTCTCTCTCTCTGCATCCCCCATCTCTCCTGTAGACGCAGATGCCATCTATGTGGCATGTTACTCAGCTCTGTCTTGCCTCTGCACTGTTCCTTCTGTCCAACTTAAAACTTAGTCTGGGGCTTCAACATTTTGCAATGGTCTGACTGGCAATGTGGAGAAAACACAGCTTTTTATTGTCCTCAAGGTCTGCTCTGCCACCCCCTTCTTTGGAGGTGCTTTTGCTCCACCTGTCACTACTGCCCACAGGCTAAACACAGGTGTTGTCTGAGAATGGTCTTCCAGGATAGGCACTTCCAGAGAGCAATTTTTTCCATCTGTTTCTGTCATCATCTTTTGACTGTTACTGTTAGAAGATGTGAGTTCCACCCCAAAACCCCTGGCTAACATGGATGGAGAATGAAGTGAAATGTGACCTCTGTTGGCTCTTCAGTGGCGAAATTATGCAAAATGTTGTTGCTGCTAAATGGTGATTCTGGTTTTATTTGAATACTGGATGTAAGCTGGAAGGTGTCATGTGGAATTGAAATGGCAGGGTTAGATGGCAAGAGTTCATATGTCACCTGCACTGAGTAGATCACTGTTAGATCAGAGGCCCTTGCAGCTCACAGAAGTGGGACACTGTGCTAAGCAGGATTTTTTTTTTACCCATTTACAAGATTTTATCTCTATTGCACTTTTGTTAAAAATACAAAGCACTGAGTGAGAACAACACTGAGTGTGACTGAATTACTGATCAAAATAAGCCACTTTCTGGAAGATGACTAAACTCAAGTATGGATGGGGAAGCCAGTGGGTTGTTCCCTTGAGCTGGATGAGACCCTCTGCAATGACCCCAGATTTTGCAGCAGGGTGGGATGTGTCTTTTCCATTGCTCTTCTCATCATCTGCTCCATACCTCTGTGACTGTTCAAACTGTCCCCTGGATTTTTGCTTTCAAATGTGTTGTCTTTCAGAAATTACCAGCTTCCCACATCAGGATGAGACCATCTCCTCTGTGTCTTTTGTTTTGTTATAATGCCACCTCAAATGGAGGGTGGGCATTCCCTGGATTTGTGACAATTACTGCTGTGTGATCCAAGTAGGGCGTAAAGTAAAAAAATGAATGCATGTATTTCGTAGCTTATTTCTGAGAATGACAGGAGTTCAACAAATTTGGAGGTCTTCCCCAGTGACAGACATACTTAGTCTAGGTGATCTACCGTACAATAATTTGCTTCACATTCCAGCTCCTAATGGAAAAAACCCACTGTTCTCCATCTGTACCCAGACTTATAGAATTCCTGACGTAAGGTCGATAGGGCACACAAAGAGAACTGTTGACTACAGGGATGGAAGACAAACTAGTCCAAAAAAAAAAAGAAAAAAAAGAACCATGTGCTGAGTTACAGGAAAATCTTTGTTTCTAACTCTAGGTCCTTCTTCAGTTATCAGCAATGACGATGATTCAGCCAGTCCCCTCCACCACATCTCAAATGGAAGTAACACTCCATCTTCGTCAGAGGGGGGTCCTGATGCAGTCATCATTGGGATGACAAAGATTCCTGTCATTGAAAATCCACAGTATTTTGGAATTACCAACAGTCAGCTCAAGCCAGACACCTGTAAGTACAAACAACTGTATATGTTTCAGTCATTCATTTTACCTGTGCAAGTGCTGGGGCTCCTAAACAGAGCTAGCAGAAGAAAACGGTCTAAATTCCTAGGAGTGGAAGGGTGGGGTAAAAATGTATGCAATTTGTTAAAGGAACATGGGATGAACCGCTTTACATCTGTCAATGCCAAATTCAGCCCTTGTAATGATTCAGTGAAGTCAGCAGTGTTAGGCTCAAAGCCCGATCCACATTTCATCAGTCACCAGTAGCCTTTCCATTGATTTCAGTGGTCTTTGGCCAGTCCTGTGCACTGAATGTGTTCTTGGGGAAAAAACAAATCCAGGGTCAGAAACAGAAGTCAGTATTGTTACATGCATGCTTTTAAATTTATTTTATTGGCAATGAACATAACCTAACTTTGAAATCTGAGTATTTTTAAAGTTATAAGAATGATAAAGTTAAAACTTAAATTCTTTTAATTTCATTGTATAATTCGAACTCTAGAGCTGGAAAAGGTGTTGAATATTTAAAAGTAGAGCAGGAGGTCACATGATGGACAATAAATGTCACAAATTTTTTCATATTCAGTTATAAGCAGGTGAAGTGTGAAAAAATATGAAGAGTTAAACAAAATTAACTATGATCAGTAAAAAAAGAGTATCCTTAAATTCAGATGCTACTCTTCAAACCTAGTAACAGTTTTAGAATTGGACATGTGAAATGTTGATTTTTGAACCAGTGATTAGCATTGCAGCAGATAACTGAAGAAATACCTAAAGTATGTTGTGTATGATGGTAACTGCACTGCTTACTATTTTTCATCAGCACATTAAGGTCTTTTAAGTGTTGCAGAGAAGGTTGTTCCTGCCTCTTTTTTCCTCTTTCATTTGTGTGGATATGTATATATTTTTGAGGTGTCACGGGAAATTTGAACTGTTTCTCTGGGAAGTCACTCTAGAATTCCCAGTTTAGCTGGTGAGCATTGGGCTTGCAACTAAGGGATTATACATCCTATCTGTATCCTACCCTGAATCATATTGCTTCATAGCACAAACTAGTCTAGGGGCTTACTGCCAAGGTCAGAAACCTTTGCTTCCAACTTTGCAAGGCTTAAATGCCATAACAGGAATCTTTCTTGACCTGTGCATAAGGACATGCATGCGTACGTATATTCATAAGTTCTAAGATTGCAAAGACTGATGCTGGACTACCTACCTATCTTGTCAGTATTAATGCTTATCTACATCTAGATTGTTGCACTAAGGACAATCCACAGGAGGATGTTACTGCAGTGCAACAGCAGGTCTTTTTCTGCCTTTGTATTGTACATCCCTGATGCTTGCTCTTATGATAGCTTTTTGTGAGCACTATTTTGTGATTAGAAATGCTCCATTTTCTCTTCTACCAGAGGATATTTGAATAATCTGGCCTAGCATATGCAGTGGGAGGCCTAAGATAATCACTGAATTGCTGATACTTGATCAGCACAAGGAAAATGTTATACAGATGCATTCTGATGAGAATGTTAATTCCTGTGAAGAATAGAAGCCACTAGGGAATCAGAAATGGGCAACATGCCCATTAAAGCTCTCTAATGTTATATAAAAGGCCATGCTTTTAAATATGAGGCTACTGTACCTCTGTTCCCAGCTGCATTAGACAACATTAATAGTTGTTTAAATAAACATCAGTGACTTTCAGCATTAGTGTTGAAACAACATACATGCTGTTCTGGGGAAAAACCCAAACTGTACCAAAACACAGAATTTGTTCACATTTAGTAAGCTGCACATTAAGTACAGACACATTAAATCACAGCTGACTAGTGCTAAGTAGGTCCTAGTCCTAAAAATATGTAAGTCTGTGTTTGGTTTTGTGTGCTGAAATGAAACTCACATGGTGTCAGGAAAATTAATCTCAGTACATGAAGTTCAATTTGTGCATAAATGCTTGCACAATGCAGCTCAAGACTTTGCTGTGGTGCTTTGGGAAGGTTTGAGGGGCTGGTGCTCTGCATTGTGCCACATTGTTGTGGTGGTCCCAGTCTTTGTATTTTTATTGCGTTAGCCAAGAGAATCAGGTAAACTGTGTTGGTGTATAAACCAAGGCAGATTTCTCCTACCACACTGAGCCTCTGTCCAATAAAGAATGTAACTAAGACCATCTCAGACAAAAATGGTCTTCCCAGAAATAATTTCACATACGCTCTCTTTCCATCTTTCACTTGCTTATTATTACAGAGTTGCTCTTGTCCTTTCTTAACCTGCCATCCTCCTCCTGATGTGTATATCTGGTATTTATAAACCTCTAAGCCAAGTATCTCTCATACCTTTTTCCTGTTTACAATAATGCCAGCTCCAGATGTCATCTGGTTTCTCATCTCCAGCAAGATAATTAACATTTATTTTTATTTACTGTCTGGTTTAAGTTCCATTGTCTGCTATCATTAAACACAGCAATCACTGAGAGTCATGCTGGAAGAGATTCTTAGTATTTAGTGTATGCTGGTCTATGGAAGGAGGTGAGACTTTGAGCTAGGTGAAACTGTATGCAGATCATATTGTAGCTTTCACAGAAGTTGAAGGAATATGTCTGCCATGAGTAGCAAGTGAAGTTTCTTTTTTGTTATCTAGTTAAGGCATATTTTGACTTTTGTACAGATAACCATTTCTGAACAGTGTATCAGGCTCCATTGCAAACTCTTAGAAGTGTATGTGTTTAAAAGAAAATTTAAAATTTGATTGCGATGCTTTTAGTTTGAAATTCCATCACTGTATCAGTAAATGGATACTTTTACTACTAAATACCTAAATCCTGAAGAGTGACGGCTTCTAAAGAGTCAATCTCAGGCTAAAAGTTACAGCACTTACCTGTTCTTGAGAGACAGCTTTCAAGGTGTGAAATGCAAAATGATGAAGATCGAAGACCCATAGACATGAGGGCTTGGGTTCCAGATATCACTTAGGACTGAATTTCTGCCCCAGGTTTCAGCACAGAAGCACATCTGTACCTTTAACTGACATAACAGTAGAAAATTATTCTTCATCTTCTAACTGCGATTGGCTGATATTTCCCACTCCTGCTGCTCATCATCTTAACTACCCATTTTCCTTGCCAGCAGACCCACTGATGCTTCTTCAGCACTTGTCTGTCTGGCACCCTATCCCAGCACTTCTGGCTTTTCCTTTCCCTGCCATGTACGCTTGATGGTTGACGGCTGGTGGGCTCATCTGCCCCTCCAATATCTTGAATACTTCCACCTTGAAAGTTTACAGTCTGTGGTGCACAGACATGTTTCAGACACGTACCAGACTTCTTGGTTCCTTTTTGTGTGAAATCAGAAGGTGTTTCGTCTTCGGCAGTGCTTGGCTAACAGTAACAACTCCGATTACAACTGTGTGAGAGTCTGCAGCCTGGACGTGGTGAAATGTTCTTTGCACTTAAGTCATTATAAACCAGGTTGTGCTGTATTAGCATCAGCCTGCAAACCTCTTGCCTGGGAATTACCAACAGTGTTCAGTTGTTGTGGTTGAAAATTGGGCCATAACGTTGTAGTGAAGTAACATCACCAGGTGCAGAAACCTTGCATGGATGGCAAACCTTGCAAAGATTTTTGTCCCCTGAAATCAACTGAAAACAATGTAATAGCTTGTAGGCATAGATGATAACTATTGCTAGATGGTTAGCTTCACTAATCTTGTGAGCTGTCACAGCCCCTAAGCTATTTGGTATTTTCATTAATACCATGATATTTCAAAAATTAGTCTTCTACATCTCTGCACAGTAATTGTAGTTGCAAAAGTTGCCAACTGAGCCAACCAGACCTGTTGAAACAGGACAGAAGAAACAAAGCCATTTCCATTTTCTCCGTATTCATGGAGAATAGGAATTCTCTTCCATTCGGCTACGGACTTTCTTCATCCATCACTTAGCTTGCAGCCCAGTGCTTGAAGTGTTATCAGTCCATTACTATTACATTTCCGTGATTAATGATGGAAATGCAGTCAGTAAATAATATTGCTGTGTTGGTAGCAATGTGAAAAGCAAAACCTGGGGAGAGGACATGCATAACACATAAGTGGAAGTGCCCAGGTTGAGACTCTCAGGGAAGAATTTGGGTAAGAAACTGCTTGTAGGTGGGTTTGAGATTTTGGGAATCAAATTGTTCTCTCCAAAGTAACACCCATCTACAAGAGAGGCAGAAAGGAGGATCCAGGGAACTATAGACCTGTCAGTCTGACCTCAGTGCCAGGGAAGGTCATGGAGCAGGTCATCTCGAGCGACATTACAAGTCATATAATGGACAATCAGGGGATCAGGCCTAGTCAGCATGGGGTTATGAAAGGCAGGTCCTGCCTGACAAACCTGATCTCCTTCTGTGGCAAAATGACCCAACTATTGGACGAGGGAAAAGCTGTGGATATTGTCTACCTGGATTTTCAAAAAGCATTTGACACAGTTCCCTGTAGAATTCTCACAGAAAAACTGACTGCCCATGGACTGGATGAGTGAACGGTCCTCTGGGTCAAGCACTGGCTGGATGGACAGTCCCAGAGAGTGGTGGTCAGTGGAGTTAAATCCAGCTGGTGGCCGGTCACAAGTGGTGTTCCTCAGGGCTCGGTGGTGGGACCATTTCTGTTCAACGTCTTTATTGATGATCTTGATAAGGACATAGAGTGTGTCATCAGTAAGTTCGCAGATGACACCAAGGTAAGCGGGAGTGTCGATCTGCATGAGGATAGGGAGGCTCTACAGAGAGACTTGGATAGATTGGATCTGTGGGCCAACATTAACGGGATGAGCTTCAACAAGGCCAAGTGCCAGGTCCTGCACTTGGGCCACAACAACCCCCTGCATGGCTACAGGTTTGGGGAGGTGTGGCTGGAGCTGTCTGGGAGAGAAGGATCTGGGGGTTCTCATTGACAAGCAGCTGAACATGAGCCAGCAGTGTGCCCACGTGGCCAAGAAAGCCAACGGCATCCTGGCTTGTATTAGAAATAGTGTGACCAGCAGAAGCAGGGAGGTGACAGTCCCCCTGTGCTCTGCACTGGTGAGGCCACACCTGGAGTATTGTGTCCAGTTTTGGTCACCTCAATACGAGAGAGATATCGAGGTGCTGGAGCGAGTGCAGACGAGGGCAACGAAGCTGGTGAAGGGCCTGGAGAATAAATCCTGTGAGGAGTGATTGAAGGAGCTGGGACTGTTTAGTTTGAGGAGGAGAAGGCTGAGGGGAGACCTCATCACTCTCTACAGCTACCTGAAAGGACATTGTAGAGAGTTTGGTGCTGGTCTCTTCTCACAGGTGATTAGTGACAGAACAAGAGGGAATGGCTTTAAACTGCAATAGGGAAGGTTCAGACTGGACATTAGGAAAAAATTTTTCACAGGAAGAGTGGTCAGACAGTGGAATAGGCTGCCCCGGGAGGTGATGGAGTCACCATCCCTGGGTGTGTTTAAGGGTCATTTAGATGAGATGTTGGGGGATATGGTGTAGGGGAGAAGGTAGAGTAGGGCTGATGGTTGGACTTGATGATTGCCAAGGGTCTTTTCCAACCTGAATGATTCTGTGATTCTGTGATTCTAAATCTCACCCCAGTAACCCCCACCCCTGACCCATGAAGTCACTGAGGTTGCTTGGGTGCAGCTGAAAGGAAGGCTTTGCCTTTTCATGGAGAGGTTTGGAAGCTCCAGTTTTCAGGCCCCCTAGGGTGGATAAATAGCAGCTGCACTGACATCAGTTTGCACTTCCCAGCTAATCCATACTTGCAACTCACTCAGTCTAATCCCTAAAGATATTATCTATCATGGGGAAAATAGCATACTTGTCAGGCTTGTTGATTAGTTGGTGGGTGGTTTAGTGGCAAGATGCTTTCAGTAACTGGCTATACATACAGCTATTGTGTTTCAGATGATGTGGTGTGGATTGTGGCTTTCATATGAGAAATTTGTGTATATTGATGAGATAGTATTTCATCTATGTTTCTACAGTTTGGGATTGTGTTCCTTCAAGTATAAGAGTGTGAATGTGCAGTTTAGATAATAATCATTATACTTCCAGTTGGCTTCTGTTAGAGAAAGTCTGCAGCTGAATGCAAGCTGATAGATGTAATTTTTCTAAATTAATTTTTATTTATGTTGCTGATCTGAAAAAATGAATTTACATTCTATAGCTCCAATTCCACAGTAAAATTACTGATTGCAAGTGTGATGCTAATTTTAAAAGCAGAAGTTTTAAGAGCATCCCTCTTCTATCACAGTTTGAACACTGAACTTTCCAATTTATGCTTAGGGATTTTGATTTACATTTTAGGTATTGTTACACCATTTAGTTAAAGGTGATCTCAGACTTCTTCTGACTTTCTTGTTCTTAACTATGGATTTCTTTTTAACATACACTTAGCCAGACTTTGGTTCTTCCTGTTAGGCAGGAAGGTGGCAGAAATGCTCTGCTTGAGTCCATCACCTTCTTGAATAACTTTTCAGGGAGAAAAGAAGCAGGAGTGATAAAATTTTATTGTGACTCCCACAGTATTGGACTTTTCTTTTTAAAGCCATAGGTCTTGGAGTCTGGTGATGATGTCAGATTTCATTTTAGAATGAGAAAATTTTGAAGAAAAGCTTGAGAATATGAGCCAGACCCCAGAAGGCTGAGGAAATAGAAAAAAAAGATCTGCACTTGGTTTTCTTCTGTTTATTACGTTGTGATTTTTTTAAAACTCAGTTTCATGATTTGGGAGCTTTTGAACATAGCAGCAGTGTTTGAGAGTGCAGAGCTGGCCCTTCTCTGCCAACCTGGGGAGATGGTCCTGGCATGGCCGCTGCAGAGCAGAGGGGAGCAGCCAGATGCCAGGACCCACTGAGTTACATTTCCTCTCCCAGGCCATTTGTGGAAGGGTGCAACTGGTTGTAGTTCAATACCCAGTTGTTTCCACAGCTCTGACCACTCACACCCTGCAAGGTGGGACTGGTTTATCTTCATTTTGGAGTAGGCTGACAACCTTCTCCCCAACCCTTGGATGACTAGCAATGGGCCATTTGACATGAAAAAAGAAGTAGTTGTCTGTATTTCCAGGGTAGGTTCAAGAGAAGGAGTGGATGTAGTCCCCCAGTTTGTATTTCTCAGTCATCCTGAAGCCCTGCAGCAGAGCCTGGCCCCAGCGTATGCATTTCCATGCTGGGTGCATGGGCGCTCACTGCAGAGTGGGGACGTGAGAGTCTGGTAATATGAAAGCTGCAGGCAGAAAGGAAATGTCACCAACAGCCTCTGTGCTGCAAGGATCTGCCAGGCCTGTGACCCAGAGCAGCAGATTTGTTCATTTCTGTGTGCTGCTCATCCTTCACACACAGTAGCCTGTAAAAAATAGCAATGCACAGTGAGCAGACTGCCTGCAATGGACAATCTGCATTTGACTTCATTTCCCACATATAAATTATGGCATATTCCAGGTTGTATCTGTCATCCTACACTTTCCTACAGTTTTGAGGAATAGGGTTAATTTTTGACACATTACAGGGTGAAAAATAGACCGAGTTGGTCCCTGTGCATAGAAGAAGAGTCTCTCAAGAGAAACACTCTGTCAGCATTTCCATCTTTTTTGAAAGGCTTTTATATCTGAGTGTCCACAAAAGAAAGGCTGGTGTAGTGGTTTCTTAGTCAACTAAGCCTTAAGCCTGGGGATTTTCCATCAACTCCCCAAGTTTGCAGAGCTGAAAATTTATAAGCAGCTCATTTTCCCATAAAAGACACCATGACCTCCACAGCCAGAATGAAGAGGTGCAAAACTGATCAATCTTAGTGAAATCCAGACTGGGAGAAAAAAAACTCACTGTCAGAGCTGAACTTGCCAGTATTGACATTCATGGCTAGTCAGGATTTGGAGGTTGTAAGGCTTAACAGGGCACTCACTTCAGGATCTTCAGATGCTGAAAACCAAAAAGCTTTAGATGGTGAAAGCCAAACATGAATGAGGTTGAGATTACAAGGAGGGATATAAATACTAATTGTTCTGATCCCATAGTTGCTTTATTCTGGGGATATTTTATTGGCTAGGCAAATGTGGAAGAGAGAGAATGACTAAATAAAGGTATAAAGTTATATGAAAGTATATTTTATCTTTTTGACTAAATATTTTTGTAGTTTGTTTTCAGTCAGCATTTAAAATGTGTGTCTTTGGAATTGTACATCGTCATACGTAAGTCAGAAACGTCAGCCATATTCATCGATGGTGTATTTCATTAGCTGCATTTGACTTTTATTAACTGAGCCAAGAGATTTGTCCCACAGACCATAGCATATTGAGTCTCAGGTATTTTTGCCAGTAATGTGGTCACATATTTCCTTTTCCCAACAAATAAAATGGAACAGGGAATAAATAAATTCATGAGAAACTAGATTTTTAAACTCCTTCTTCTCATTCTGAGACTCAGCAGACCTGCATTTTTTTTTGTTTTCCAACCAGATGGAAGAAATTCTCCCGAAGGCAGAAGCCTTCAACTTGAAAAGCATGGGTTTCTACCTCCTTAAAAATTCAGAATTGGAAAGAAGGGAATATTTCCACGTTTAGTATAGAGGTGAACCTATAGAATCACTTTTGCCCCCAGAAGTTACTTGTGTTGGAGTCTTGATTTGTCCATGAAGTCCATTTACATTTAATAAAAAAAGCAAGAAATCATGCTTTCATCATACAGAATCTTGCTCTGTGGCCCGAATTACTTGGTAAACTACTTGCTCTGAAAGCCCAAATGCTGGAAATACAACTACGAGAAAGAACAGCTCGGACTATGATCTTTAGTTTATGCATGGCATGAGCATTTTATCACCTGGAAATACAGCACATGAAACATATTTCTGGCTAAATAGTGGATGTTATAAGGAGATATGAGCAATGAAGATCCAAAGCATGTATTTCAAGTACAGACACAGAATACAAGTCAAGACAGCGTGAAACATGCACTCTCAGGAAAGTGTCCCGTGTTAAAGTTCAGGTAGAGCATGCAAATTTGTCAGGTAAACTTCAGATAAGCACTGTTCTTCAGCAGAGCTCTGAAATTCACTGTCAACATCAAGTCCAACCATGGGTTTCATGTGAAGAGCATTCTTAAGGACTTCATGAAAGATGAAGTGAAATTAAACACGTGTGCAAGCCGTCTCTGGAATTAGGATATTAGTAAAGAGCAAAAAACCCAACATGGTGCTCTTTTAGTAGGTGTAATCTCAGTGGCATCGCTACATTCAGTTTGTCATTTGACAATACATCTGTATCAAAAATACATACACTATTTTGGCAGCAAAATATGTAGCTAGATCAGTAATACATAAATGACAATTAGCACTGTTTGTATTGTAATGATTAAATTATGCCTTTCAGACTCTGTGCTGCATACTGAGTTCTATGGTGTTGATTTTATATACAGAAACCTGCATATGTATGTAAAAGTGTAATGTGAAAATTACATGACAGAGGTTAAATGAGTAGTACTTATATTTAAGCTGAATGGTAAAAAAAAAATCCATTATGAAAAGCTCCTTATCATGAGCCTAAGTATAGGAGCAGGAGCAGGCCTTGAATTCATTCCTTTGTGTCAGCAAGAGTTTTGACTAAATAAGAAATACAGGTCCCAGGGAAGCAAGGTAGTATAAATAAGAATAAAATGAGACTTTTTAAGTCTAATAAATACTAAAGTATGAGAAAATCAGAAATAAATAAAATAACTTTGTAGCAAAAATTATTTCATAAACCCTACTTCTCGTTTTCCTGAGTTTGTCGCCAAGCAAATGCATTGTTATTCAGAAAAATGAATTTGTAAAATGCAGTTAGTCCTGAGCACAGGCTCACCCAAAGATGAATTTTGGGAGAAAATGATCAGGAATGCAGTTGTCCACAATAAGCATCAGTTAAGACAGGGTCATATTTATCACAGTTGCAGTGTGAGCCATGTTGTTTTTCAGCTGTGTATAACATGTTCACACCTCTCACCAGCAGCTGTCTCTGAGAAGTTAAGTTTTTCAGTGCTTTTGAGACTGTGGCTTTTGAGAGTGTTTTAGCAGTTTGTGTTCTGGAGGAGACTGTGTGATTTGCAGATCTGCCCAGGGCAGGGAGGATCTGGATAGCAATGAGTTACGTTATGCCTGGAGCCATCAGAACTGCAGAAGGGTCCACAGCCCACTCTGAATATATGCATGCCCCTCCTATCCATGTATTTCTGTGTACGAATGGGTGTATATTGGCTTGCATGGCAGCCCATGCGCCCAGCAGGAGTTCATCTCCTCTGTTCCTCCCTTTCCTACACCGTTTGTACTCAGATTCTGTGAGAGGTGCTTTCCCACTGCATCCCACTGGTAGTGGATCTGCACAGCTGGGATGCAGAAAGCCCATGCTCCCGCCCTTACATCATCTTCCCCTGCAAGCAGGAGGGCTTATCAGCTGCTCTGGGATGGCTGATCTCCCAAACCTTTCTTTATCCTGTGGTCTGTGCAGTTTGATTATCATTCTGTCTTGAAAAACCTTTCCCAGCAAAGTCGCTACTGAGGTTCATAAATTCTGCGTACATTTGGTTTGGTTTTGACAGGGTTTTGCTGGGGAGCTCCTCATTGCCTCAGGCTTAGCTGCATGTGTATTATGGACATATAGGCCAGCAACAAGTGGGACCTAACAGCCATTTAAAATGTTGTCAGAGATAAAAGTAACACAGTTGGTAAGATTCTGAAATGTTCTGCAATATTCTTAAAATAATTTTTTTCAGCATTAACTTGTTAATTAAACCTCTTAAAAGACTTCTCATTTTCCACAACAGCAGTTGGGGAAAAATTATAAGGCTGTTTTTCTCACTGCAAAGTGTTTAATTAATATACCTGTTTGAGTTTAGACATATATTCTGTATAATAAAAAAACTGAGTTCAACATTTTTGACTCGTTTAAAAAATATGATTATGTGGGTAGACAAATCCAGAAACATGCTTCTGTTGTTACTTAACAAAAGTAAAACCTCAGCTGCTGAAACATATCTTTATGATCAACTTTTAGAGCTCTCCCTTTCTCACTTTCTTTTAAGCTAGTTTTCTTTTGGTCTGTTGGACAGAAGCGAGGGCACCTTTCAGTACCAGCAGCTCTCTTAGCCAAGGATGCTGAAGGAACCTCTGGTTACTGGGACTGTGACAGAGAGGTGCAAAGAGAGACAGGCAACCCTTGAGCTCAGTAGTTTCTGGTGCCTTGAGGGTTGGTATGAATTTCTCGTCCTGCAGTTGATCAGGACATTCCACAGAGGACAGGTTATCGCTCTTCAAAGGCCAGCATGTGGATCAAGTCATGAGACCTACAGTTCTGGTATGAGGTGAATACTCGCTAGGTCTTAACCTCTAGCCCATCAATGCTCATAATATTTGAAGACTATTGTTTGTAGATTGTGCGGGAATCACTGTGATTGAAGTACAAAACCCCTGCAGGAGAAAAAGGTGTCAGATAACATAAGTCAAGACCCTACAACCGGGTCTGAAATTGTGAAAGTTCTGTTGATGAACATTTGTGCAGTACCTCTGGCTAGAGACTTGCCCATTAGCTTTTGGGGGCAATGAAATGCTTAAATGAAAACATATTGCATGGGGGTGTTGTTTGCAGTTAGAAACAATATGTGGTGTATACCTACAAATTATCACTCATTTCTATAAATTGCAGCATATCTCTATATAACTAATAATCTTTCTAGGTTGTTTTTTTTTTAAGATTTCTGCATTTGGGGAATCTAAATTCCCTTCTCAGATGTCAGCTAGGCACATGAAAGGAGCATCTCAAAGGCATTTAGGTGCTAAATCAACAACTAATTAGTTTTCTAAAAAGCCCCTGAACAGCTTGCAAGTCTGGTCAACAGAAATCAGAGTGTTAATCAGCTTACTGCTTTGGACAATTCCAGTTAATGATTGCTTTGCCTTTAGCTACCTAAATGCCTTTGAAAACTGGTTGCGGGAAACTGTTGAAAGTCAGTAACTGTACAGGTTACAGGGTGCAGGAAAAGGCTTTCAGTCTCCAAGAGGATCCCTTGAGCGGCACTGAGTTGTACTGGAAGGTCGAAGTCAGAGTTAAGAAAATGGGAAGTGAAGCTGTCTTTACAGTGGCACGTGCTTCCCCTCTTCCTTCCTCCCACCTTGGTTTGTTTCCTACAGCACTGGAAAGAAAGAATGAAAAGTGAGGTGGTTGTCCCTATCATGTGGTTATTTATTCCCAAGATTGTATATGGAGAAGCCAAATCTAAACTTCAGACAATTTCCAGTTTATATCATTTTGAGGGAAGTACAGATTTGGCAGAATTTTCAACTGCCATTATGAATACTTCTTTGAGCTATAGTTTCAGTTAGAAACTTTGTGAAGTGAAGCCATTCTTACACAACTCCTCTCATTTCTGAGTATTGCTTAGGATTTGTTTAGATTTGGTTTCTTAGGCTGTCTTTCAAGGATGTGCGCTCATTTTTTTGGTGCCCACAGCTTGGAAGAAAAGAAATAGCTGAAAACAATACCCATCAAGGGGAACATGTCCCACACAAAGTAAGGAGGGACAGAAAAAGGGAGAAGCAAATGGAAAAAAAACAGAAGAACCTCAGTCTCAGCCTTCGGCAAAGAAAGAACAATACATGACTGATTTTCTCCTACCACTTGTGCAGGAGGACATGATTTGTCTTGACTCTGTTTTATTCTCATGAGAAGGAAAGCAACTGTTTTGGAGTATTTGCAGTCTCCACTCAAGAGGCTGTTGAGACTGGAATAGCAATTGGATTGCCTTCAGACAGAAATGCATTGACCAGCACTGTGGGGAAAAGCTTGAAAAGCTCCTTCCTGGGTAGTAAAGCGTAAGGCAAAAGCTTATGGGTCATTCTGGTCTAGTTGAAGGTGTCCCTGCCCATGGCAGGGCAGTTGAAACTAGATGATCTTAAGGTCCCTTCCAACCCCAACCATTCAATCATTCTGTGTTAAGATATGGAATATACCTTTGGTTAGTTGGGGTCAGCTGTGTCTCCTCCCAATTTCTTGTGCACCCCCAGCCTACTTGCCTGATGGGGTGGGGTGAGAAGCAGAAGAGGCCTTGACTCCGAGTAAGCACTGCTCAGCAGTAACTAAAACATCCCTGTGTTATCAACAGTGTTAATAACACACAACCAGTCCAAAACATAGCCCCGTACTAGCTACTGTGAAGGAGATTGATTCTATCCTAGCCAAAACCAGCACAGTGGTGCTGTTAGACATATGAATGGCTGAGAGAATAATCTCTGCCCCATGATAAAGAAGGCAGCAGACTACAGAAAAGTTGTGCCACGACAGAGAGAATTTCTCTCCTCTTACAGAGGGTTTTTTTAGGTGTCCCTTTCAGAAAGAATTCAGAGAAGTGCTAAGAACACAGCTGCTACAGAAACATATGCAGGAGTTTTTATTCTCCTGTCCAAAGAAGGGCAATTATTTAAATGGAAATGCAGGCTAAGGAAAGATAGCAATCCTGAGTCTAAATCTTTCCTAGATCTCCATTGTCTTATAATAAGAAAAGAAGATACTAGTTTACAAGCTCAGGTATAATCCCTTTGTGGTCACAAGCTGCCCATCATTCCCTGCTCTGCTTTCTGCTGGCAGATCCTGAGAAGCCATGTCAGTGCTGAGCTGGTCTTGGAATTTTGCACAGCATGTTAACTCTGCATAATCAGGATAAGAAGGCCATAGATCAAAGCCTGTTTGAACACATTCGAGCCAAAACCAGCAAGCACTGTTTTCTTTGCATCTCAGATTCTGTGCTGGAACAAGCTTTATTTAACTTCATCTGTGACAAACGTCATTGTCTCTGACAGGAGTGTATTTGAAATTAGTTTTTGGGTTGTTGCTTTTAAGTAAACTAATGAGCCTTTTAATACTGTGCAAGCTAAGCATTTCTGCATCCTGGTACACTCGAATTATTGACGTTCTTGGTGTGTGTGTTGTTAAGTTGTGCAAGCTGTAAGGTATCTTTAAATAAAATTGCACTTTTGGGTAGCTACTACTCAGTCTGATCCACAAAAGGTGATGGTTTGATTCATAGGAGATAAAAGTTTCTTCTTCCCTTTCTCTTCAACCCAATGAAAGGTGATGGAGCAAAGCATCAGGGAAAAATAATGTAAAGACTTATGAAATGCACACTGTATCCATGAATGCAAAAGACAGGAAGTATATGAATATATTCAGTCTCTTATTGTGATACTCTCTTATAGCAAGGTTACAGAACAAAGAAAGGGCAATGCAGACTCTTTAACATTTTGCTTGTTACTTTTAACAGGCAGCTGCTCTCTGTATGGCTGTAATTCACTGTATGTCATCAGGCTTTGCTCCAGGGAATACCTCCCGTGTTGCAAACATGCTTATCTCTAGGTGTTTAAGCCAGCAGGCATGTTGTTAAGGGTAACACTGTTCCACAGTGGCTTCATAAATATAAACTTTGAGATACAATTACTGATAAAACTCATTAGATGGGAGAAAACTGAAACAGCATCACAAAGGTGAAGCAAATAAATCATGCTTGGACAATAGGGAAACTGCAGGGAGAATACAAAAGCCGACAACTTGCACATAACCCAAGCAACAACCAGAGAGTGATCCACTAAGTGGCACACTCTGAGGCAGTGATAATGTACAAATCTCCTTCTCCCAAAGAGAAGGAAGGAGAGGGTGGGGGAGGAAAAGGAAATAAAAGATAAGAAAGACAAAAGGGTAGGCCTGTTGGTCATTTACTCCAGTTAAGCCAATATTTTGCAGCTGTACTGTTCCAAAGTTCAAGCAATTAAAATCACTAGCTAGGTTTTGCCCTCCCTGACTTCAGGATTTGGATTCAGGGAGCAAAAGGATTTGGACAAGTAGACTTTGCTTTTGATACATGACCTGACTTGATAAAAGCAGCAGTGTTTGATTAAGGATCTTTTTAATTGCCTTTCACTATTGTTCATCGAGCTTTCTTTCTTGCATTTCATCTTGACAGCCAACTAATTGAATATCCAGGTCAGGTTTGGAAGGGATTTTTAACCACGCTCCTCTGGAGTCTCAGTGAAGAGAACTGGAGGTTGGCATGACAGGACGTTGTATCTGCAGCTTTTAACCGTCCGTTGATTTGGTTTTATAGATTTTTAACTGATGTTTATTGCTTCTCTAGATGTTTAGAAAGGAATTCCTCTTGAATCCCTGATGGCATTTCATAATGGTCGTAATTATAAAATGTCTCAGATCTTTGGGGAGTGTGAAAGGACCAACAGAGTACAAGACAGCTAAAGAACAAAAAGCTCTTCTGGGTCATCGTTTATTTCTGTAGCCATCTGTGCCCCCCACCTCCAGACTCCAGCTGCTATTTGTGCTGTTGGAGATTGGAGAAAGATTATTGGGGAGCTGGGATAAAACAGCAGTGCTTGTGAATATCAAAGGGACAGGATATTTAAGAGATACCATGATTTGCATTGGTTGCTGAAAAGCAGAGGAGCCATTCTGCAAATTTTCTTTGTATTAGGAATATTAGTATAACAGCATCCACCTTAATGAAGATGAAATGGCCCATCATAATCCAAATGGTGTGTTCTAGCACAAAAATACTGCTGTATGCAAATGGTTGCTCTTTCAAAGGATTTGTACATTGAGGAGTATTTACAGTAGCATAGGAATTAAATTGCAAAATCCTTCTTTGATGATTATTATTTTGTTCAGCCTGGAAGAGATTTTCTGAACAATTACTTTTAATTCACAGCATTTAGCTCAGGATATAAAGTTTGTCAAAAGTCAGTTGTATTCAAGTCTTGAGTTTTGGTTCAAACTTCTATAACTTCATTAGATCTTTCTTACAACTTTGCCATGCTTAATGTAGTTTTAACTTCCGTTTACTGATGCTTTCCACTTGCATGTGATTTTTACTGGATAAGTTTCTTGAGAGTCAAATATGATAGCCTCTGGATAAGAATGAGGAAGATGATCAGTGGAGCAATGTGCTGATGTGCAGGCATCCTGCACAGGCTTCTGTATGAGACTGTCATACAGTTCTTCACCTGATGACAGCCTTGAAAGAGTGGTTCCTCCAACATAATGCAAAATGAGAGAGGAAAGTCCTAGCCTTTACAGCTTTGTACAACCAGAATAATGCAACTTTTAAATTATTCCATCTTCAGTACAACTCCCCCCCCAAAGTTCCAGGGTAATAGCTGAGATTTTAAATGCACAGAAGTAAAGCTGTTCAAAAATAGAATTTTCCTCATATGGGAGATTTCAGCATTTCAAAATTATTTTCTGCTTTAAAATCAAAATGTAAGTTAAAGCAAAGCGCTGGATTCAATTTTGTCTCATTTTGAATTAAAATGTTGAAATGGAAAAATGTGCATCTTCAATTTAAAAAATTTGGTATTTTAAAATGAAAAGTTTATTTTGGCAAACCAAAGTTATGGGTAAGATTTTTTGTTTTTTTTTTTTTTTTGGTGTTTTGTGGGGTTGGAGGAAGGAAAGCTTCTTCCACTTTGGAATGTTGAATTTGGTTTTTTGTTTTAGAAAGCCAAAAAGGTATCTGAAAAAATCAACATTTTCCTGCTGATGAATCTTTTAAACTTTATTTTACACCATTAACATTTTTCAGTCAAATATCTTGACTGGCTTTATGCTGACATCAGTGCTGTGATCAAAATTTTGGATATCCTGACTTGCATTCAATTAATATTTGACTTATTTTCTTTCATTCCTACACCTGTTTCCATTAATTTTCTTGTTGAGTTTACGTGGTAATGAGAGGGACTCTAAAAGACTGAAGTGGTTGTATGTAACTGCAAGCGATAGCCAACAAATCCAGACTTTCTTGGATTAAAGGGTGAAACTCCACTGAAGTCAATGGAGCTTTAAATATTGGCACCACCAGAACATTTGTCCCATGAAGTGCAACTGCATTGTCACATCTTGAACGCGCTTCATTCTCCTGATAGACGTTGCTAAAGGAGTCTCTTTTCAAGCACTTACAAATTTATTATTTTCAAAACCCATTTCCTCAGAGAGATCAAAAGCTCTTTTCATCACCATAGGGAGCCCATGGGAATTTCAGCATTCTGAAGTACAGCAGGTATCCAATTGCATTAAAATGTTAACTCCTTTTCTTTTTTCTGTTTTTTTTGTTTGTTTGTTTGTTTTAACCATGCTTTGGTTTTGTCATGAAGCAGAAGTTGTGGAATCTAATTATTTTTTGCTTGGAAGGAAAAACATTCCAGCAGGAAAAATGTCACATTAAATCAGATTGCTTCCAACTAATCCATAAAAGAAAATCCCCTAGTGAAAAGGCTTTATCTCTGATTGCTTTGTATTACTAGTGTGATACTGTAATACCATTTTATACTGTGTTTCTGGAAATTTTTTTCGTATTATCTATGCAGAAAATAGTTTGCAGATCTCCTCTAAAAGCAAAATGTTTTTTCCTGCTTGGCTGTACAGCAGAGCTGGAGTTTTCCCTCGTTGCCTATGTTGATATTTTTCATTAAGAGAGGAGAATGATGCAATTATTTATTATTATTTGCATGTGTTACTTCAGATCCCCAAGGTCCAAACAAGACCTCATTCTGCAAAGGCTTGTGGGATTCCACAGCTGCAAATAACCCTGCCTGAACACCTTTTGGCCTATGGCCCCACTCCTGTAACCTGGAGCTAGTTGATTGACCCGTAGGCAGGTTACGGACCTGGGACTTCACGCACAGGGTGAAGAATGGGGGAAGGATGCTTTGTTGTCCTGCCTGCATTAGCAGGGAGTCCCAAAGATTAAATCCCTTGCCCCAGATCACGCAGGAAATCTGTGGCTGATGCTGAGGTGGAAGCCAGATCTCCTGCATGGCCCCCTTGCCCCCTGAGCCATCTGTCCTTCCTGCTGCCGGTGTCATGTTGGCCTCCAGCGCAGAAACTTCTACCCGAGGAATTTTCCATTGAGTTCTGCTGCTGATGAGTTTCTTTCTCACCAATAGGTGGAAACTGACAGCCCGGTTTCTCAGGTGACACAAGGAACGGTTCTGCCATCCCAAATGAGGCAGGAAAAACATCACGCAGAACAAGGAATTTTCCATAAGAAACTGTACCATAGCAACTGAAAAAGACGTTGAAGCACATTACACTTTCTCAGCTTGTTGCAACCTGTGCTTTGATGCAACAGGACATCAGAAAAGCGAAGACTTGGGGTTTTTTGTTTTTCTTTTCCTCATATTTCTTTGGCCAGGAGAGTGATTGCTTTAACTGGTGCTGCTTGATCATAATGAATTTATTGCAAAATTGTGTAACCTTTCCACATCCATCTCCAAAGTCTGTGCCAGAGTCTGTGTTCTGGCATGCATTGTCATGCTATAGATGGGAAGGGTGAGAGAACTACATCTGCAAACTTCCATAAGAGATCACAAGCTTTTGAAATTGTAGGATAACTAACCAAACGGGGTGCAGAAGTATTTCCAACAGGCTGACAGCTGTGCAATATATGGCATCAAAATAAAGTTGAGTCACTAAGAAGTAGTGATAAATAAGCTAGCAAAAGTCTGTGTTTTTTTCTAAGCATACCCCAAATACGATTGTCTCGTGTAACAACAAAATCCATCACTGTGCAGAAACAAATGGCTGTGACATTGCTTTGGATATGGACAGATTCTTGCTGTACTAGGAATAGTGTTTAATTAAAATGTTGTATAAAATCTTTAAGGGAAGCCATTGCAGGGCAATTGTTTAGCTTGTACCTGAGGAGCTGTAACAGGCTGTTCAGGATGAAGAAACATAAATTAACAGAACCTAAAATGCTTAAGTGAGAAAACAGGAGAAAATCTGATTAGCACTACTAATCAGTGGAGGTCTGGAGAGTCCCTTTCTTTTGAACTAAAGCAGTTAGTCACCTTCCTGTTTTTCAGAGTTCATACTGCACCTTGCCCTTTCCCTTGTGTTCTTTCTCAAGCCCACTAGCAGTTTAGTCTTGCACTTCTCACTGGAGACAATAAATTCCATGGTGTGGATGATCTTCCTCTCCTGTATATCTGCAAATATGAAGTACTGGATGGAAAGCTGCAGCATATATAGCACATTTACTACGTGTATACTGTCTTTTCATTCAAACTCACAACCTGTCCAATTTCTGAGGTATTTCTGATGCAAGGTAGACCTATTTTCTGTGAGACTGCTTGTTTCATGTTTCCCTCAATGTCAGTGACAAGTCTGTCACTGAGTTGGGAAAGTTCTGTGAGACTCCTGCAGAGCTGGGCCTGAATTTAAAACGCCGTGCGGGAGCAGGAGTTGTCACAGCTGTCCTTAACAGGGCTTTCAGCAAGGTGTGTGTGTGTGTGAAAGCACAGTACTTTTTGTGCAGTAGCAGGGATAACGCAGGTTCTCGAACTACTTGCTCTGCTCCTTACTACTGTAGCTTTCAACTTGGTTAATTATGAACAAAAATACTAAAGTCTTGAGATTTTTCCGAACAATGTTGTTCTGTATCCTTAGCTAGAACAGCCCTCATTAGGATGCAATTTACCATTTTTCCCAGTTTCCACAACAACTGTATTGGTATTCCACAACAACTGGTATTTCTGATGTCCGCTTGGCACATTATGAAGGGAAGTTATTCCAGTAGCTCCTGTTCAGAAATCTTTATTTGTTTACATTCATGAAGGTGTGGAAAGAGAGCTACAGCAAGTAGTTTTGAAGTACTGGTTGTGGTATGTTAATCCCTGAGGGCCTGTTTATTTTTATGCAGGATGGTACACATAAAAGACTGTAAACTAACAACATACTGACTGGAATAAGCAAAGAATTAGGGCACTTAGCTAAGCAGCAGACCTTACATTTTCTTTTGTTCATAGCAAGTCTTTGGGGCTTTTTTTGGGTCTTAAATTAAGGGATGCTGTGGGTTTCTTAATTGCTTTCTTCAGCAGCTTCTCTTTGTGACTGTTAATCTAGAAGGACTCCACTGAGTTTCCCAGTTTACATTTTGTGAGTGAGAGCAGGATTAGTTTAATGGCATGCAAGATAACACTGAAGGCAATGCAAGAGAAACGGTTTTGTTGTAAAATCTTTTTTCTGAATGTTTTTTTTTTCTTTCCAGTTGCTTTTCTTTTTGACTGTGTTATAATGCCCTTAAACTTGCAAGGAGACCAGAATCTGTAAAAATAAAAGAAAGTATTCGTTGCAGCCATATCTGAAGAGTTTCCAGTTGAGATTTTGAAATTAAGAAAGTAATGGCAGCCAGGAGTTTGGGCCATTGCTTTCAAAATATATCAAGTAAGAACTCTGATAGTACAAAACTTGCACTTTATAGCTTTGTGACACTGTCCAAATAGGGATTAATATTTTAAAAAACACCACTATTATGAAACAGCTAGGTAAGCATTTCTGGCCTTGTTTTCTAGGTGGGGGAAAACAATGATAAAGGGGTTAATTCAGCAGAAGCCTTATAAGAGTCGTTTGCCAAAGCAGTGATGACAAATACCTTTTCATGTCTCTGTGTGTATCTAGGTGTCAGAACCAAACAATGTTGCCTGTCTGTAGTTTCTCTGTGAGGCAAAATGCAAATCAGTAGTGGTTATTTTTGCAGTTAGAGCGTGTTATATTTTTGGAACATGTGGCTGAATTACCATTCTTCTATCGAAGAAAATGTTACAACAAGGGAAGAATAAATGTGACAGAAGCAATGGTGAAAGCAACACACTAGCCTGGAAGTTAGTTGAGCGTTGTACATGGGAAAACACTGGGAAAACTACTAAATAAATCTTGAAATTGATTTATAAATAATTATGTTATCTTCAGACCCTCCCTCGTCCTTTAAAATTCTGTCCAGAAGGACAGGCTAGAAACAGAGAGTCCTGGAAACTGCTTGAGGACCATTTTGTGGATGATGGACTACTAAAAAGCGAAGTAGCCCTCCAGGTCTGTAACAGGCTTCAGACCAGTCCCTCCTAAAAGCAGGTCTGTACTTGCCCTCCTGCTTGTGGTGGTCTTGCAGGAGGTGGCAGTTAATCAACACTGCTTGTAAAGTGGTCTGTTAATGTACCCTGGTGACATCTTGTCTGTAGGGCTAACAATAACGCTTTGTGTACCTCTGTGTTTTAGTTAAGTGCAGATGTCATGCGTATCAACGGACAACACCCATTTCCTTAGCTGCAAGTGCCAGTTCCCAGCAACTTGAGACAAAAATCCAGCTGTTTCACTGGTAACAATAAAAATTATGGTAATTTTTAATATTTCCTTTACTGATAAACACATGGAGTATTCTGCCATTACATTTCAACAAATGTAGCGGCCAATTGCGTTGGTTACTGCTCAAAATGCTTTCAAAGTACATGAGTATGTAGGCAGCTGGTATTTATTGCTCTGGGTGAGGACTTGAACTTCAGAAGGAAGGGGGGGAAAACCCAACATTTTGCCTATCTCTGTTCTGTGCAGACTGCAGTTGCTGTAAATATCATCGTGTACAGTAGTTGGAACAAAGCAGTTTTGTTTTTTAAAAGTAGCAATCATATAGACACTTTCTGGTCCATGCATTTTTGGTTTCTTGCAGAAACTTCCAGAATTACATTTGCATTCATTTCAGTCTACAAGTAGTATTACAGAAGATTCAAATGCAAGTACTTTCCAAATATAAAGAGTGCAGGGGAGAAAGGTGACCATGATTTATGGTGGCATCTGTTAAGCTTTTACAAAATATCATATGTGTGTACTAGCTATCACCATAAAATTAACTGGTACTAATTGGTCAGAGCTGCCAAATCAGTCTGCTTATGAGCGTAACATTCTTCTTTAGGTCATGTTCATTATATCGACATCATATGTCAGATCTTGAATAAAGTTCATTCAGATATTTCTGCTGTTCTTCTTGTTTGCCCTGCTGTGTGTGTGTTTTGCCATCAGTGAGAGTTCATGTCTCAGCAAAGACTGGATCTGTGTGCTTTGGGAAATACATGTCTCGGGTATCTGCCCAATGGCCACTTCTCCAGCAAACAGCGGGGCTGTGGGAGGGCATCCTCCGATTGAATCATGCCTGGCGTTTTCTTCTTTCTTGGAAACTGACTGGAACAAAATGTTCAAAGCTCTTTCTTCCTCTCTTTCATCTTTTTTTTTTTTTTCCTCTCTCTTTTAGTCTTTCACTTCCATGCCTCAAAAGGCTGTAACTGGGTTCATTATTGTGTGATAAATCAGCAGTAAACTTCTATGCATTTTGCTTCATTTGGGCAGCTCCTGTTCCTTAGTGACAGCTGCTTGGCTCAGCACACTGTAATTATCAACTCAAAACCAAGATGCTTCTAGGTGCTGAAAGCATACTGGCAGAAACTGAACTTGTCCTCAACCTCATCATGGGCCACAGCTTTAAAAGATCTCATTTAGTGGTTGTTCGGTTGTGTCGTTGCTGTTGGTACTGGGGCTCTGACAGTTCATTATCACAGTGGAGCCTGTGGGAAGCTGTGGTTATCCTGAAGGAGTACAGGTGTTTGTTCTTCATTAGCTGCTGACATATCAGATAGTTAACTTTTTATTAATGTATTTGTGTTCACTCTCTTTCTCTGAAATAAAGTTTTATTGATAGGTGGAAGGGGATTTATGCGTGTTAGTGAAAATTTGCAAAGGCTTTATTTAAACATAACTCTGAAGGGAACTTTGCTGAGAAACAGACTTGTTTTGTTGTCTGTAGTGGAACTGAGGCACTCTCTGCTCCTACTTTAAACCTACCTCCGTTTGGCTTGCTGGCTGAAGAGACAGGCTACATGCTGACTGAGTGACTGGTGCCTAGCTCTCTGCAACCACCGGGCCATACAGAACATGGCATTGCCTCTGATCCACTAAAGGGCAAGTGGCCCTGGGCCATGTGTTGTGCAGATCAGTTTCAAGGGGCTCTGTGTAGCTGAGACTTTTGCTTCCTCACCAAATTTGTTTCAGAAAAGAAGGACTCCTCCTAATTTGCCTGAAATGTAAAGAAACGTAATTTCAACTGACAGATATAACACAATCCAGAGCTCAAGTGAATGGAAGGAAATTTCTCATATTATCTGCTAGATCTGTTAACTAGATGGGTGCGTTTTCATGTTATGTGAAAATGACATGCAGATCCAAGAGGGGAGAAAATGCATGACTTTTTTTTTTTTGCGAGAGAAATGATCTGGGAAAGTCCTGTTGTTTCAACTGTCAAGCCACAGCTTTTCTTTTCTCACTGTAACCATGGGTCGGGTTGGTTTTTCTATCAGGACAATTAGAATAGGCGCCTTCTATTAAAAAAGGCTTTGAAGTGTTCTCAAATCTTGCTGGGCTGTAGTTTAGTGTAATTTACAGAGCAGTTCCAAGCAGGAGCACCACTGTTTGCTTAAGCAAAGGGCATGACACAGTCTCATTTGCATCATTCTCTAGGATTTGGGGAGGTTGTTAGTCCCTGGAGAATGATGAGAAGTCACCCTGGCTGTAGATACCTCATGACCTTTACACATAGGATAATTTGTGTTGTGTAAACATACACTTTGCAGTCTTAGTCCTTTGGAGGATGCAGAATGGAAGAACCAGGTCAGCAGAGGAGGTGATGTGCAATCTACAATAAGCAGTGCTTTTTAAGCTTGAAGATTAAGCATGTACTATATTCATATGGAAACAGAGGAAGATTTTTTTCCAGCGCATGTGCAACAAGGAAAAAGTAATCTTTTCTTTTCAGTTGCTGAGGATCAGACCCTGAAAAACACTCAGCACGTTCAGTCTTGCAAACCCTTCGTGACTTCATTTGAATGACCTATGAGAACTTGTAGGGCTTTTGTTTGAAGCTAGTACAATGTAATAATCTTTTGACTGCTTTGTGACTGCAGTAGAGCTATCTGGCACAGCCCAGCAGTAAAGATGAATTTTCTGGGTGTACCTTGCATGCATGTGCTGCCAGTTACAACTGCCTTTGTTACACATAAACACTGGGATTCTGAAACTGTAACAGGAGCCAAAGGGGAAATAATGCCTTAAGGGGACATAATCCTCTGTAGATGGCATGTCCTATCAAAGAGGTGTGCCAGCCTGTCAGTGAAACAAAAGCAAAGCAACAAATGCCTCGCCATGGAAGGACGCAGAAATGCTGAAGGACAGCACATCTGTAAAAGAGAAAAGCCTCTTTTCCAGGTCCATTCAACTTTTATGATGGTTTTGCTAATCTCTCCTGTCACATGGGGCTTTGAGACAGTATAATGGTTAGTACTAACCTCTTCTGCCTCCTCAGAGGACAGGGGACAAACTGAGGTTCTTTCCTTTTCAGCCTATAGGAAGACTTGACTTCTTTTCTCTCCTTTCTGCTGATTTTGTTTCTCAGTGAATAATACAGAGATCTGATCAAAGGACAAGGAATGTTTCTCCTTTGGTTAGTTTGCATTGCCCAATGTCTTTATGTGTCTTTTGTGGGTCCTCCTCAGAAATAGCTAAACCTGTACATTTTCTGTGTGTCTGAAGGCTACTTATGACAAAACCTAGGAAAGGGAGCGGTACACGCAGTGGCAAAGACCTAACTGTTTGCAGTTAAAGAAGCAGGCAGAGATCGGACCTTCTAACAGTTCACCTCAGAAAGCAAAAGGAGTTTACCCAAAGAAAGCAAACCATGGGTGTGCTTAAGATTCAGCTTTCTTCATGGAAAGCTGCACAGTGTGCTGCAAACTGATAGAACTGTAGAAGGTGCTCTGAAGCAGGACAAAAATTATTAGGAAAAGAGTAAATAATGTGCTTAAAAGTTATATATAAAAGTCTGGGTTCTGTCATGCTCTTACAATATTTTCTCTATTGTTCCCTTTTATTTCCATGCATAATACTATTAGCTGCAACAGGGCAGACCTACCCAGCTGACATGGCAGATCAGAGACTATGCTATCTTTTAGTAAAATAGTTCAGCAAAAGGTAAAAATTGAGTATGTGCTTAACTTTTATATAATGGAATAGAATTTGGGACTTTGAGCTAAGCATGTGGTGTATTCTTTCACAGGCTTGAAAGCTCAATTTACTTTTCATGCTTCATTTTGAAAGGCCACCAGTAAAACCCTTCTGTCCTCCTTTATATCGAGTTACAAAATTATTTCATTTTCCATTTAAAATGAGAAGAGAAAAAAGCAAAGCAGAAAAAACTACATCAAAAATAGGTCAAGCTCCTTTGAATTTCACCTTTATACCACTTAGGCCAAGCTTGAATACAGCTCAGTCTCTGAATGTAAGTTGTTTCTTTCAGGTCCTCTTCTCAGACTGACATCCTGGGTTGCTTTTCAGACCTATGCCTATTTCTGAAAACAGAGATAGAAAAGAATTATTTTGAAGACAGTATGTTTATTGGCCCTTCTTCCCTGAAAGTGTCTATCATATGAAATATGCTACATGGTACTTCCCCATCCTTTGCTGAGTGCCTCTCATTCTGCAGCACAGAAGACCCTTCACGATTACTATCATGCTGAGGATTTCCTGATCTGAACTAAGAGAAGGGGATGGTGATGAGATCGTTGTCTCCAGTTAACTTAAACATGGAAGACGGACCAGATTTGCCACAATAAAATAATACTAGCAGAGGTTTTTTACAGCAACTCACGCACAGTAGCCTTTAAGTTTTACAATCATTAATCTTTTGGAAGAAGTGCATTGAGATTGGTATTTACAAATTAAGTGTATACACATCTGCAAAGGCAATGTTTGTTCAAAATTCCAGTAAAAATTCCATAAAAATTTTCTACTTAAAGCTGATTTACCATACTGTGTTGAAAAGCTGTTAGTAGTCTGGAAGCAGCATAGAAGGAAAAATTAAGAGCAGTTACTCTCTGCTCTTTATTCTGAATATAGAGCACCAAATTTAGCTTTCAGTTATTCTGATATATCCCAATTATTTTAGCATGTAACAGATCAAATCCATATTTAATACATATTTATAATTGAAATAAAAAGCGGTTTCAGGTTCCTAAGGCTTGAGGGCCTTGTGTACCTTTGGTTTTGTATGCAAGGGCAAGTTCATGCCTGGAAAAACTGTCAACTTATTATTCTTGTTATTCTGAAGAGTGAATTTAGCTCATAAGGCTCATGTATTCAAGGCAATGATATCATTGTTACTATAATTTATTACTAAGTAGTTCTTATTGGAATATAAGTATCTAATCAAGTATAGCAATATAACCTATCTGTTGCCAAACTGAGAGGATCTTGGCTAACTAAATCAAATCAATTACCATAAAAGAGTAAGATAAACCGTCTCACCAGAAATCAAATATTAACCCCAAAAGACGAGATACACTTGAGTTTCAGCCAGAGAAAAGCCACGCCAGCTACAGCAAAATGAGTTTACAGTAGGAAATAGCTGTGGTGCCCCTGCTGCTGCGGGCGGGTGGAGGAAGACTGAGCACCTTCCTAGAAGCTGCAGCACTATGTCACAAAGGGAAGCCTAATTTGCACTAAGACAATAGAAATTCTGGAGTTTAAAGTATAGATCCTGTGAGGATTTAAGTTGTAAATGAAGCAACTGAAAGGTTAAACTGCAGCAGTCACAGATTGATTTGTCATCTGATGTAGCTCTCAACAGCTAGGAAATCCCTGAGAATGATGCCATTCCTCTAAGTGCTCACAGATTTGCCTTTCATAAATTTCTCCAGTTCTTCCAGGAAGACCACTGCCTATTCAGCTTGCCCATTAAATGTCTCCTCAAGCCCCACTTGGGGTCTGATGCCTGTGAAAAATCCGGCAAATGACTGAGGGATAAATGTTTTGAAATTGTTGAATTAAGCTGGTTTTTTTCAAAGAAGCAAAACAAAATTCAGTGTTTCAGAAGCTGTGCTGTACAGGTAATGTGGCAAGGCCTTAAGTGCCTTTCTGACTTAGTTCTTCTGTACTAGCACCTTTCATTTCAAGCAGAGTACCTGAGGAGTGGGTTTTCTGTAGGCTTATTTTCCTTCTGTTAAATAGGTGTGAGTTGAATCTCAGCTGTGGACTATATATGTGTATATATGAAAATATCCTGCTGGTTTGTGCCTACAACAGCTGGGCATGTCTTGCATGAAAATTTGTTGCTGCTCTATGGTAAAAATTAAACAACACTAGCACTACACAAAAATATATAGAAAATAGTAAGTCATGAATTTTGCATGGGATAAATAAATAATCAGAAGTATACTCTCAGAACTGAGCTGGCTTATTTCTGCATCCAGACAATGCTGACATCTTTAAAAAGAACCCAAACCCCCCACATGGTTGTTGTTGGCTTTTATTGCTAGAGAGTAGGTATCTCAGTGTGCCAAAATTTCTACTCTGGCAGTAACATGCAGGACTGTAGAGATGCTGCCACTAAGGAATCCAATGGCCATCAGGCTAGACATACTGTCTGGTGTTTGTAGTGATTTTGTATCCTTCTGCTATGGGATTCTCTCTGAAATTCCACCCCTCCTTTTATGTGAATGGCAGATGCTGCACAAATTTGGTATACTATCTGAACAGTCACTCAGCCATTTACACCTGGTTTTTTTTCTAGCAAGATCTTAGAAATAATTGAGTCTTCACAATTGCAAGAGAAATGGTGGGAGAAGTGAAGAAACTTGCAAAATGTCTTTCTGTGGCACCTCATGTCACATCACAAGCTAA
This sequence comes from Athene noctua, assembly GCF_965140245.1. NCBI lineage: Eukaryota > Metazoa > Chordata > Aves > Strigiformes > Strigidae > Athene > Athene noctua. The sequence continues at coordinate 54,883,411 of NC_134077.1, read as the reverse complement.
GTCTTTTCTGCAGCTGCTTTTTCCTTATGTAACTGTAAATATTTTTATAATATTACTTTGCCTGGTTACTTGGCACCTTGAAGATCCTCATTCTCTTTACAGAGTCCCGGCACAACACATTTCATCAGGACTGTTCCACATGAGTACCGCTAGCAAAATTTTGAGCAGTATCCTAGAAAGCAGACTCAGCAGATGATTAAGTGGGCATGCAACACACCAGGATCTTCTGGTGTTGGTAGTGCAGTGAGCAGTGATGATGGAGCGGGTCTGCTGTGGCTCTTACTGTCCATCAAACACTGAGTCCATGTTGCAGTCTCTCCGTAAGGCTATATATCTCTTGTCTGCTCTGCTGTTCCCATGAGGCATATCTGAAACTTATAGCACTTCTGATATTGTAATTGGGTGAGGTGTTCAAGATGAGACATACTCATGCATACCACATAACTATGTAATTTTCATGCTCTTTAGGAAACACAGACTTAAAAGGAGTAGTGTGATCTTTGGAGCTTCAGAAATATAAGGAGCTGATTTTATGTTTTTATCACAACCTTGTGGAGAGTGATACAAGAATGTGGCTTCCAGCTGGTAAAAACAACTGGAAATAACTTCTTTTAAAAGGTTGCTGAAAATTTTTCCAGGGAAGAGCCGTGGAAATGACTGATGAACTGGAGAAATTGTTTTCCTGGGAGGGGCTTCCATGTCTGCCTTACCAAGAAAAAGCAAGAAGAGTGTTGGTTTTGTATATTTAATACAAGACCCAAAAAGGCTGCTCAAGCTAACGAAGAAAGTCTTCTAAAACCTAAGGGAGGGAGATGCAAGCCAGACAAACTAAAAAATAAGAGACAAAGAAAAAGGCATGCATTTTTATTAGCAATGAAAATGATTACACATTAGGGCAAGTAAATAGTTCAGACTTTCACATCAAGACTGGCATGCCCACTTTCTGGAGGCAGTCTCCCAAGCATGAGTCATTTAACTCAGTACCATGCTCCGTGCTGTGTAGAAGGTCAGCTTAGGTGGTGTAATGGTCACATGCGGTGGTAAAATGTTCAGACCTATTGTTTGTGACCACGGGAAAAACACTTACACTCTGTCACAGCACTGAACTTTTTAATTACATGCAGAAACATCTTAATAATTTATACTGCTCAATATCCTGCTGTTCGTGGCTGGAATCAGTGACATCCAACCCAGTGAATTCAATATGGTGAGGAGATCCCGAGTTGCCTGTTTTGCTGGGACACACTCCAGAATGTGGTGTCACCCTCTCTGTTCAGCCTCATCATCAAAGGTAGATTAGCTGGGGAATGCAGTCCCATGCCTGCAGATAGTGTTTGCAGGATAAGACTTTGATGCGTCATTTCTAGTGCAACGTGTTGTTTGTTAGCGAGTGAAATACTTTGAAGTCTAGGTCTGTTGGTGGAATGTCTCTGAGACCTTGAGATGAGAAGAGGGCCCTTACTCTGCAGTTGTGCTCCCTGTTGCCATCCAAATCCCTGCAGTCATCCGTGGGAACCCCTTCTGTGAGCACAGGTGTGTGGTTATTGTGTAACACTGCAGCCTCTTTTCAGCATTTACCCTTGTTTGAATTGCTCAGTCTCATTTAATATCTTATGTTTTATTTTTCTCTTAAGTGTTTCAACTTGACTTAGCTCTTAGCTTAATGTAATATATTTTTTACAGTAATCAGACAAAATCATTTAAACCAGGATGATGTGCCTTTAATAAGTACAAATGGCAACTCGGAGGCAATCACAATTTAGAGTCAAAAGGAGGAAAATACATAGCCACTGTTTGAATGTTTCTGTATCTTTGCCTGTGAGACAATGCTATGAGACCATTTCTTTGGTAATTCAGTTATGCCACCTTTTTGTCCAAATTCTGCTTTATTTATCAATGTAAATCCATGATAATCTCTTGGACTTCAACACAGATAAGTGGCTGTGTCCTGATATTAACTGAAAGTAGATTTTGACCTGAATTTTTCAGTGTATCTCCTGCTGAAATCTCCTCCTACTGAAGACAGTGTCATTATGGCTGGGGCTCTGAGTGTGCTAAATGGATTTTTTCTTAGCTCCTATTTCCATCACATCCTATGTGTTTCATTGTTCTTATATTTAATCTCTGCCCATTTAGTCACTGTCATTCCTTACTTGTTTAGTAAATTGGTGCAGCTCAGAAAGGTAACAGGGATGGATGGATAGAGTGTGACAAGGTGCAAATATATTCTGCACAGATCTCTTCTGCGGCTTGCTGTGTTTTGGTTTTGGCAGTTTGGTTTATGGGATGAGCTGCTTATTCAAATAGTTGGTTTATATAAGAACATTTAGCAGCAGCTCTAAGTGTACTACAGAGAAGTATTTTATGTGTTTCTTACTTATTTTTACTCCATTGTTTGTGAAGTCCTCCAGGAACTTCACAAAAAAACCTTTGTACTGCTAGGGCCAACATTGGGGGTGTGCTGGGTTCAAAATGGAAAGGAACCCCACAAAATTCAGAAAGTCAGTGGTGCTCATCACCAGGTCTTTGTCAGCTGTGGAGAGAACCAAGTGAAAAATTGCCTCTGGTGCAGTTTTGCTGCTGATGCCAGTAGGACAGGATCTCAGCCCTACTCCCTGTCTATGGGCTTTGTGGATATTTTAAGATGGTGATGCTGGTAACGTGGAGTTGAACTTTTCTCTCTCTAGGAAAGGAAGAGAGGTGGCCTCCTGCTGATATTGATCAAGCAGAGGGAAAGAGAAGAATTCCCCAAGAGGCAGAGTTGAATGGCAGGTTTGGCAGGGGATAGGGGGGAGTACTCATTTATTAGTAAGCATTTTTTAAAGCGCAGGTCATGAGGTGTGCCACGCTCCTGTGCTCAGATGGCGTGCTTGGGCAGCAGTCCTCCCTACGTGTCTGCCTCATGTCTGGTATTAGCAGAGGTGAGGGATGCCAGTTAACTTGTGTCCATGGGGAGGAGATGTGTTTTGGTTCACACATATCTTGTGCTGACTCTTATTTTGTGCTTGACTTGAAAAGCCAGTGCTGAGGAGGAAATGAAAACAAAAATCACTACTGACTGCAGGGGAGCTGCTCAGGTAGCTGGCCAAACAAAGCGTACCCATATGAGTGCACTGATGAGTGAAAAACATTGGTACCTTGCAGTCTCATTTCACGTGTATTCAACTATTAATGGGATGTGTGGCATCTGCTGGGAGACCTGGCATTGGAGGGGGGGGTGAGCAATGCCCCCTGTGCAGCACCCAGCTGCAGGGACAGGAGCAAGCCCTGGTGGGTTTGGTGTGGCATGGGGAGAAGCTGGTTTTCCTCATTCCGCCCCCAGGGTATGGTGGGCCTGCTTTCATGCTGGCCTGGGTGTGTCAGCTGGGTCTGGTGGAGGTCTGCTGCTTGGATGTGCTGCCTGCCTGGCAGGCTCATGATGGAGGAGCCTGGACATATCTCTTACTCTCCTGGCTTGGTCCAGCACCAGGCTCCCCTTGCACACACACATGTCGATACCAAGTGCATTTATATACAGTGCACTTGGGTTACATTGCCATAGGCTTGGGGTGTGGGGGACACATATTTTTCTCTCATAGATCATGGGCCCTTTCTCCAAGTGCTGGTGACAGCAGTGAGGGCAGGCTGTGCCATTTCTCCCCATTGTTGTTACTAGCAGCACTCCATTTTCCATCTTTTAGTAATGGAGGCAAAGTGGTTTCTGCCTAGGTGGTCACCCAGTTTGGAACAGTCATGTGGTCAATCAGGGAGGCAGGAGTTGGTCTGTATCTGAATGTATCCTAAATTATTGGTCGGGTTCAGTACTGGTCCCTGCAATTAAGCATCCAAAGTGAAATTCATGCCTTTTCAGAAGCCAATTTGATGCCTGTGCACTGCTATTTAATTCGCTGTGTTTAGGATTTAAGTTGCAAATAGGGTTTGTCCAAGCAGGGTTACATTTCAGTGTTTGCAAAAGCAGCTAAATGCACTAAGGTTAAATTCGTTACCAGATGCTGACTGTTTTGTATGGTTTCAGCAACACAAGCTGTCAACCCTGTTGAGTTGGCCAGTTAAACTGCCCTTACAGCTGCTTTCTTTAGCTTGAACATTGCAAATTGATCATGTCTTCTACAAAATTTGGTACAGTCTTTTAAATATTAAATCTCTTAATGGAAACTTTTGCTGAAAGGAAAATGTAAAATGAACGAACAAAAATGCTCAAGGACTTTAATGTCTGAATCAATTGATTCTGGGCAGCAATTGAACTAAGGCTCTGTCCTCTATGCTGACTAAAAACTTTGTCCATCTTTTATTTCTTTTACTTCAGAGAAATACTTTAAGTCATGTTTGCGAGAATGAAATTTCTCATTGTAACTCTAGCGTAGCACAGAGATGGAAAGCAGTTGAACAGGTGGTAAGAGAAACAGAATAAGTTGGATTTACTGAAAGAGGGCACATTTTGTCTTCTTGGATTAGGTTAATGTTATAAATTTTTGGCTTTGGATGAGAGAGTTCAGCTATTGTTAGAGGTACAAAAATAGAAGCAGTACAAGAAAGGTTTTGTTTGTTTTCTGATTACTTGTATTCGTGTTTTTAAAAAAGCAGCCTTGGCTGTTATGTATGCTTCATGGCCTTTTCCCAAGTGACTCTTAATTCCATGTATTCTTATCCAGCAAATACACTACCTTTCAACTATAAAGACATTAACTCAGTGTTTTTGAACAAAGAACGAATGAATGACACATGTTCCTTTCTACAACATGTACCCCACTCTACAGGCAACCCTGTCTCCATGTGGCTATAAGCATGGGCCCTGTCCCATCCTGAACTTGCAGCTCACTTCTGACCTCCATTCTGTATTCTCTTCACAGTTGTGCAGCACATCAAGCGCCACAATATCGTTCTCAAAAGGGAACTGGGAGAAGGAGCCTTTGGGAAGGTCTTTCTGGCGGAATGCTATAACCTCTGTCCTGAGCAGGACAAGATCTTGGTGGCAGTGAAGGTAAAAGAATCTAGGGTTTCCATTATTAATTCACAGTTTCAACTAATGCTATTTTGTTTGTAAATGATCATGTTTGATTATTATGTAGCCCAGTGTAACTGTTCTGATATATGCGGAAGGGTTCACAAGGCTAATGGAGTGTTAAAAGAATGTGATATTTGATCTTGCTGTGGCTTATAAAATGAAAGATGAATTTCATAAGAAAAAAGGGGGAAACAAACTGTGTCACAAAGGGGCAAAATCATCTGTGATCTATCTAAAATATAATTAGTAAAAAATAATGTCTGGGTCATTAAAAATACATGTGACGTGTCTAAAAAAATAATCTATTAGTAGCTAAGTGAATAGTTTATGTGTATAACTGCTGGTCACAGGCAACCTTTTTCAGGATTGTGCCATTCTTTTAGTCAGCCACTGAAATTATCTATGGGTAATTATTAATATAGCTGCCAGGAATGCTAAAAGAAACTTGTGGATAATATTGTCATGTGCTCTTAAACACTGGCTGTATGTCAGACCTGGAGGAGTCTCCAGTCAACTCTGCCAAAATACAGAATCTCAGAATCGTCTAGGTTGGAAAAGACCTTGAAGATCATCTAGTCCAACCGTTAAATAAATACAGTCCAGAGGAGGAGGAAAATGCATGAAAACAGCTATAACCTTGGAATTTCAAGAATACAGAATAGTTCTCACATTTCTGGGGGAAAAAAAAGGGATTTGTTTGGTTCTCCTAAAAGGCTCAGACTATGTTGTATGTTAGGAATCTACCAAGAAGTAAGATTTCCAGCTTGATCTCGGAGCTTGGATACCAAACCTACTTCACCATACCAAGCCTTTTCATCCCCTAAAATGGAAGGGCTGAGGTTGGTTGTTGACCTCGGGTGTGGATGTATGCTAGAAAACAGTATCAGTGAAACTACACTCTTAAGAGTTTTCTAGGTCTCCCTGGCAACAATCCCTTATCTCCATCTGTATAGTTCTGCCAAAAGCTTCGGCATTTGAAGTATCTCATTAAATGCAGGGGGAATACACATTTAGAATTTGGTCTGTGTCTAGGGATCAGAAAATAGTTTTATTTGATCAGTCACAATCAGGCAACCAAGTGTACATTTCTGATCAAACCATACAGTAAAAGAAATTGAGTATATAATCATGTTGAATTTGGAAATAAGAAATAGAGTTTTGGATCTGACAGTGAGAGAACATGAAAAGATGGACTTGTAGAGTGCTTTCTTGCTCCATCAAAAATAACAGGTTTTTGGGGTTTGCCAAGGTTACAAGATTTTTGATGCTTGCGAGTTGTTCGGTCACATTGACTGGTGAGAAGAAATTAAGCCCTGAAGTGGCATGTCATAGACAGGAGAAAGCAAGAGATAACGAGATGACAAAACAAGATCTGAATGAATTTTCTATTGTATTTTGGGGAAGCCAGAGTGGAAATTGCCTTTCCTCTATCACTTCAGGGAACTGCTTGATAGCAAAATAAAAGTCTTTCCATTTACTTGCTCCTTTTGAAAGTCCTGACCAAATGGAGCCTAGTACTTCTGCTGTTAAATGCTGTGCCGCACTTGCTTTCTGCTGCTCTTTCTCAGTGTAATTCACAGGAAAAGCATTCAGCTTTTAAAGGGAGAGATGTCTCCATGGATTTAGATGACAAATCTATCAGTTTTCTGGAACAGTTGTCACACTGTTTTGTTTTTTTTTTTTTTTAACCAAATCCACTCTTTGTGGTGTCCTTAATAAGAATCTTGCAGTCAGATGTGGAATTACCTCCAAGGTAATTTTACGTTTCTTGTACTGGATCTTGAAGATGTGACTCCTGCTGCTGTCAAAGAGCAAATTTTTTGGCAAACTGTGTCACTGGATTGATCCCCATATAACTGAGAGGTTAATTGCCTGGTGTTTCTCACTTTCAGAGTGGTACCAACTGTAGTTCACAGGTATGCTCCAGTCACAGTGGAAGTCAAGCAATGGGACTTCACTGGGACTTCACTGATGTGCAGAGAGGTACTGTGTCTAGACCCCACTACTAGGCACAGGGTTTGGCAGTGAAAATGTGTGACACTTTTTTTTTTTTAGTCTTAGAGGAGCAGATGTGGATGCCAGCAGCAGAGAGCACCTCCTCCTGGCACACAGCAAGGGCTTTAGAGGGCTTCACCCCCGTGGGCAAAACCACGACACACCTGTCTTGATGAGCCCAGTGGGAGTATGGACTTGGTGAGGAATAAGGTGGTGCTAGGGGAATTTTGGCAGCAAAGAGACATGGTTTTACCTGCACAGGGTGGATCAGGATGGGTGGTGGTCCTTGCCAGCTGCCTGTGCCTGCTGGTTGCTGGGCAACTGCAGGACTCGTTCCTGGCCCTGAACATCATGCAATCTGACTCAACACACATCCTTCTCCTTTTCGGCCAGCCAGTATCCAAAATGCTGATGTTACTGCAGCAAATTATTTAGGAGCTAAGAGGTTCAGAAAAATCTGGGAAGATACAAAATCAGACTTAGGATAAACAGTCCAAAGTGCCTGAGCTTTTGCTCCTTGAAAGAGGAGAAAGACAATCTGTTTAATTTTGTTTCGACCATCAGGCTTTTTGTGGGGATCATTAAGTGTTTGGAAATACTTTCTGCGGGTCGAACCCTGTGAGTTTAACCACAGGTTAAGCTGGCTGCATGGGCATTGTACTAGCCTTCTCCCCAGGTGAGTTTGCCCATCACATCACTACACTGTTTGCTGGCTCACTTTTAGAGAACAGAACATGGAAGAAGGAGAAGTTACCATTTCCTTGTGGGCCATTTTGCTATGCCACAGTGGTTGTTCAGGCCTGGATCAGTACTGTCTCCTCATAGGGTTGGATCCCCAGGATCTTTCACTAGTTTAACCCAACTGGAGCTGGAGATGAGAATGACTGTTAGGGCACAGCTTAGAAGCTGCCTCTGTCTCCCCTGGGAGGTTGGAGGAGGATTCACCCTGTGATGCTCCAGGATTGTGCTCAGCTAGAAGACTGGTGTGTGCATGAGGTGAAGAATGTTTCCAAGACACTTGCAGAAGGAAACCAAAGGTTTCCAGCCCTTTGGGTCTTCAGAGGAGGGTCAAAACCACTTTGTCACTTCTTGAGGAAATATTCCACTCAGCTTTTGTATGGTGATGAGGAGCAGTAATAAGGATTTCATAGGGGAAGGCTGAAACAATATAAGGGACAACTGTTGTGAGAGTTTCGTTACCCTGAATGTAATGCTGATGAAAGCCATATACTCCTGCATTTGCTCTGGCTCACCCATGAATGCATCTCTTTGGTATTGAGGTGGGCTAAGGAGCTGGTATTTTGCACTTGCTACAGAGCACAGATCTGCAGAGACCAGATGGTATGTGGGTACCTGGGCAAGTAGTCTGTGGAGGAGAATAAGCATGGGTTGGCAGTCCAAATGTCACGAGGATGAACTCAGCAGATGTGGAGGTCCTGTAACAGCCAGGAGATCCCTCTGTTGCCCAAGGGAGCATATCCCTCTTCCTTAGCTGCTGGCCTGAGTGGTTGGAAAGTACATGTGGTTTTATCTCGGTTCCTACTTGGGAAAAACTCGTATCAATTGGTGAGAATGCTTTATATACAGAGCTTTGGCATACCTGTCAGTATTAAATAATAATAATAATGAATATGTCTTTTTCTCTCTTTGTGCTCTTACATTTTTATTTTGTCTCTTGCACTGAGAACAAGCTAAATACATTAATCAGTATAATTTCTATGTAAATTCTATGTACTTACTATTTTTTTCACGTATCAGTCTCCTCCTTGCCTGACTGTCAGCTGCCTCTCATGTATTGGGTCTATTCTGTGCACTGCATGAAACAATAAAAAGGGGGTTTTGCAGTGGTGGGTGACAGAAATTCAAGTATCCCCTTGGTAGTAGAAATCCTGCCTGAGTTTTAGCTGGGTTTTAGACCTTTCTGCATTTTGCTGTTTGACAGAAAATGTGTAATTGCCATAGCAACTGCTCTGTCATATGGTAATTTTTCTGTTTCTGTGAGATAAAAAGCGTCTTCTGAAATATACAATATGCCATTTTCAGAGGGCAGAGCTGTCAGCATTTTTACTGTCTTTGCAGGGAAGGAGCCTGCTGAAAAGAATATCAGACTGTGCTTTTCCCTGTAATTTTTTTTTTTGCGAGTTGCTACTATTTAAAAATGTTTTTTATATGAATTGTTTTTCTAATTCTGTTGTTGAGAAGAATACAGTCCAATTGCTTTATATTTGAAACCACCAGAGGAAACTCAAATGACAACAGAATGTTCCCAATGATTTCGTTATACAGCATAGATTGGACTGTGGGTTGGTGTGTGTATCATGTTAAAGAATTATCCCAGAGCCCAGAAGCTTTGGAAGACATTTCAATTTCAGTCCTTGCTTGATTCAGATGTGATTGTGTGGGAACTTAGTGGGAAGCCAATTTGATATCTACCTTAGATGATATAACTGTGTATACTAATATAGCTTGTGAAGCTTTGATGATGCAATATACTTGTTGCATTGTTATTGGTAAAACTTGTGGAAGAAGGGTTCTGGGCCTGAAGACACATGAGATTCATAAGTGGAACCCTCAGGGAAGTGACATCTGTGGCATGAGTGATTTCTATTGCCTCTAGGATACATAGAGCCTCAAATCCACAGGGAAAAGCCCCCGGACTTGGTAAATGGCTATCCAGTCTGCTCTGCTCCTTCTGCCCCTGTCTGAACCTTATTACGGTACCTGTTAATTTTTCAAAATCTGTCCTCAGTTTCCGAGGAGAGGGGCTCTGAAGAGGAGGATAGTGGTAGGGGACCCTTCTGAAAGCGTCAAAAACCCCGTGGCGAAACCACAACCGCAAAGGCAGAAGCCCAGGTAAAAGAGAGAGCCTCAAGTCACCTCCCCCCTGAGCGGGAAGAGCGAGCTGCGACCGAGGGCAGCGGGGACTCAGGGCGGGAGGAGACGGGAATGACGACGCCCAAGGCCCTCACGTACAAGAGCAGCCCCCAGGGCCGCGGCGAACAGGGCGGCGAACAGGGCCTGGCGCGGAAGTTGGCGCAGGCAGGGCGAGCGGGCAGGGCACAGCCCCTCTCCTGGCTCCAGAGCTCATCTGAACGAGTTGTCATCTTATCATCCTCCATGAGTGGACTGAACCATGGTCTCCACTCGCGTCAAAACCACCACCAGAAAGAACATGGCGATGCAGATGGAGCTGCCAGGCAAACACGCAGTGTCCGGGTCCCCAGCTGCAGGGAGTGCCTGAGCCTGTCAACCCTGCCGGAGGGCAGCAGGGACAGCACCTGTGTGCGCTGCCATCAGCGGGGTGACCTGCTCAGCCTGGTGGCTGGACTTGGAGAAGAGGCTGAAAGATTAAGAAGTATTAGGGAGTGCGAAAGGGAAATTGATTGGTGGAGTAGCACCTTAACACCCCTGAAGCAACAGGAGCAAATGGAGGCTCCAGAAGAGGCAGGTGATCACCAGGCAGAAGGAGGGGACCTGAGAATGGAAACAGGTCCCTGCTCACAGAGGCAGGAAAATCCTCTCCTGACCTCCCTCACCTTCCATTGTGTGCCTTCACAATAGATACAGAGCCCTGGAACTTTTGAATGAAGTAGAGAGGGATGAAGAAAATGAGTCAAACAAAAAGGAAGATAAAGGTCCACCAAGGCTGAGTCACTCTAGACCACATATTAAAAACAATTCTATAAAGAACCCCAGAAAAGTCATTGTAGTGGGTGACTCCATTCTGAGGGGTGTCGAAGGCTCAATATGCAGACCAGACCCACTTTCATAGGGAAATCTGCTGCATCCCTGGGGCATGGGTCAAGGACCTCACAGCAAAACTCCCCGCTCTAGTGAGACCTAAGCACTACTATCGTCTCTTGGTTTTTCAGGTAGTAGCGATGGTATTGCCAGGAGAAGTCCTAAATCAGTGAAGAGAGATTTCGGGGCCTTGGGGAAACTGGTTAAGAGGTTGAAGAGACCACAGATTGTGTTCTCGTCCATCCCTTCAGTTGCAGGGGTGGATGAAGAAGATTACAGGACAGCTTAACAGATGAACTTGTGGCTCTGAGACTGGTACTACCAGCAGGGCTTTGGATTTTTCAGTCATGGGTTAGTATACAGGACACCAGACCAGAGATGCACCTGTCCCAGAGGGGAAAAAGGATCTTGGGGCAGGAGTTAGCTGGGCTCATTAAGAGAGCTTTAAACTAGATTTGAAGGGGGAGGGAGACAAAACTGGAACTCCCAGACATAAGCCCCAGGGTGGATTACCAGAGCTTGTGGGCTGTTGTACCAGTGACAACCCTCACCCTGCCATCTCAGTGGAGGCAGGGATGAAGAGATCGAAATATGCAACACAACAAAGATTCAAGGGATATTGATGGATCAGTAACTGTGGTAACACCTATGAAACGTCAGGCCGGACGTAGGACCTTTAAATGCGAAAAGGTGTTGGGGACATCAGCCCATCTGAAGTGTGTGTACACCAATGCACACAGCATAGGTAACAAACAGGAGGAGCTTGAAGCCATGATGCAACAGGAAAATTATGATGTCGTGGCTATTACAGAAACATGGTGGGATGTCTCCCGTGACTGGAGTGTGACAGTTGACTGCTACAAGCTCTTTAGAAGGGATAGACAAGGAAGGAGAGGTGGTGGAGTGGCTCAGTATGTTAGGGGCTGTTATGATTGCTTTGAGCACAAGTGTAGTGAAGACAGGGTGGAGTGTCTTTGTGTTAGAATCAGGGGGAAGGCCAACAGGGAGGATGTTGTAATAGGAGTCTACTGTAGGCCACAGAGAGGTGAATGAAATATTCTATAGGCACTTAGAAGAAATCTCACAATCACTTGCCCTTGTTCTTGTTCTTGACTTAACTTCCCAGACATCTGCTGGAAATACAACACAGCAGAGCGGGACCAGTCCCAGAGATTCCTGGAATGTGTGGGAGATAACTTCCTGACACAGCTGGTGAGTGAACTGACCAGAGAAGGTGCCCTGCTGGATCTCCTCTTTGTGAACAGAGAAGGGCTGGTGGAGGATGTGTTGGCTGGAGGACAACTAGGGCACAGTGATCATGAAATAATAGAGTTCTCTATTCTCCCCAGGAGAGGGGACAGCAGAACTGACATCCTGGACTTCCAAAGGGCTGACTTTGACTTGTTTAGGTAACTGCTTGACAGAATCCCTTGGGAGATGGTCCAGAAGGGTATAGGGGTCCAGGAAGGCTGGGCACTCTTTTAAGAAGAAAGTCTTAATGGCACAGGAGCAGGCTGTCCCCAGGTGCTGTAAGAGAAGCTGATGGCAGAGAAGACCACCCTGGCTAAACAGAAAGCTTTGGCTGCAACTCAGGGAGAAAAGGAGAGTTTACAGTCTTTGGAAGGAGGGGTTAGCCACTCACAATAATTACAGAGATGCTGTGAGGCTATGCAGGGTGGAAATCAGGAGGTCTAAAGCCCAGCTAGAAATTAATCTGGCTTCAGCAATCAAGGACAACAAGAACTGTTTCTATAAGTACATCAACAGCAAAAGAAAGACCAGGGAGAGCCTCCTTCCCCTGATGGGTGGAGGAGGAAACATGGTAATGAGTGATGAAGAAAAGGCTGAGGTGCTTAATGCCTTCTTTGCCTCAGTCTTTAATAACCAGACTAGCTGTACTGAGGGAATCCAGCCTCTTCAGTCAGAAGACAGAGACTGGGAGAACGACCTCTCCACAATCCAGGAGGAGACAGTCAGTGACCTGCTGCATCACACAGACACACACAAGTCAATGGAACCGGATGGGATACACCCGAGGGTGCTGAAGGAGCTGGCTGGGGTGCTCACCAAGCCGCTTTCCATCATTTACCAGCAGTCCTGGCTAACCAAGGAGGTCCCGACTCATGGAAAATTGTCCAATGTGATGCCCATCTATAAGAAGGGTCAGAAGGATGATCTGGGAAATTACAGGCCTGTCAGCTTGACTTTGGTGCCCAGGAAGCTGATGGAGCAGCTCGTCCTGAGTAACATCACACAACACTTGTGGGACAACCGGATGCTCAGGCCGAGTCAGCATGGGTTTATGAAAGGCAGGTCCTGCCTGACAAACCTGATCTCCTTCTACAACAGGGCGACCTGCTTATTGGATGAGGGGAAGGCTGTGGATGTTGTTTACCTTGACTTTAGTAAAGTCTTTGACACCGTTTCCCACAGCATTCTCCTGGCAAAACTGACTGCTCATGGCTTGGATGGGCACACGCTTTGCTGGGTAAAAAACTGTCTGGATGGCCGGGCCCAAAGAGTTGTGTGTGAGTTAAATCCAGTTGGTGTCCGGCCACGAGTGGTGTCCCCCAGGGCTGGGTTTTGGGGCCACTCCTGTTTAACATCTAGACGAGGGGATCAAGTGCACCCTCAGTGAGTTTGCAGATGACCCCAAGTTGGGTGGGAGTGTTGATCTGCTCGAGGGTAGGGAGGCTCTGCAGAGAGACCTGGACAGGCTGGAGCCATGGGCTGAGGCCAACTGGAGGAGTTTCCATAAGGCCAAATGCCGGGGGCTGCCCTTGGGCCACAACAACCCTCAGCAGCGCTACAGGCTTGGAGAGGAGTGACTGGAGAGCTGCCAGTCAGAGAGGGCCCTGGGGGTATTGATTGACAGCCGGCTGAACAGGAGCCAGCAGTGTGCCCAGGGGGCGAAGAAGGCCAATGGCATCCTGGCTTGTGTCAGCAGTAGCGTGGCCAGCAGGGACAGGGAAGGGATCTTACCCCTGTACTCGGCACTGGGGAGGCCGCCCCTCGATTCCTGTGTTCAGTTTTGGGCCCCTCACTACAAAAAGGACATTGAATGACTCGAGCGTGTCCAGAGAAGGGCAACGAAGCTGGTGCAGGGTCTGGAGCACAGGTCGTTCGGGGAGCAGCTGAGGGAACTGGGGCTGTTTAGTTTGGAGAAGAGGAGGCTGAGGGGAGACCTCATTGCCATTTACAGCTACCTGAAAGGAGTTTGCAGAGAGCTGCAAACCAAGTGTCAAGCAATAGGACAAGAGGTAATGGCTGCAAGTTGTGCCAGGGAAGGTTTAGACTGGATATTAGGAAGCATTTCTTTCCAGAAGGGGTTGTTAGGCGTTGGAATGGGCTGCCCAGGAAGGTGGTGGAGTCCCCATCCCTGGAGGTGTTTAAGAGTTGGGTCGACATAGCACTGGGGGATATGGTGTAGTTGAGAATGGTCAGTGTGAGGTTAATGGTTGGACTAGGTGATCTTCAAGGTCTTTTTCAACCTAGATGATTCTGTGTTTCATAAGTAAAACATGTTTTTCTCCAACAGTCATCTTTTTAGTCACTTCTTCACACATACTTATGTATAATACTAGAAAAGTGGACAGAATTGCCTTTGTTAAAGAAAAAACTTCAACAAACCGTTACTACTGCAGCTAAAACATGGGTTTATTGGCAGAATATTTGCACGATGTGAGCTTGTTGTCTGTGTGTTCTAATGAGTGTGGTTGGTCCCATGCTCTATATATGAGTTCAGGGTAGAAAATAAAGTGATTTGATGGCCAAGAAACAGCATCTTTAACTGAAATAATTCCACTACTTTTGTGTTTTATCTTGCTTTGCATTAAGTCTAGGTGTAGTTAAAGTCCAGAGTTATAAAGCCCAGATAAAAGCTTCCATGAATAATAATTTGTGAACATTGGTAACCTGATGTCTTTCTCTTATTGTTTTAAAAATACTGTTTGACTTAGTATAGTGCAACCACTGTACCGTAGTAGTGGTTTATTATAAATTATAATTACTCCTCATTTAACTGGTGTCAGGATTTTCTTATTTTTTGGTGCATGAAAGTGTTTTCTTGCTCAGGAAGTGTATCTCTTAAGAAGAGATCTGAAACTACCTGTGTGGCAGATAAATTAGCAGTATTTCATTATATAGTTAAGCCTTCTGTTTGATCCAGTGTTGAAATATTTCATTCAGAATGAAAATATGCAAGGATTTAGAACTGTATAAATAAAAGGGTGTGAGAAAAATTGACACGCTGGAATTCTGATCTGCATGTGCTTCTTCTCTGTCTATCAATTCAGGCTTGATCCTCCAGTTACTTATACATATGCTTAATCTTAGGCATGAATTTCATAATCTCTGGCTGAAGTCTCAGGTTGTATGTTCTGGTCCAAGGATGTACCCTTGCATAGATCTACCTAATGTGTAGCACACCATAGGGGCTAACATCAACAACAGCAACATTATTAATAGGTAAAGAATGCATCTATGTTCCCACTAAGTATTTTAAGCAAGCAGTTTTATTTTAAAGAATTCACAAGAAAGGTAAATACCAACAGAATACTAGGATTTGCCTGAATTCAATGCTAAAAGATAGGAACCAGCTGTTACCAGTGTATTTTTTGGATGTGATCAGTTTATTTGTTCTTTTTTGGAAAACAATTGGCACAGTAAGATCCAGAGAATTCTTACAACTTCTTACAAGATGAATCGTTGTTTGGGATGACGTGTAGCAGGAGAATGAACATTGTACTGCCATTATTTAATTGCAC
Organism: Athene noctua; assembly: GCF_965140245.1. Lineage (NCBI taxonomy): Eukaryota > Metazoa > Chordata > Aves > Strigiformes > Strigidae > Athene > Athene noctua. Next base: position 54,867,904 of record NC_134077.1, on the reverse strand, counting down.
TTAAACATCACATCTACACTTTGAAAAGAGTTATTAAGAAAGTACTTCTTTTATCCTTTATGCAGTAGACTGTCCTTATCTTACCCATACAGTTCCATCCCACATGTTCCCTACCTTTTGCAAACATTTTCCCTTCCTTACATTTTTGTTTTCTATACCAGACACTGAAGGATGCCAGTGACAATGCCCGCAAGGACTTTCATCGCGAGGCAGAGCTGCTAACTAACCTGCAACATGAGCACATTGTCAAGTTCTATGGCGTCTGTGTCGAGGGTGATCCGCTCATCATGGTGTTTGAGTATATGAAGCATGGAGATCTTAACAAATTCCTCAGGTAAATCCACGAGCACATATTTTACTGCTGAGCCAGAAGTGGGCAGAGAAGGTAGGTGTTACTGGTACTTAATGTCAAATTAACTACTACCACTGGAAAATGCCAACACCTGAAAGAGCAAATCTGTGCAACTTTTGTTTTCTGTACTGGGATGTGAGGCTCATTGTTTCTTTGCCTATTTGGAAGTACCATTAAGTCAAGTCTCATGCTTTGCACCACAGGAATGGGAACCAAAGAAATATTGTTTCCAGTATTTCAGTGTATTCTGAAATGTTTGATGATAAATCTTACAGTAGGAATAATTTTCTTGTAGGCTTTCTGGTATCACTTGGGAAGATCCCACTCAACACCTATCACTCTCTGTAGGCGTCTAAGAGCTTTTGAGATCTAACCCCTTTCCTCTTCCCTCCTCTCAGTGTTTTGGGAAGACTGACAGTAATCTGAAGCAAGAAAAATGTTGAGGCATGGAAACTTCAGTGCAATGGAAAATGCCACATCTTGGGTTCAGGATTAGGGCTGTATTTCATAAAGCTGTTCAGAAATGTGCATTAGAAATTGAAATTTGGCAGTAAAGCAGTCATAAATAGATAGATGGTACTTAAGGTTCACAATAATAGGTAACTCATGAACCAGGAGTTATGAAGAGTGGCCTTGTGTATATGCCATTTCCACTAGCCTGCTCTCGTTGTCATAAAAATAAGCAGTTAAGAGACAGCTTTTTCTCCTATGTAAAAAAACCAAAAACATTTGCATAAGGGACTGTTCTTTCAAGGTCTTCTATGGTCATTTTCATCAAAGGGTATCACAAAGACATTTCAGTGTACTGAGATCACTCCTGCTAAACATAAATAGGGGTAATGCCATTTTGGAAAGATATCTGTGGCAAAGCTGTAAAACAATCAAAACCGATGTCCCTTTAAATGGATTCAGATTTTCTATTTGACTGAAATGACTAGTGGCTGCTAGTGTTGCCATTTATGCAATTTTGATAGCCTATGTGAAATGAGTTTGCTGTCTTTCTAATCTCTGAACAAATAGCCACACCATAAAAGCAAATGACATCAACTAGCATGCTTTCTTTTTGCCATGGCTGCCAGGTTGGGCGGGGAGACCTGGGTCTGAACTGAGGATACAGAGCAAACGCTACTACTTTTCCCACACTGATTGTGTCTCTGGCAAGTATGTTGTCAGAGCCATGTCAGGGCGCTTACATTGGCCTCCTTGAACCTCTGCCATGAATCAGGAGAGAACTGCAGTTTCCTAAGATGCCATCCCAGTACTTTTTTAGAAGAAGCCAGATTTGCAGCTGATAAGAAATAATTTATTTCTCAAGAAATCCTTTTTCTCTGATTCTTTTTGATTGGCCTTTTCTTAACTCGTAACTCTGATTTTGAATTATTGTATAGAAAAGTAGTTTAGCAGACAGCGTATTTCCTACTTTAGGTCCCCTTTGTTTAATTAATCAGCCTTTGTCTTTAGAACATAAAATGATTGTGCTAGGACAAGCTGTTAAACCTTAGCTCCAATTTGTCATTCCTCTCACGTTTACTGCAGCTTGTGCTGCAGATCAGAGGCTGTAAGCAGACTGTTTCCGAGGCGGTATTTCTTACCCTGCAGCGCCACCAAAGGCTGTCGGGGAAAAATGAATCCGAAATTCAACCCAAATGAGCCTTGCCTTCTGCCTGCAGCCAAAGGCTATTTCAGATCTAGGACTAGAGCCCCAAAGTCATGCCTAACCTGTGCTTATTCTGGCTAGTAGAGGCTGGTGTGGATCCAAGGATATCTCTGTCAGTGTTCCTGGCTGTTGCACATGCTGAGGAGCACCTCATTTACAGCCAGCACCAAGAGGACAAGCAGAGTGGATAGAGCATTAAGAGAAATCCAAAAGTTTCATTAGGTACAGACCATGTCCTCAAGGAAGCTAGTGAAAGATGAAGTTCTCTAATTTAGCAACTCAGAGCTTCACGTCTAAGAGCAGTCATTTAAAAAATCCATGCAATGAAAAGATACGTGCTTGTCAATAGAAATTTGCCTGTGAGTCTTTGTTGGAGACTTCATATCCTCCAATTGATTCCCCCCACCCCAACCCAGACCAGCTGAATGGCTATCTGTGTGTACCCTGTGGCAGACAGCTTCTTTGCCTGGTACCAGATGCAGTACAAGCAATGCTACACACCCTCCCTCATTTCTTTCTCACATCTGTCACTTTGCTCATGAAGTTCTTCCCTTGGGGCAATTTTAATATCATAATTCTAATAGGTAGTGTCAGATTTGATCTCACAGACTCTGATCAATTTGCAACCCTTTTCCAAACTCCTGTGCTCTTCCCCTAGGGACAAATTAAGGCCTCACCTCTGTGGATTAGAAAGGTGATTCTCTGAAACCCCTCTTTGGAGGAAGGAAGGACTTTTGAGAGAAAACAAAAATCAGTTCTAGAGTATTAAAAAAAAATGAGGAGGAAAGAGGAGAGGTGATCTCTTAGAAAGAATAGTCTGCAGGAATGGAATAAAAAAGGCTCCTGAAAATGCAGAATAATGGAATGGTTGGAAAGCGATATTCAGAATATTATAAGGTATAAAAACTGAGGAGTGATTGCCAGATGACCTCATTAATTGGCTAAGGATTAGCTAGGAATGCTTACTATAAAATGTTGTGTGTAGGAATGTTTATATCTTCAATATACTAGGATGTTACACATGTATACCAGAGCTAATGTAGTTAAGATGGGTGAAGCATATGTGTTCTACTACTTTGCTGGGGTTTGCAAATGCAAAATGGCCCTCCTTCTGCTGCAGAGTATACAAGTTTTTCATTAATCCATTGATTATTGCATCTTAGGGACTTGCTTGGTCTTGAAGCTTGTATTTCTGAAGCTGTTTAGTAGTTCCAAATAGTGTGTGTTTTATGTCTTATTCCTATTGTCAAAAATTCCCATCTCAGGCAGGACTCACCACTAATGATGAAATAAGCAAAAATGGTTTCCTGCTGTGCATTTGGATAGGAAATCAGAAGTGCAAATCTAAATTGCTGCCCTTGTTTCTCAGATGGCATCTCAGAAGGAAGCTCTATCTTCTTTAAGAAATGATGGAAGGGTCAATGGCCTGTCTCCCTGTACAAATCAAGGAATGCCAGTCATAGGAAAAATGTTGTTCTACATGTCACTTCATAGCCTTTCACTCTGTTGCCTTTCATTCTTACAGAGTTTTCTCTCAGTTACCAAACAGCTACATTTGCCAGCTTTTTGTTCAGAAAAGATTAGTATAATGGAACAGGAAAAATGTGGTGGTTTCAGACAGAAGGGCATTGTTATGAACTCATGTGCCTTATTTCCATGAGAAATATATCACCTGTTGTGTAATCCTCTTCACGCTACTTGACAAAAACCACACACAGTGATGAAAAATGGTAAATGGAAAAAGCCAAGATACAGATTTTCCCCTTTTGCACCAATGAATTTGTAGCCCTTTTTGTTATTATGATTGAGCAAGTCAGTTGTGTGGTTTTAGGCTCACTAACATCTTTTACTCTCCAGTTTACAAGTGGCCTATCACTTAATCAGCTTGTACTTTGGTGCAGGGCACACGGACCAGATGCAGTACTGATGGCAGAAGGCAACCGTCCTGCTGAGCTGACCCAATCCCAGATGCTTCACATTGCTCAGCAGATTGCAGCTGGTATGGTTTACCTGGCATCACAGCACTTTGTGCATCGGGATCTTGCTACCAGGAATTGTCTGGTTGGTGAGAACCTACTTGTGAAGATTGGGGATTTTGGGATGTCTAGAGATGTGTACAGCACAGACTACTATAGGGTAAGTGAACTGCTGTAATTGGTAATAACCTAAGTCTTGTTCAGTCATCTTACCACATTGATGTGACTGATTCTGCTTTTATCCTTGTCCATCTGTCTGCGAGGTAGTTTAGAGGCTAGCATATGGAGACCCTGGTTTTGAATTACAAAGTTTTGGTAAACTTGGAGAGAGTTAATCAGAGTAAGATTGGCATGTTGTTTAGATATGTTCCTTATATCTTTTTTATATTCTAATAATAAATCACAGAAAAGTCATTTTCTTTGGGCAGAAGTTTTGCATGTTTTCTTGGCTTTAGTGAAGAAGAAGCAGCAGCAGATAAAAAGGAAGAGTGGGTAATCAAATTTGTGCCAACCCTTTGAGGTTACTAAAATACGTTCTTACATATTGCTAAGACAAAAGGAAATTCTAACTTTTGGATTCCGCATAATGTTTCCATTTGCTAGAGGAGGTGTAAGTACCAGACAGCAGCACTGGACCAGTTCTTTACCCAGGAAGAGACTAGGTGAGGAACTGTGACATATGCCACACCTGAAAGGCTGTCAGTAAGTTTTTCCTGCCTTACACTAGGTCTTTAGTCCTGCTGCTTATGGTTGAAGAGTTGGTTTGTGGTGAGTAAGAATAGCCCATCTCACTTGTTCGTTCTGGCCCAGGCCGTTTTCCCTGAGGGTGGTTGCCATAAAATGATCTCTGAAGTTTGCAAAGGCCTTCTAGCATTGCTAGGATAAACAGTACTCTGTACATTAATTACTGTTGTTGATGTTTTCTTTATACTATGTGGCAAGTAGTGTAGTTGACAGTTTGTTGTTTGCTGCTGTGTTGGTAATTTCATGATTGGAACTGAATCCATCAGTCATTTGTGGCTTGGAGAAAGCAATTTGTGGCCAAGCTGTTAGTTTATAAACCCTAGAGTTTATCCCATAAAATAAGACACTCACCATCTTTAAGCACATTTTCTCTGTCTGCCTCTCACACGACTTGTTGCCAGTGAATTCCTTATAGATAAAATGAAGGCTTCTTCCTTAACCACCCAATTTGGGCTGCTGAGTCCATAAATGAGAGTGTCACCTCAGTCAGTGTTTATGGGATGCCTGGAACAAGATTGTCTCTACGTCCGACTGAGGCTGGAGAGAGCAGAGGAAGTTACACAGAAGAATTACTGTTGAGTTTTGTTTCACTTAGCAGCTGAGAAGTAACAGTCTCCTCTGTTCTTTGTCTTTTCTTTCGAAAGGCAAACCTAGTACTTAGTAAACATATGAGCCAGATTCCTTTTATATTTTGTTATTTTGGAAAATTTGCACTTCAAGCTATTTGGTCAATGTAAAACAAGCATGACTGCACTTCAGAACTTGGAAAAATACACAGAATGGTAATCACTGCCTCTGTGTTTGCAAGGGCACCAGTGAGCCCCAAACGCCAGAGTTTCTTGATTTTGCATCTGAAGTATGAGCAATACTTGTTGGGACTGTTTTGTATTTCTGTGAGACTGGATTTGTTTACCATGTGTGACATTACACTGAAGAATGAATGGCCGTGCTTAACAGTAATTGTTTGCAAAGGCCTTGACAGCTAGGGGCAGCATTTCTGAACACTAAATGCTCTGCTTATTTTTGGAAAAAAATAATAACTCCTTGCTCTGGCAAAACTACCTGCAAAAGCTGATAGAAGCTAAGTAATTATATGGGCTTCCTGGAGACAACTGAGGCCTGTCACAGGCAGGTGATAGTATCACAGAATCACAGAATCATCTAGGTTGGAAAGGACCTTGAAGATCATCTGGCCCAACTGTTAGCCTAGCACTGACAGCTCTCAACTACACCATATCCGTCAGCGCTATGTCAGCCCAACTCTTGAATACCTCCAGGGATGGGGACTCCACCACTGCCCTGGGCAGCCCATTCCAACGCCTAACAACTCCTTCTGGAAAGAAATGCTTCCTAATATCCAGTCTAAACCTTCTCTGGTGCACCTTGAGGCCATTACCTCTTGTCCTTTCACTTACTACTTGTTAAAGTGGCTCATCCCCAGCTCTCTGCAACCTCCTTTAGAATAGTATTGTGATGGTTTGACCTTGGCTAAATGCCAGGTATCCACCAAGTCGCTCTATCACTTCCCCCCCATTTTCCCCTTGTTTTCTCAACAGAGCAAAGAGGAGAAAGAAAATAAGATAGACCAACCCTTGTGGGTAAAAAAAAAAAAGCAGTTTTAATATAAGCAAAATGAAGCAAAGGTCTGCGCGCGGAAGCAAAAGAAAACAGATTTATTCTCTCCTTCCCATGAAGAGGCAGTGTCGGGCCTTCTCAGGAGCAGGGCTCCGATACACGTAGTGGTTGCCTCGGAGGACCGAGGGTGACCCCACCCCCTTCCTCCTTTCTCCCAGCTTTATACTGAGCAGACATCACATGGTCTGGAATATCCCTTTGGTCGGTTCAGGTCAGCTGTCCTGGCTGTGTCACTGCCCAAGATCTTGCCCACCCCGTCCCACTGGGGGAAATGTTGGAAGGAGCCTTGGTGCTGTGTAAGTGCTGCTCAGCAGCAACCACAACACCAGGGTGCTACCAACACCCTGCCAGCTCCCAGCATAAACCACAGCACCATGAGGGCTGCTGTAGGGGAAAACCAATTCCAGCTCAGCCAGACCCAGTTACTGATGGTATACTGATGGTATACTGACGCTGGCATTATTTTACCTGCTCATGTACTTCTATGTTTAATCCTTGAGTCTTACATGTGAGGACTCAAGCAAATCTTCTAAGGAAACACAAATTTAGAAGAAGACCCATGACCTGGAGAAAGCAGGTGTTCACCAAAGGAAATTCTGGGTAACCTGAATAGTCCTTGGGTACCTCTCAAAGGACCTCATTCAAGAGGTACACTATTTCTCACTGCCTCTTGCAAAGAATCACGTTCTTCTCTCCCTCTTTTCTTCATCTTCCCCACTTTTTTTGAGGCCAAGGGAGGGCCTGTGGCGTCCAGGGTGTAACAAAGGAGAAGAAAGAGGGAGTAGTGTGAAGAGGGTGCAATCACAGATGTGAGAGAGGGGAAAAATAAGGCAGGAAAGGTAAGTGTAGAGAGGTGTTAGTAAAAGACAGAAGTGTGAATGAAGGGAGAAAGAAGTAGACAAGTGTCAGAGGGTCTGAATGGAGTTGTAAAGTAGCATGGCTCCATCCAAATTGATGGTGTAATCTTACAGTATGATGGATGGGTATGAAACTTAAAGTTAGGTTGTTGCTTGTTCTGCACACTGAGTAAAACAAGAAGGACCATTTCTCTGGCCCCTCATGTTCCAGCTTTCTTCTAGCTTGTGCAGAGGAGGGACAGAGCCACAGCCTGCCCTGCCACCATATTTCACAGTGCTAAAAGTGAAAGTGAAAGCTAAAAGTTGAGTCTGTGAGGTTTTGGCCTGCCCTGCTTGGGCTATATGTGGGCAGGTCAGAAGCTGGTCATGAAACACTCAAGGCTATGATGACTTCTCAGATGCTTGCCTGGAGAATTACATCCATGACAGGCCCAAGTAATGAAACTGTCAGTGATAACACCAGGATGGCACTGACCTACCATACTTAATTGTTTCTAGCAGGCTAAGCCTTTGTAACTTCTCAGGCTTAATCACATACATAGAAGCCATTCTTCCCCAACCTTGACAGCTTTATCTGATGCCTGTTGGAAGGATTTACATATCTCCAAAAAGCTCTGCAAGAAATGGTTTATTATTTGTGTTCATTAATACACTGGAATAATTTTTTATGGGATTCTACCACCCTGTCAGAATGTTAGATTTTCCCAAGATGGTTATTTATAGTTTACTTCTCTAAGATAGGGGTGATCCCCAGTCCTTGTTCACTGTTAGATTGTTAATGACATTCTTCATTGAATCAGCTCAGTGTGTTAAGAGATGCTTCAGGGAAGAGAAGAGAAATAACCCTTGGGCTGGGAGTACATGTGATGCATGGCCCTGATCGCACAGGCTTTCCTTTTTCTCCTCCATTCTTTTTTCCTTTTGTTTTTTTTTCATCAGGCAGGAATCCTGTGGGTGGGGGGAGGCCTGGCATACATGCTAGCATTCAGTGTAACAGCAATAGTTTTCAATAGGCAGACCAGACGAGCCCGGGGACATGAAGAAACAGCAGTGGCTTTTCTTACCCAGCACTGCTGTCCACCCCAGGCCAAACTAAAACAACTGTCAAGTAATTAGTTTGGTCTGTGTGCCAAACAGCTTCAGTGACACTCTGTTTCACTGTAGTCCTTGTAACACAGTAGATTTTTTCACAAAGTTATTTACTTGCAGAGCTTAGGTCTCAGGTTCATTAGGGGCTTTTATTTGTTTTGTTGATGTCTGGTTTTTGTTGTTTGGACTTCAAAACCCCACAGGCCAGGGTTTCCCATCTTTCCCTCAGATACCCAAGTACTCTGACTCAGCTTTCAGTGGCTTAAGGTATTGACAATGAAGCATGGGATCAACTAGTATTTGCTAGTATTTGTTCTTGCACTTAGAGATAGTGTATTACCCCCTCTTAGGGTTCCAGTCCAGGTTGCTCAGTACTTGGTCTTAAAATACTTGTCTGCATTTTTTTGTCATAAGGAAAAAGCTAAAAAAAAAAAAAAAAAAAAAAGGAAGGTTGTCTTATCCCAGTACTTGAGTACTTGGAAAAACTTAACAGGGATATGCTTTAAATATCCATCTTGGTCAGCCAACTACAGGCTTGAGCCCAAGATTTTGGATGTAACTGTGATCTCACTGGAGTAAGCAAGAGCTTTGCTATTAACTTCATTAGGACCAGAATTTCACCCTTCCACATTTTTATGTTTGTCCAGTGCAGGATAGAAACTGTGTTTCTGATTTAGATTTATGGAACTCAGTTGTGCAATCCTAGTTTAGCTATTGTATAACTTCCTTGCCTTTATGCAACAGCACAAGGAAGAGTGAAGAAAATAAGCACTCCTTTCATTTGCTTGTACAAACTGCACAAGGATCTGTCAAAAGACTGGCACTGTTAGTGAGGTTTTCATCTTCCTTTAGGCCCAACTTGCCCCTAAGGGACAGAGGCGTTCATAAGTCACGAATTAGTTTCCTCTACTTCTGTCACAGACAGGGCAGAAGAACCCAAGGATGTGTTTCAGTATGAAGTCCAGTGACCTGGTTTCTCTCTAAAATCTTCTGCATATTTTGTAACGTGTTTTGCTATTTAAGCATGTAGGATTGGAAGAAGCAACATACTGAGTTCAAGCCTTCCACTCTTGCAGGAGGCCATGCAGTAGGTGTTAAGGGTAGGAGAAACTACAAGCAGCTCAGACCTCCTCAAGCCACATGAAAAACCCCAGCACTCATTAACGTATTAGCCCCTTATACATAAGGCAACAAACCCCATAAAAATTACAGTCTGCTAGGGGAAAAGAGGAGGAGATGTCAAGGGTATTAACAGTGTCCTAACCCCTTAAAGAGAAATTATGTTTGGCAAAAATTCCTGAGAGTTCTTAAGAAGTCAGTCACACTTGCCACACAGCAGGAGGTGACATCAATCCCCATCAGTCGGTCTTAATTAACTTCTGAACTGGCAAAGTGTATAGCGCTGTGAGTGCACGAGCTAGCAGCAGCAGCCTGTGGCATTACTGGGGTTTGGTGATGCCCCTCTGAGCACATCTGGCCCTGTCACCTGTCCTCAGTACCCTGAACATTCCGGTTGTGTACTCCTGGAACATTCCGGTTGTGTCACACAGCCCCTTCCATCAAAGTGGATGTTGCAAATAAGTATGATCATGTTGCTAGGGCTTTCCCTGGAAGACTGCTCCACAAACTTGCTGTCCTAATGGCTGCAAATTTTCTTTTTTATCAGCAACCTGAATTAACTCATGACCAATGTACACCTAGTTGATTACATTATTACCCTCCATTCATAGCCTTTAAGTCTCAAAGTCTATTTAGAAAGAGTGCTCTTGTCTTTAGGCTGTTTTGGAGGGTTAAAGAAGGCACATTGTCAGGAGAAAAGGTTCTTAATTTTTCTTCTCCTCATAATAGCCTTCTCCCATGACTTTCAGTGTGTGAAACAGCAGTTTCAATGTCTCTGGTACAGACATCACTAGAACTGTAAGCAGTATTTTCCAATTGAGATTTTGCCCATTCTTGGATCAGAGGTACTTCCCAGCCTGTAATGAAAACATGCTGCACGGTACATCCTAGGATCCTATAGCCTGTGTAATTGGCACACAGTCACTGTATTGTCAAACAGTGCCCTAGGCCACTCTCATCTTCCAGTCTTTCTAAACAACATCCCCTGTTTTTGAAGTTTTTGGTTTCAATCCCTCAGTGAATGACTTTGCAGTTCATACTGGCACATTTTGTACCTCTAGTGGTTGAGAAAGACTGTTGTCTCTTTTATTTTTAGCTTCTTTGGGGGCTGCTTTTTAAAAAAAAAAAAAAATTAAAATTCAGGTCTTGTTTAATTTGGTGGTGAGTAAAGAACTAAAGAAACAGAATCATGGTACCAAAAAGTAAACAGCCAAGGAAGTGAGAAAGATTTGTAAGGAACTTTCCTAGATTTTTGTAGCTTTGTTTCTTAATGTTTTGTTTCTTGATCACTTCTATTTAATGTTAACATTAAATTAAATTTGGGAAAGGATGCCTATTCAAATCATAAGAGTTCCCATGTGCTTTCAGTTAAGAAGTGAGAAGTTATTACACTTCTTAGCCTCCCAGGAAGACTCCCAGAAAAACTAAGGGTTACACAATTCGCTATTCCAGGCCAATTTTAAAAATACCCAGCTTTCAGACCTTCCCTTTACATAAAAAGTTCAAAAACCCTTTTGAGAAACCATTTTGACACTTGGGAGTATTATAGTCATCAGCAAACAGTCCCAATTCTGATCTCTGCTGTTGCTTAGCAAAGCTGAATAGCAGTTTGAAGACAGTTAAATAACATTAGTATTAGAACAGTGAAATGGCAAAGAGTATCTTGCCTGCTAGGCATAGACCTTCCTTCATGTGTGAGCCTAATATTGTAGAGTGCTGTATATCTGACAACTGCATAATACATTTTTCTGGTGACTCGTTATATGAAAGATTTGCTAAAAGATAGTGCTAGTAAAATAATCACCAGAGAGTGATCTTGCTTAAGCTATTTCCAGTACTGAATGCCTGTTTTGCAAAGAGAATTAATGCATGACAGCAAGGGGCTAAAAAAAAAAGTCTGGTTTATCATTATTTGGGCTGTAACTAGCCAGGCAAGCACCATGATACAAATGTTTACAGTGAGGAACAAGTGTCTGTCTATTCTGAAAGGTCAATGGCAGCAAACACCTGCAGGTCTCAGCTGTCACTACAGAGATGAATACCTGTGTGGGTGAATTTGGAGGAGGCTGCACTAAAGAAAACAAGAAAGAGTTACTGAGAAGTCAAGCAGCTTGTCAAGGCATCCTCGTAGGTGTGTGTATTGAATTGTCACAGTTTGAAGGCACAGTTTGAAGACATTTTATTAGCTGCTATTTTTGCATCCTTTGCTCAAAAGGAAATTATCTGCTTCCCTACATGGACTTCTCAGCTCTCCTCCTCCGTCAGAGGCTTCATTGCATCATGTGTGGTGCTGGGGAGGACAGAGGGTTCCAGCAGCCCCGGGAGGACGTGCACAGATGATTTCATGCAACTGGAAACATTTCAGAAAATAATGGGCCAGCTAAAAAGATGGAAGTCTGAATTAGCTGCCTTGAAGTCAGTGCAGTAACTCTGAACTTAAAATAACATAACTGCAAGCAGAGTTAGGCTTAATGATTTTAGAGGGCTTTTAGGAGCTTCCTGAAAGTCACCACAGTGTCAGCATTTAGAAACTTGTATGCCCCAGGTGTTATCCTGATGCTAAAGAATCAGCAGCATGGCTTGATCCATGTTACTACTTGCTCATGCCAGAGTATATTCTGTTGTGTGCAGGGAGCACACTGTTTCCCACCTCTTACTTACACATCCCTGACTGCTGCTGTTTTGTCTGGAATGGCAGTTTTCTAACCTGCTCCGTTCTACACAGAATGGCCAATTCAGCTTTGTTTTCAAGCAAGTACAGTTCCATCGTTTTTAGCATGGCTACAGATGTAGTCACTTCCCAAATGAAGTTTTCTCATCATCTTCACACCAGGGTCATTGGTTTTACTTAGTTCTGTTTCCATCTGTTTTCACTGATACAAATTCCAAGAGGAGAGTCCAAGAAGGTTTTCCATATTAGTGTCAGAAGAGGAACATCAGATCTCCAGCATGTATAGTATGCTGCATTTAACAGTGAGTTCTTACTAAACTCCATCTTGCAGGGTTAATGACAAGACAGTAATAGAGAAAATGAGATTTTTAACTGGGAGGTTGTAACATACTTTGTTTTGCCAGATTTAAGTCCTCTCTCACATGAAATGTGTAAGTGGGAATCCAGCTCCACAGCTCCTGGAGCATATTCTCCTTCATTCTCTGAAATCTGAGCATAGAGAGGGCAGAAACAGAAAAACATAATTACTAGGTTGAAAATGGAGATGATTAAAAGACAAACTAGAGTAGAGTGACCTTGCTCCTGTGACCAGTTACTTGATTACCCATTGAATTTGGGTGTCTAATTATTCCTTTGTAAATCCACCCCCACTAGATTTACACCAGTAAAATTATTTACATCTCATTCAGGATGTCAAGAAATAGGTTCATCTCGAGAAAATAAATTCAGCCAGGAAGCAGCATCTAGAAGGATATGCCAGGAAATGCAGAAATCCTGTTGAACCACACTGTAGCTAAAAGCTCTGAACGTATGTCAATCAAAAACCTAATCAAAGTGTTTCGAAATTTTCAAATGGAAATTTTCCCTCTGTTTGCTCTGCTAAAGCTTTGAGAATGTACTGTTTGGTCCCATTTTGGTTATAAAACAGATATTACAGTTTCAAATGGATGGAAATTTTAGGTTTCCCGTCCCATTTTTAAAGCATTTTAATGGTGTGATTTTCAGTGGGGTTAGTCCTGCTGTATGCAGTTGGTAAGAGCCTTAGGATCCATATGCACGCCTATAGAATAGCAGGAAGTTTACAGAGTCAGCATCACTGGTGGCTGACACAAGCTTTTCTGTTGAGGGTCTCTTAGCACAGATGTTCATTAACTTAAAAAGTCCTTTTAAAATTATATATACAAAACTGAATCATTCTCAAAAATAACCACACATATGGATATAAATTGCAGGAAAGCAATGATTCACACATTGAAATTAGCTTTATGAACCACAATTTGGAGAGCTTTGCAGAACTCTGATCGAAATCAGTTCATTCCATTAAGTAGCAGCACAGCCCTACAAAGCCATTTTTGCAGGTGCTGAAATGATTTGACTGCTGTTTAGATGTTTAGCACAAAAGAGGGCCATGTCCTCAATCCCAACCCTGCTCACAATTTGCTGGATTGTAGTTTGGATACTGGTGAAGACTTTTTCTGTTGACTTTAGTAGAGCCAGTGTTCTGTCTGGGGCTTTAGAAAGTGAAAAGTTCACAGGCAACATTTTCTAGAAACTAGTCATAGAAGGGCAAGAGAAACGATGAAGTGTTTTCTAGAGTTTTTCTTCCTGGGCCAGGTCTTTGTGCAGACCATTATTGCCATTTAGTGATTGCAGGGAGAAACCATGTGTAAATATCTGGAGAGAGAGATACTGTACTGTAGTGCTACAGATTGTCACTTTTGGCAGGAAATCTGCAAAGCAAATGACAGAACTCCAAAGGTTAGCAGCTGAAGCTGTTGACTTTGTGATGTGCGATGCACACAGTGTGAGGAAAAGATAATGTGGGAACAAAATGAGAAAAAGCTCTCTGGGATGACTGTGAGCACAGTCAGAAACTGGAGCGGCAGCCCTTGCTGCTGCAGAGCACTGGGTGCACTTTGTGCAACTGTGCCACTTCCCCAGTGATGGTGGGGACAGCAGAGAAAGGCCACCCAGGGGAAGCAGGCCTAAACTGGAGTTATCCTTTGAGGACCAGTCACAGAATCAGCTCCCAGCAGAGTCTCTGCAGGCTTCCAGCTGGAAGGTTTTCTTATGCAAATGGAATCTCTCCTTGCAATAAGGAGAGCAGTTGCTAGGCAGTTTTCCTAAATATGCTTTTTTTTTTTCTGAGCCCAAAGAACAGTGGACGCTCTTTTGATTCACAGAACTCAGGAAGCACAGAAAGGAAGAACTAGACAATTAGACGATGAAGTGCTGTGTGTAATGGGGTGGATCGAAAGGATGAGAGGACAACATCAGCTAGTAATAGAGCAGAGACTACAAATCTGGTTCTGTGCATTGGTGCATGCATAGTGAAGAGTTACTGATGGTGACTGGAAATGGGGAAGAAAGGAAGCTCTGTGTGACACTGCAGGTCATTTAGATCTTCTCTGCTCTCCACATCCTTCGGTTGTCTGAACAGAGCACCTGGCCAGCCAGGCAGCTTGCTTGTGTCCACTCCAGTATGGAGGGGAAGGGAAGTCATTGGCAAATGAAAAAAAAAAGACATTGGCATCAATCTGAGCCTGCTGGCATGAGAGCACATGGACATGCTTTAGATTACCTATGAAGTTGTAATGCACGTGCCTTTGTGGAGCCTTTTCAAATCAGACATCATGAACAGTACTGAAGTTTTTGACAAGTGGTCAGGAACAGCCCTCCAAGCTTCCTGAAAGATGAGGACCCCACAGTTGAGGTGATTTTGCATCTTGCAGGCTCAGGAACTTTGTAATAGACATCAGAGATGGCTTGGCTTTGCACTAATCCAATCTTACATAAAATGGAGCCAAAACTCCATTTCGAGCCTGAAAATGCTGTCAGGCTTCTAGCTGTGGCCTAACTTTAAGAAAAGGTGAAGGCCTAAATTAAGGTGTGTGAGGGAATATGCATCTGATATCAAGAACCGATAAAAAAGATTAAAAAAGATCGTGGTGACTCAAGTGTTTCTGTCTCTATCAGGCAGGTAAACAAATGTGCAGGAGAAAAGCCACATGAATGGGAAGTAACTTCATTATTGCCAGTGTACTGAAATGCTTTCAAAAAACATACCGAGCTTAATACCCTTAAATTTACTTTCAGGAATTGCTATTTATTTGTCCCTTAACAGTAACCTTGCAAAGCTGCTGGCCAGCCTTTAAGGATTTTAAGGGCTTGCATTAAATGTGATATACAATCAGTTCCTACTTCTCCCCAATTCATCTCATCCAGGGCCTGATACTGCAATAGTGATGTTTCATGTCTTTGGTTTGGGAGCAGAGTCAGGCCCACTGAAATGCTCAGACAGAGGTACCAAACCTGAGAGGTGATCCAAATGAAGTTTCGGAACTATTCCTGTATTTAGTATTATATCTTTGTGTTTTTCTCCACTGAGATGTAAAAGTTATCTTGTATGTTCTCAAGCTATTCTGCCACACATCTGTGTTGGTCAAAAATTTAGTAGATGAGCTTTAGCTTAAAGCCTATGGAAACATAATTTTGCTCATCACATTTTTTTCTTTGCTGATAAAAGTACTTAGCTTTTAAATTGTATTTTAAATCTTGATTTGACCTGGAATAATAATGCTTTTAATTTGCTGTGGGTTTTTTTACCTTTGTAACAGTTATGAGGAAAGATTGTTTGAGTTTGGTTGGGTTCACAGAGCTACATTCCCATATGCATTAATGTGACCAGGAATTCTTAAAAATTGGTTGAAACCAGTCCAAATGGGTAGAAAAACATATTAAATCAGAATGCTTTTTGAGATTAATTTTACTTCTGAGGAATTTGCCTAAACCACCTTATTCTGAGTTGAGACATGAAGAATAGTGATGTGGTAGTCCCCAGGTTAGACGCAACTAATGAATGGTCAGCAAGGATTTTCAAGAATCTTTATTCTTGCTGATGTAGATGAGACCAAACCACTTTCAGGAACATTACAGAAAATATGCACTGCCTTTTCTTTCTGTATCAGGAATGCTACAACATTGCTAGTTCCAATTATTAAAACAAATAATTAGTTTAATTACTTCCCTATCTGCCAACTCAGAAGAACAGCTTAAATTCTTACACGCAAACAAATGCTGGATTCTGTAAAGCATCTTCTCCTTCTTGGGCCCTTTTGCTAAGGGCAAGAATTGTGAACAAAAAATATAATGGGGCAAGATGTGTATAATCAGGAGGCTGAAGAGCAACTGAAGCAAGGGGTCATTACTGTTTCAGAAACCAATGTGTCTGCACTGACCTGATTGAGAGTGTAGGAATTTTGTAAATAAAAGGAGTAAGTCTGGAAAAGCCCTTTCAGCAGGAACAACGCAGAGCACAAAGAATCCCAACTACTTTTGAGGTAGAAATGGATACACTTTGGAAGAAGCTTTAATAATAGCCATCCATGATACTTGGAGCTCATCAAACCCTGCTTCAGTCCTCTGTTCCATGTAGCTATGTTCAAGCTTTTCTCCACAGCTATGAGTTTTGGAAGTGAACATTTTTAAATTAATGTCATTTCAGTTATTCACGTAATCATATAATTAGAAGCCAGGACTTTTTTAAGGAAGAGTTATAGTGCAAGACTTTTGATAATAGACTAAGAGGCTGAAAATCTACATCTACAAAAAATAATGAGCCTCTGCAGTAAAGGAGTACCTAGTGAAAATAAAATAGATTAGAAGCTGTTTAGAGATAAAGGAACCTTGAACTTGCAGTACTTTAAAGCACAAAGTACTGTTTTTTTCTGTTGCTATTGGAAATGAATATGATCTAAGCAGTTTGTTTTGTAGCCTATAGATTTTTATAGAAGACAGAAAGACACTGGTACACATTGAAAGAATGGAAACTTGTCTAGCTTCCAGACCAACGAGCAGACTGCCATTGACATCAATGGGGACAGTATTTTTACCTTTATCCTTATTAATTGCAAATTTTTGGTGGCTTTACATCTGTTTTCACTTCTGTGTTCAATGCTGTATCTAAAGGGTGAAAAAAAATCACATCAGCCTGTGATCCAACCCTTGCATGCCACACCATGAAGCAAACAAATGTTTTGCTGGAAATATAAAATGGCCTTTTTTCCAACTGGTATGTAAAATGTGATGCAGACTGAGCCTCCCTTAGGAGATTATGTCATAACATCATTTAGTCCATTGCAAGGTAGGGAGGGGTGGGTGGGTGTGTGAGTGCGTGTGTGTGTGTGCGTAACTCATTTTCTTTATCTTTTTTAAATTTTCTTTTTAATTTTTTTGGTGATAGCATTTTAGAAAGATAAAGACCTGTTCATTAAATATATTGCCACATATTCTTTGATAACACATCACTGTTGCAATTGTTTCAGTGACAGTATAAATATAAAGGGGAAAAAAAGAGGCAACATGAATGACAGACATGACAATTACAAAACATTTGTCCTAATGTTTTTGTCATCTACCTTCCTTGTACTGCCTCAGCCCAATCCCATGAAATAAAAATGTGATGTTATCTGGAGAATATAGATTCTTTCCAGATTGATTTACCAGATGCCTGTCACCACCAAGTCACTTTGAAAGGCTAAGTGATAGGCTGCGCTCTTTGCAAGTTACTGCTCTGCATGCAGTCCTTTTGCAGCTGATTATGCTGCCAATGTTATTTTCTGATGGTGAGATTTAGTGCAGCATAGCTGGCTGACAGTATCCTTGTTGGAGATTTTTCTTGCTTGTGAGCTAAGCGGAGGGCAGGGTCCTGCATTCTTGGCAGTCTATTATATCCATGAGCTGTTTGTTTTTTGGATTCAGCAAGCGGAGTTTTAAATCATCTTTAGCAAAACAAGACACAGAGAAAAAAGACAGATCAAAATAGAGCTGAATACTTCATGTCATAATTTTGGCAGCATGTCTCATCTTCTACATCGAAAGCACCAGTGAAAAATGGAATTTTGCAGCTTTCAGTTGAGTGACTTTTCCATGCTCCTTCAGTATCCTCACATATTCTAGGACTAGTCTCTCATGCCGTATCAGCCATTTTTTAGAGAAAAGGATCTAGTGTTGAGTACTTACATGGGAAAAGCAAAACTGCATTAAAATAAAGCTCAATGCTAATACACAGTGAGTAGAATGTGCCCCGCAGCAGAAAACCAATAGATACTACCTGAATCTACAAAATAATGTTTATATATTGTTTAAGGTACACAAGGCCCAATATTGCCATTTTCTGCAGAGTGGAATTCTGTTTAATGTGATTGAAAGATACATCTTACACAACTCCTACCTGTTTGCAATGCAGTTGTGATTTTTTATATCAGTCATGCTTGGAGGAATATACAGTTTTGATTAACAAATGTTTCCATGGCAGTTTGGAGAGAGACTAAATGGTGGGTTTGGAGCTGAGCCAGCTTGCATATGCCTACATATTATGCAATACTAACCTTGTTCTCTGTCCCAATCAGCTTTAGGTAGTACAATAGAATGCTAAATAGAAAAGGAGGAAATTGAAGGTTATGCTGTGCTATACGCAGTAAGAAGCTCTTCAAATACAGCTTTAAGCAAAGCTAAAATGGCATAAACCAGGAAATACAAAGAAGACTCACAGAGAGGTTTGTACAGCTCCACTGTACAATGTGAGACTGACGGTATGTCTAATCTGCGGGCACTGCTAGCTCTAAAACTGTGACACGAGCTTGATGCAGACTATTCAGAAGCAGGGTGAATGCTCCTTTTCTGGGGTGTACACTTCTCTGCCAGTGCTACTCACAAAGCTGAAGCTATCTGCTTTCAAGGTAGCTTGTGTTTATATGTTCTCAGTCATGTCATTAGGGATGTGGAAAACAGCATTATGTTAATTAACACAATTAATCAGGGGGAAAAAAAAAAGCTGCTTTCCTAGTTATTTCTTGTAATCTGGCAGTATTTTACAACATCTTAATAGATTTCTTTAAGGTAAAAGTAGCAAAAATAGAAAACAAAACCAGAACAGATCTGGTTCTCTTTAGCCTTCAGGTTACATAAATTAAGAAATTACTCTGCACCTATAGTTGAATAATTCCCTATTATAAGTAAAGCTCACGGGTAGTGATGGATTTTAAAACTGCCTGTGATTCTTAAAACTCCTGGCTTTGGAATAATAATGACCTCAAAATTCTGGAGTAACGGTTCCAGAGGATCAACTCTGAGAAGTAGAGGGAACTAATTATTAAGAAACAGCTTAAGTATTGGGGGAAGTGTGGAGTTTCTTTAAAAAAAGGTGCAGAAGGTATGTGAAAATGGTGTCTCTAAATCACAGGAGAAGATGGGGAGCAATAGGCTGCAGAACTATTTGTGATTTCGCCACATAAAGGACACTGGGAGTAAGCAAACATACGAGAGGGAAGGGCTAATGGCCAAAGAGGGATACGGTGAAAAGTGCCAAAAAGCATTTGAGATTGACTTGGAAAATAATATTAAAATAAACAAGAGAAGGTCACTTACTGTTAAATAGAATGAGGAGGAAAGTGCCGCTACTACAGACATGATGATGTGGAGTCAGTTTGGCCTGGTAGCAAAATTAATTTTTAACATCAGGTCTTGAGAGAACAGTGACGAATGTGAAAATATAGGCAAAGTGGCTCAGGGAACTGAGAACATGAAGGCAAAACCTGGAACTAGGCATAGAGGAGAGATCCTCAAACAATATGTGACATGGACAGCTTGTTTTATGGTGGGAGACAAAGAGTTCAGTGAACTCTTTAGGGAGCATAAGCCAGCAAAGAGAAGGTCCTGCTCTAGCCAGAGACTAGAAAAAGGCTTTTAACCATCAGAGGAATGAGATTCTTGGACAACCTGTGAACTGGGAAGAAAACTGTCTCATTTTAAGGTGATGCTGTGCAATTTATGAAGGGAATAATGCTCTGTAGGTGAACTATGTGATAGGGTGCAAGAGAACCCAAGGACTTAGCATATCCCTCACAATTCTTAGTTCGTACCTTGAAGCACATAAAGAACCAAAACTACCGATTGTGTCAGAAGTATTTGATTTTGCAGTGTCAACATGGGTAGTGGTTTGAGGCATAGATACTTTATTTTGTCTGGATAAGTTTGTCCCATCTTTAGTTTGCATAGAGTATTCAGAGTAGTTACTATCATTTGTGAAAGGCAGCTTAAAGTGACTGATTTTTCATGGCAAGGGAAAAGTTTTGAATATAAATCACTTCTTATTTATTAAAATACTTGCCAGTAGCTCTGCAAGAAGTCTTGTGACTTCTTAGCTTCTCTCCCTGCTTATGAAACCACACACACATCAGAAACTCAGGCCTGACTTTGTATCCCCTCTGCGACTTTGGGAAAATCTGTTCTTTAATTCTGTATGCAGTCTCCCCTCCCTTGATTTGATTAGGTTTAATTAGACTTTAACCCTCCACGTTCCAGGCAGGTTGGATTCTAGTTTTACAGATACTTCTGTTTGACCACAGTCAGAGCAGATAACTGCTTTAACCTTGCTGTTTCTCAGTGTTCTCAATTTGTTATTAGGTAAAGTCAGAAGAAGATTTTAAAGGATGAAAACATTTAAATAGGTTTTGGGGTTTTTTTCTGCTCCATCTATATCTTCCTTCTATTTTCTTTACATTTTTTTTTTTTTCAAGAAGTGTGACAATTTGAACTTATATTTTCAGCCCGTGCACATCTCAAAAACTTGGGTGGCTTCTATTTGTGACAAGGTTTATTACAACCCTTGCTGGTTCAGCAAGGCGAAAGTTACCCCTTAGGTCAAAAAACTACAGCTTTATGTGCAAAGTGGTAGGAGCATATAGTCTTCCATGCTGGATTATGCCAGGTTCTCACTGGAGTTTTAATGTATAGCAGATTCATCACATTGATTATTGCATGTTATATGCCCTGCTCCAAACTTTTTTCACAGACAGCATGAAGGCGTTACAACCTTAGCCACTGTCTAGAGCTTTCAAGTTTTGGAGGTCTGTTCAAGTGCTGGAGATCCCCAATATGATGATGAAGGGAGCAGCAGTCCAACACTGATCTGACAAACAGGACCCCATATGGCAGTATTCTGGAGTCTTGCATGGTAGAGATGGGGAAATGGGCAAAGGCTAATTTTCCTGTCAGGTATAATAGCAGAAGATGTAGTAAAGCAGACCTATACCTGTTCTCAAAATGTGAATGGTATTTTTTTTTCCTCACTCTACCTTTCCCTACAACATTTAGAAAAAAGAGTATTCTTTTAGAAAGGGATAATTGGAAGTTGCCTTAAAGTTCATTTAACATCCTTTCTTCTTTTGCTGAGGCTGGGACCAGGTTGAATAGCATCAAGATCAGTTGCTTGATTTCCAGCAGGTGTCTGGGTGCATTGTTCTGGTCTTGCTCTTCACTGCAGGCATTGGGAGCCTTGAGTAGCGGGAAACACGAGTCCCAGGGTGGCAGTGGAGCTTTTGCTCCACATTGAAATCCCAGAGAGTATCTCTCTGCAGCTGTAATTTTAATTATATAGGATGATCTTCTGCCTTTTACAGAGCAACTACTCAGAATTTAAAAGGAGTCTGGAGGCTTCTGGGGACAGACAGGTTAAATTATAGTTATTACCAGGCAGCTATTTCAAAATTACTACCCTCTGAATAGCAAATCCCCCGCCTCCATGAAACACAAACAAAACAAAAAGTTTACTTGTCCTTCCAGAATTCTTCTGGCATTCAACTCATAACTTACAATTTCCAGCCCTTCACCTCAACACTTTCATTTGCTTTGTAGAAAAAACTTAATCATTATAGTTTCCAGTAGTCAGACTCAGGTCCTGAAATTAAGACACAGATATTTGTTTGGTTTCAATAGGTTTTGTTGTGTAAATGCTAAAATTAATTCTTTCATGTGCCTGAAAGAGCAGGGGGCTGTGTATACCCAAATCTGTATGTTGCTGTTGTCTTTGTGGAGGTGAATTGCTAAACACGTCCCAGTATATAAGGTCCTCATAGCCTTCTCCACTGCATTGTTTAAGGTTGGGCTTGCATAACTGCCCAAGCCACTGCAGCACACTGCTGAGAAGGGCTCTCACATCACTAGCTGGAGAACACAGACTGTGTTCCCTCCTGCCACAGGTCTCCCACAGTATTCACAGAATCACAGAATTATCTTGGTTGGAAAAGACCTTGATGATCATCTAGTCCAACCATTAACCTGACACTGACCATTCTCAAATACACCATATCCCTCAGCGCTATGTTGACCCAACTCTTAAACCCCTCCAGGGATGGGGACTCCACCACCTCCCTGGGCAGCCCATTCCAACGCCTAACAGCCCCTTCTGGAAAGAAATGCTTCCTAATATCCAGTCTAAACCTTCCTTGGTGCAACTTGAAGCCATTACCTCTTGTCCTGTCACTTGTTACTTGGTTAAAGAGACTCACCCCCAGCTCTCTGCACCCTCCTTTCAGGTAGCTGTAGAGGGCGATGAGGTCTCCCCTCAGCCTCCTCTTCTCCAGACTAAACACCCCAGTTCCCTCAGCTGCTCCCCGTAGGACCTGTGCTCCAGACCCTGCACCAGCTTCGTTGCCCTTCTCTGGACACGCTCGAGTCATTCAATTGTCCTTTTTGTAGTGAGGGGCCCAAAACTGAACACAGTATTCCTACCAAGGCACTGTATCGTCCTCCTGGGCATCTCACAAGTGGGTTGAGTTTCTGTTCTTCTGAAAGTCAGCAAAGAGACAACAGGTTTGCTGTAACCACTACGCTGATGCTTGGTCCCAGTGCTGACCCATTCTACATTCTTTCAGAGACAGCATAGTTAGTCCAGTATATGAGGAACTAGGTGTCTCAGCTGCAAGATGAACCTTCCGTGGTCAAATCCTGGGGGATTGTTATGTTTGCACAAAGGTAGATATGAAGGAGTTAAATGGGTGGCCACACACTGGATTATGAGACTAAGAAGAAATACATAACAGTTCCCTCATTTGCTGAGCACAGTCTAGCAAATGTGCAGAATTAAACAGAGGTTCTTTGGAAAAAACATTCTTAGATCTTGTAATTAAAAATGTTTTCCATAATGCATATTCAGATTGCTAGTAGCACTGGAATCTTTCACTCCAGAACAAATCTGGATATATCACATATATAAATATATAAATCACATTTATATCATAGACGTAATTAAAAAATATTTATACAGAAATTATACAGATGTAAACATGTGATCAGTTGCACCGATGAAGTACATTCACAAATGCTTCTGCCTTTATCCTCTACCCATAAGTGTGTTTGCTTGCTAAGAAACCCAACTCCCCAGAACTTTTAAAATGCTAAAGATCTTCTATTGTTTTGTTACATTTTAATTCAACATTCAAGGGATGTTTTTCATATGCCTACTAAATGAAAGGTTTAACCCAGTCCTTCTGATGTGAAATGCATATGGTACATGAGAATAAGCAATATAGTGATGTGCAAACAGGACCCATCTTCAATAGATACATGGGGCTCTCCATTCTGGCCTAGTTCTCTCTGATGAGGCAGGTTCTGTCCTGACTTTTCTGACCTGCCCAGGCAAGCTCAATATGCATGCGATCTCCAGTTTTTCTGCTAAGTGACTGAGCATATTTGTAAGTGTAAATCACATATGCTTGTAAACTATCAATCTACCCTATCTCTAGTCATTTTATGTGAGCGTTTTCTTATGCTATTCCAGAATCTATAATCTGTGGATGAGGGATGTTAGGGTGCATTCCTGCCAGTTCCCATGACTATCTGTTTATGAACAAGTTGTTCATGAATTTGTCTAATCCTTTTTTGTACTTACTGATACTACTTTCATAACTGTGGCAGCAAGTTCCAGAAGTTTAATGCCCATTATGTAAAAAAATACTTACTTTTATCTGTTCTGAACTTTTAAGTAAACCTCAACTTAAGTGTTTTAGTTCTGCATTTCTGCGCCTCTTCAGTTACATTACATCCTCCTTGAGCTGTGGAGACCACAGCTGCACACAGAACTAAAGGCATGTGGGGCCCCATGGCTGTGTAAAGTGGAAGAACCTGTGCTGATGATGCTCAATGTGTTGAGTTTTTCTGGCAGCTTCTTCTCACTGAGCTGTTGGTGTCAGAGATGGCTCCAAAATCTCTTTCCAGAGTTGTCACTACCAGTGCTGGGTGTAAACATAGGTTACTAGGTTATTACAGCAATTTATCATGCATGTAGTTAACTGCGTTGAAGCTCATCTGCTGCTTACTCTCTCTGTTTTGTGAGATCCTTCTCGCAAAAGCCTCTCCAAGAACTTAGGATCACCCCACACTGGGATTAATTAATAATGCCCTCCCATCTGCAGGCCATTGATGAAGATGTTGAATGTAGCTCGTCCTGACACTGACCTCTGGGGACTCCACTACTGCCTCCTCTCTATCCTGAGAAGTGACCTTGAAGTCCTACTTGCTGCTTCTTGTCCTTTAACCAGCCTTAGGTCCATAAAAAGGCCTTTCCTAAACCTTGCAGCAGCTTAGTTTTCTAAATAACCTTTGATGTAGAGCTTTATCAAAAGTGTTTTGAAAATCCACATATGCTTTGTCTGCTGGATCACCTTTGTTCACATTCATCCTGACTGAGCTGTGGGCCACCACGAGGCTGGTAGAGTGGGATCCATTTCTACAGAAGCTTTTGTTTCCTACTCTGCTCGGATACAGACAAGCTGTTTTTATCTATGCATCAGCTCCCTGAAACAGTTGCTCTTTTTAATGGTAGTCATAGGTGAATGCTATTTGGTTCTAGTAGCATTAACAAACAACTTTTCTATTTGCTTGGAAAAAAGGTTTTTTCCATTCCTGTAATCCTCTAACATTTTCTGTTTCAAACATTATTTCTTATTTAATAAAATCATGCTCAGCTGCATGAAAGTGGAGGCTTATACAAATGCTGCAACCCCTGTAAAAAGTTTTCTTTCTTAGGTTAAGCATTCTTTTAAGTGACCTGCAAACACTCCTTCTGCACTTCGTCATCTTTTATGCACCAGTTTGTGCTGTAGTAGCAACTTGTGTTTCACAGCCCTAGTGTATTGAAATTTATAATGGGGCAATCCTCTTCCTTTTCAAGTCAGTGGGAGTTTAGCCTCCTTAATGGCAAGATCAGGTGCAAGACAACATAAAGTCTCTAAAAGAAAAAATCCAAGCCAAAGTCTGCTTTTGCTGGTCTTGGCTAAAGAGGAAGTATGTCTGTGGGAAACAATTTGGGCTGCCCTTAGTTGTCATGCCTAAGACCTGAGTCACTGTGCTCCGCAGCCTGTGCTGCAGTAGATCCTCCTGCCTCACAGGAGTACCAGGCAGGACGTTTGTTGAGTGTCTTGGGTACTTCAGCTCCAAAACCCTGCACCACATCATGGCACGGTGTATTCTGACTTGGATCTGACATAAATTCCCAGCATTAAGCTGGTTGTTCAAGTGGTTGGGACGGAGAATGAGAGTTGAAACATTTGTTACATCCCTGGCATGAGAGGGTCTGCTTGGGATATAATCAGCTCCATCTAGTCTTCAGAAAAGTGCTGACCCAGTCTAAAATTTTCTGAATGTTCCACTAAAAGAACAGTGGGGCTTTTTTCTTCCTTGTTTTGTTTATTTGTTTGTGTATTTTTGGGAGCATGCCAGTTTTATTGACCTTTTGAGGGCTCCCTGTGTGAATAAATCGTATCATGGGGAACTTTGCTTAGAACAAAGACACCCAAGGAGATTCTTCATTGCTGGCCTGAAAGCTTACAAGGATACTGGGTGTAAGTGACAGTGGCCTTCGAAGGCTGAGATTTGGGTACTAACTCAGATTTAAGTGTACACTCATCTTAACCCCATTATATGCCCAGAAATCCTCAGGAGGCAGAATTGAGGACAAAAGTGCAGTTCCCATTGCCACATGGCCTGAAGTAGAGTCCAGAATGTTTTTGAACACAGAGCTGGAGTTGAATTAGGTGCCTGCTCAGAAAAGTCATCAGTGCACGCAGACAGTGCCACAAAGGCTGTGTTTCCATGTGACTGCAGTCCCGCAGCTAGCCTGGGAAAGAGAGGCAGGACTGAAAGGCTGGGCACGGGATCACAGCCTTATTGCCTAGGCAGGGATTTGTCTTCTGCCAGCTAGTGCTTTGGAGAGCCTGAGGCCCCCTTGAACCTTTCACTTACCATAATCAGCACTTTTTCTGGTTAGTCCTTCAGATGTGTGAATGGGATTTTGGGGATTGTCAAAACCCCTTTGATTGACATCGCCTGTGCATGCATTAGGGTTATTTGATACAGACTGTAAGTGGATGGGAGGGAGGGACGCAGTTGAGAAACATTCGAAATGTTTTGAAGAAAGATGTGGGTAACGGAGGGTTAATGTCTGCTTTCTTATGCCCAGCATACAGTCAGCTTGTGCAGTGCCTTGGCAGAACAGCCAGAAACGCTCCTGCCATGGTCAGCATTACCCTTTCCCACTCCTCCACATTCATACCCCCTTGAGCATCCCCTTTTTTGAGCTTAATCACTGGAATCTTCTCTAAAGGTTGGTAGGCAGGTTCAGGGTGTTTGGAGGATCTGTTTCCATGGCAGCCGGGCTCCTTTGCTCCCAGACTGCAGCTTGGGAGGAGACAGTGGGGAGAGCAAGAGAAAGTCATTAAATGTGCCAATTAGTATGCAGGACCAGGGCTGCTGTGGCAGGCAGTTCTCGACAAGGCGGGCAGCAGTAGGGGTGCCTTGGCTGCACGGAAGACCAGAGGAAGATGGAGTCGCAGGCATTTGACTGCAGGAGCTGAAGGGCAGATGCCGCTGGCTGAGGCAGCAAGAAGGGTACCACACCAGACATATACCAGCTGTTTTCCATATGAGCTCTCTGGCATCATTTACACCCCATAAACTAAATGCCCCAGAAATAGGGGAGCACCTAATTTCCTGTTGGGCAGGAACAGGGACAAAAATTACACATTCTGAAATTTGTGCATTTGATAACCAGTCAGATATCATGGTGACATTCAGCTGGAGAACTGCAGAGAGCGGAGGGGGAACTTAATTGAGATGAAAGTAATATATTTTCTCTGCTGCCACTTAGCTTGTAAAGTATGGCAGGGCATGACTTTTAGAAAAGATGCAGCTTGGAGACCAGGGTGCATTTTCATGGGAACAAACAACAGGGCTCTGCTAGATTCTAGTTCTGATGCGGGGGGACATGCTGCCCCCTCCTGTAGACTATCCAGTTTCTGTTGGACATGTTTTTTTTCTTAATTTCTTCACCTAGTTTGACTTTTTTTTTTTTTTAGATTTCTGTGTTCTGTTAAATGGTTTCAATATTTTGACCTGGGCTGACAAGATTTCAGTCAGAGCTACATGTATTTTATGCAGCTGTACAGGAGCTACAAATGTTTTGTGATATTTCTGAATAAACAATCCAATGTGACAGTCACAGATTGCTAAAGGGATTAATGCTATTATGATATAGATGTGCTAAAATATTTTATCTCTAAAAGGAAAGCATTCTATGTATCTTCACAGGACACTGACTGCTATTTTAGATTTTGATTTCTTTTTAGAAACTGCTGATCGCTTTCTCCCATCATTTCACTTTCCATGGAAAGAATCTGTATAGAAAATTTCAGAATAATTTGCATATTAATTAATCACTTTGGTTTTGCTTGGTTTTATTTAGGTTGTAATATAATCCATTCCCTTCACACAATATATGTTTGCTCCCTATAGTTGTTTCAGCGCTTTACCTGGGATCCAGTTGTTTCAAGACATGATTTATTGATCTTGTGTAAACCTTTGTTCGTTTTTTTCCTGTGAATCTCTGTAAAATGTGCCTTCCGTCAGTGCAGATCTTGTGTATCTGAGTTGTACATGGAGCAGTTTTGAGCAGGGGAAGAATTCCTCCAGGAATTCCTTCTAGAAGTGATAATGGAAATAATTTAGTGACTATGGTATTGCATTGAGCTGCTCCTCATGCCCCTGCCAACCTCTTACCATGCACACTGCCCAGCACCTGAAACACACTGGGAATCCTCTGGATGTTGGACTCCCTCATATTCAAGGAGGTGCCACTGTCTGCAGGAAGCTGCCCTCCAAAAGCATAATGTTCCTTTTCACCTCCCAGCCATCCAGCAGCACACACTGCTGAGATTTTTCTTAGCAGACCTCTGTAGGTCTTTGCTTCACTTCAGAACCAATCTATAGGATGCACTGTATCAAAAAACATGCTGTAGAATGTGTGACCTAAATTGAGTATCCGTCACATTTTATTTTTAATCATCTGAGCACATTTTGTTTTAAGTTTCCATTGAAACTTAAATCCTTTGGAGGCATCTGGCTGGTTTGTTTTGCTGGAAAACACCAATATTTTTAATTTCAAAATTTCTTGCTCAAAACTATTCCAAATATTTCATGTTGGGAAAATGTTCAGTACTTTTTGCCTTATACAGCATCAAAGGAATTTCAAAACATTGGTAATTCTGACAAAGAGCAGAACTTTTTTTGACCACTGTGGTTTTGTTGAATACTCTAGTAAAGTGACTTTAAGTAGCCTAGGGAGAAGTTCATATAAATCAGGATTTCTGGGAAAGAGGATTTTAAGGGAAGATGTTCTCAGCCCAGAAGAAGTAAAAGGTGAAATTTCAGCTGCCTTGCTGAGTCTTATTCTGCTTATCCCATTCTTACACTCAGCTGCTTCTGATACTTCTGAATCACAATGTATTAACATGATAGTCGGAAGTTATTGTGATTCTTCTATCAATCAGTCCTCAGACTACATACAACCATCTCTTCCTTTAGAGAGATAGCTATTATTCTTTGTACTGGCAATACAGAACAAAAAGGTCTAAGGGCTCAGTTCCACATTGACTGCTTCTGGATACTGTTGCTCAATATAAAAATACCCATTTCTTTAGAAGAGTAGAAAAAGGTCGAACTCTAGAACCTGCATCCTTGCTTATAGATGTAACTCTATCTTTCATTTAAGTTAGTGCATTTTTCTCTTTCTTTGCATACATACCTGTTAGTCTCATAATTACTCATACAGCGATAGTGTTTTATAGGATTAACATAAAATATTAAATTTAAAATATCTTTAAATACTAAAAATCTTGACAATATTAATGATAATATTTTCCCATTATTATGTCATGTTAAAATTAATTACTCTGGCAATGAATTTGTGGCAAATACATGGTAGTGATTGGCATCCATCCCAGTGATAAAAATTAGCAGAAAATGTACATTAGTTCTTCTCTTGCCCTCCAGCTGAGAGTGTTATGAGCGACTTGCTTGGCATGGCCTTGTCATGGACCCACAAAGATTAGTGCTAAAGCATGATCACAGTATGCAAGCCTTGGACAAAAAGGATATTTACAGATGCTGAACTTGCCAGTTGTGTATTTCTACTTAGGCTTCTCAGAGAACAGGGACATGGATAGTAATGATAAAGGATCGTTGACCCAGTATTAGACATTGCAGAAGAAATTCCTGGTACAAATGCAGAATAACCAGAAGCTGTACATCCATTGCAAGATGATGCAAATGCATTAACAGTTTTGGAGGAAAAATCTACCTGTGGTAGCAGATGTAATCCCAAGACCCCTAGCAATTTAGGGTCAGTCTGTGTCCTGTGGTTCTTTCCCCAAACCTCTGCCTAAGTTTCACCTAGGGAGAGCACGGAGCCTTAGCCCAAGAGGTTTTGCTCCCTGACTCAGAGGAAGGCCCTACTGACAGTGACAGCTGAAAAGCACAATTTCATCAGGGCTTTCTGACAGCCACTCCCAACCTGTGAAATCCCCCAGGAGCCAGTGGAAGTTGCCTTGTCTCCTGCCCATAAGGTCCCTGGCATCCTTCAGGGCAGTGGAAAACTGTGTTCTCTTAGAGAAGGTACCAGTTCTGCCTTACTCTCTTATTCACTACCCTGCTCTTGCGGGGGAAAACAAATGAGCAAGGACACTGCAGTTTTTGTGTCCTGTGTGCTGGAAAGGTGAAGTGATATTTACTATTCTTATTCTGAATATGGTGTTCATTTCAGCAGTGTTCATTCTGAATATTGCATTCCTTTTTCTGAAGTAGAAGAGGGTTGAGTCTTCTCGTATGGTGGCAGTGTTTTGATCGTAGATCACCTTATGCAGGAATCTATTAATGTTACTGGGTGTTTACTGAAATAGCTGAAAGGCACATGCAAGATTAGGGCTGAAAGAGTCTTCCAAGGCTTCAGCCAATCCATAAGGGGACTGAGTGCAGTAAGAAGGTTATGTGGGACATAGTGCCCATGGATGACTGCTTGTGTGCTTGCTTATTGGAGATGCTTTATAATAGATAGAAGGCTGACTGGTCATCCATTCCTGCATGCCCTGATCTATGGTTGTGACCATTTTGCTTTTTTCTCAGGTCCTGTTTACCCTCTGCACTCCTTCCATCCTCACACCCTCTTTTCTTGTGGTATTCATCTTGATTCCTTTCTCCATTCCCTAGGGCTAGGATGTTGTTGCTTAGTTTAGTAGATGCTTCTTCATTAAAGTGCTCTTGCTGAGCATAAAGAGGCCCTTGTTTGAGTAAGTGCCCATTAGGGGGAGTAACCCGTATTAGGTACATTTAACAGGCAAAGTTCTCCCCTGCTTTCTCTAGAGCCAAGACAGTCTTAGAGACAGTAACTTCCTTCTGCTGTTACTGTGTCAGGCCTGTCACAGGAGGACATGGACGCTGGGAAGCTGTCTGACCTCAAAGAGGAAGAAGTTGGATTGAATTTTGTTCAGGAATTGTGAGACTTAATACCTGTTTGGTAGAAGCATGGTCTGTATTGTTTCACATACAATACTCACTGTTACCTCTTCGAAGCAGGCAAAGTACGTACATGTAGCATTATTTGGGGGTTTCAGATGGCTAACTTCTACCTGACTACTTCCTTAGATCAACAATTCTCACACAAAACTGGAACCAACTCTCACTTTCCAGAATGGTGTTGTATTGACCATAACAGTGAGGTCTCAGTAAGACTTAAGCAGCCTTACCAAAAACATTGCAGTACATTTACTATCATTCTATAAATATTTTCCTATGTAACTAGATGACAGATACATGTCAAAACTAAGTGGCATACATTTTGTGATGGAGTCTTCATGATCTTGCATTAATCCTGTTCCTTCACTACTCAGTTCATGTTTCTCGGCAACAGAGCACCCAATCACTCATACATGGATAATCATGCAAAGTGTTCAAAAGAATTTAAAAGCAATTTAAAACAGATCAAAGACACAGTTCAGCAACTTGGAGGACATTCATTTAAAATGTCAGTATTCACATGGAATTGCCATGCCATGCTTAGCAAGGCACCCTCCTTTGTCAGTGTTAGCTAGCCAGTGATAAACCAACTGATGAAATGAACATGAGACTTACGTAACACTCATTTTGGATGTTCTGGAAGACTACTGGGGCTTTCATACAGAATGGGTCTTGCACAGTACAGTGGCTTTCCATCTCAAAATCATTATGGAAGGAGGAAGATCCTTTCAGGAGATAAGTTAGTGGTGCATGTGTTTTGTGTTAAAAGCCTCTTAACTAGTTCGATGACTGAAGTGTCTTGAAGGGGTACTCCTATCTGGCAGAGAGAAAACGAAAATAGAACAAGACTGCAGCCTAAGTATGGGGCCAAAGCTAATAGGAACACACCCTTCTTGTAGGCAACAGTGCACCATAAAATGAAAATATCCTGATGGATACAAGATCCAGGGACGTTTTCAGTGGAAGCAACCACAGAGGCTAAGATGCAAGGTTGGGTGAAGGTGACAGCCTAATACACAGAAAGAATAATAGATTTGCCTGGCAATAAACCAAAGAAAACTATATACCAAGGCCTGAGGCACATAACATTTTAATAAGAACACCACTGAGTACATTTGATAATGCTCCATGTGGATCAAGCTGAACATATCCAAAGGGTATTATAAGGTAGCATGACTTTAAAAAGAATTGCAGACTTCATGGAACAATATTTCGAAAGTTTTCATCTGAAGTAGATGAAAAATACTCTGAAGTGCAAAGACTCAAAAACATTATTAGGGGTATCATATCATGTAACCAAGTTAAACTGCAGCTGCTATGGTGAGCCCATTTGTAATTTTTTAGAAGTGGCTAGAAAAGGTGTTATTATTATGTATGACATATATTCAAGGGTGTGTAGGAGCCTCATGTAGATCAGGACTTCATTGACCTAGGCATTATACAAGTAGGCATTATACAAGCATAGGGCGAAACCTAGTTGAGCCTAGTTTAAATATGACTTGGTTTAGTACTAGATTTTCACAGAGATGGATTTGGGAGTCCTAGTCTGAAGTATTCCTGAACTGTCCAAAACACTGGGACTGTAAGCAATTGTAGAAAACCCCAAACAAATTAAAATATGTTTTCTTAACAATATGATACATTCATTTCCCATGTGGCTTATTTTGAGTATCTCCAGGACCCTCTTGAATCTAGTCAACTCTAGAGTCTGGGAATGCTGCATGTAAGATTTATATTGAAGATGATACAGTTGACCTGAATTTTTAACAATAGATATCTCAAAAAATTAAACGACTGTCCTAACTACTTTGGTGTAAAATTGAAGCCTATTTTTTAAAAAATACCATATTAGCTTTGAGCTTCTAACCTTCGAGCTCTCAGTTTTACTGCAGATTCTACTTTTTTTATTTGAGCCGTGAAACTAAAAATACATTTATGCATTGATTTTTAATTAATTATAGTATTACAGCAGTGCAGCAAGCAGAGGACTCAAACGTTTAAGAGGATTCTTACTCACCAAGAGAGGAAGGTGAGCATGCATGAGGAAGGAACCATCTCACTGTTGCATGTTTACAGGAAGGAGTAGCTTCATCCTAGGAGGAGGTAGAAGATTTTCCGGAAGACTCCCTTGGGGGACTGCAAAATTTCTGAGGGAGAATCAGGGAGAGTAAGTGTAGCTGTAGGTTTCTTTCCCACCCACCTCTTCTCCTTTGCCCACACACCACTAGCATTTGGTGAAGGATGTGCAGAGTACGTTGCAAAGTCCATAGTGTGGTGTGGAAATCCATATGTGTTAAATCTTCAGGGAGCCCTTACCCGACATGCAGCAATGCTGGTGAAGAGTCCTGTATCCTTTTAGAGATCTCTGTGACCATCCTCTGTTTATCGGGATCACCTAGTAATGAAAAAATTCAACAGGATTTATTTATGTCAGAAAGCCAAACCTCTACCTGGTGACAGGCCATCAGGGAATGGATCCACCCAGGGAAATCTTAGGGTTCATTTCTTACTAGATTAACACTTTCTGTGAATGCTTGCATGTCAGGAGATTATTTGGCCTCATTTTAGATGCAGAAGGAAAGATGCTTCAAGCATCAGAGATATGATTTACAGCTCAGTGTTGGTGTTAAACAAAAGCAGTCAGGTGAATTCTGAGCCATTGTGTACACAATGCAGTATAGCATTTTCCAAATGGAAAGAGGCAGTGCTGAGGGTAGAGACAGGCACTGAGAACAATTAAGAAAAAAACCCAAAACCAAAAACCAATGTTGTGGTTCCAAGCCCTCTGCTGGTGTAAATTCTCCCTTTACACCAGTGTAGAAATTCAGCCAAAAGCTATAAAATTATTTCATCACTACTTGGGCTACACTTTGGTTCTTATGTCCAGGAATGGTATTTTAAGCATGACTTGAGGAATAATTCAACATATGAATTTGATAAGAATAATTTAGAATTTTGCAAGCCCCATAGCAGTAATTTTTTTATTTTTTTTTTTGGTAATAGTGGTTACTGGTATCTTTAGTGATCATACTGCATGTTGTTTGATGGATGCCTCATTTCAGAGCAAATTCCTGTTTCAACTCATAGAATGATATCATGGTACAAGTGAGGACACAAAAATTATAATTCACAGAAGGAAAACTAATTTTTACTGTTGTATTTTAGTGAAACTATTCTTTTGTGTTTTCCAGTTTATGTAAACAAATTATGGTCTAGAGAAAGTGAGAAGCAGGAAGCATCATTGCAGAGGAGAAGGAAAACAAACACAAGGACCTTACATTGCCTTATTTATTAGCATCTGGCTGAGGACCGGTATAATTTAGTATCTCTCAGGTCACTGCCAACATGGCTGTCTATCTGCATACGTTTAGATACACCTGTTGACACTATTAGTGTAGACATTACCAGTGCAGGCACTGAAGACATATCAGGATTGTGGTTGTGGTCATACTTCTCCATTGCTCTTCAGTCAAGTAGAGAGAAGTCTTCACAGAAAAGAGCATTTGCCAATTCTCTGAAATAGTAAGGTTTTTGGTCTCCCTTTGTCTTCATGAAACCTTGCTCTGCCTACTTGATGCTTCTGGCTGGAAGGAATACACCTCTGGACTCTCTTCAAGGCAGTAGTTGACAGATTTGATCTGACTTGACGTGCCCAGCATCATACCGGTAGCCTATGAACAAGCCAAAATAGATGACATAAAATGGTTGACTTATTTATGTCCATTGTGCACGGGTGATTCAAAACAACCTCTTTCATTTGTGGGGAAGATGCGGGAACTCAGTAGGTTTGCCCATATTCTTTGGATTTGAGAAAATAAAGACTACTCATTTTGTTGCTTCATATAGGTGTAACAATTTGTTACTATTGCTATTTGTGATAAATTAAACACCCAGAGAAAAGGGGGGAGGCTACCTAGCAAAGGTCACAAACTGGAACATCTGAGACATTTCAGGCCAAAATTATGGTGCTCCCATGCAGTGTACATTATAGAATCACTTTTGTCACTCACAAGAGAGAAGTAAAGCTACAAACCGAGCCCTGTTGCTCCCTTCTTCTCCTGTGATGTAATTTGACATGACCTATAGAGACATGCTATGTTAACCTACAGTAAATTTGAAAAAAATGTTGGTTTCAGTAAAATAAATATGGGGAAAAGTTGTGATCTCTAGTACTTGAGAAGTAGCTTTCAGACCTGACATCAGGATTGGAGATATCCTAGTGAGCACGAACTGGCTTACGTGGTATCGTACTTGACTTTCAGAGTCTGCCCTCGAGCAACTGCTACTTGTTGATATTGACTCTGCAGTTCAGCTATTATCACATTGCACCTCAAACCACCTATTTAAAAAAGCAAACAGAAGTTAGGATTTCAGCTATGGTACCGACTTGTAGAGGCCAGTTTTCCAATGCATATTAAAGGTTATTTTTAAAACTTCCCTGGTCCTGGTAGCCCAGATTACTTCGGATTAGTATATAAAAGTGGAATTTGATATTTTATAAACTGTTTGCTTTAAAAATCAGAAAGGCAATAGTTGTAGTTCATTAATATTGCATTGCAAAATTGTTTTGCTGTCAACTTGGACACATTAGATGATTATTCCAGAGCCTGTGAGGATTTTAACATTATTCCAGCTGCTTGTCTGCAGGTACCTGATACCTCTCTTCATCCACTGGTACAACCCACAGACACTCAGGTGTGGAAACAGTGGTAGGGTACAGGTGACATAGTGATGGCTTTTTGTAAAGCAAAACACAGGACTTCACATTCTGAGTTGCAAGTTGTGCTGCTGGGGTGATCATTAACTATGCTATGGTGTAACTTGATATGGCAAATTAGGAGAATACAAAGTGCTTTAAATCCCATCTCCCTGCTTTTTCACCAAGGTCCTAAATTCACATCTTCAAAAATGAATCTAAATGTCCACTGAATTCACTGAAGTACACTGTTCAAGTTGTCTTTCCTTTCAGTTTACCACAGTATAGCTCCCTTTATTATTATGACTTAGATTATCATTTATTGTTTAACACCAGAAATTTTTCTCATTTTAAAGTAAAAACTCTTATATTTTAAAGGAATATGCTTCTTTTTTTCAGTCATACACACTTCATCCTGGGACACTGAAGATCCTATAATATACTGACTTCACAGTGCTGCAGATTTCTACTCATTTAAATTTCCTTCTGTCCCTCTGATGATAGGGAACATTTCTGTTAATCAGAGAGGTGAATCTGTCACCTTCTTAATAGCACTCATCTGATCTTACCTCCAGGGCACTTCATCTTCCTTTCTTGGAAGAGTAAGTGCTCTGTTATGCAGTAAGGACTACAGTTTATTAATTATCCTGTATATTTGGCTGACCCAATATGATACTGTGTTGTGCAAAACAGAACAATAGATACAGGTTCTGTATCTTTTAAACTTAGCATTTGAAAAGATCTTTGTAAGATACCAGATTCTAAGATACATGCATTCATTCATTCATTCATTCATTCATTCATTCATTCATTCACATATTCTAATTCCATGTGGTAGCTCTCCTTCATTCCACCCTTTTGGCAGAATTGCTTCTAGCTCTCCATAAGCGTTGCTGGAAAGTTTGATAAGAACTGCATATTGCAATGTGTGACCCACCTACGTAAAAACATAGGAATAGCTTCTCCAATGGCTTCTCCAGTCCAGGATCCTATTACTGTGAGTAACCAGTGCTCGTGGAATAGTATGAAAACAGGTTAAGCATATGTTAATATTTCCCTCACGTACTCTCTTAGCCTCCAGCACTCTGCAGAGCATCCTTCCTGGGCCAGAGATGGTATCTTAGTGTTTGATAGCCCTTGTCAGATTTTATCCTCCATGAGTGTGTTTAATGGCTTTTTTGATCCCAGGTAAGCCTTGGAGGTTGGCAGTATCTTGTGGCAATGAGTTCCACAAGCAACCGTACAGTATGTTATGGGATACCTCTTTTTGTTTGTTATGAACCTGACATTTACAAATTCAATTTGTTGTCTTCAGGTTCTCACATTCTGTGAAATTCTTGAGTAATTGGTCTTTATTCATCTTCTCCATATTGCTCATGGTTTCTTTCATAGAAACTAATGAGAAGAATTGTATCTCCTGTGACACAGAGTTGACACGCAATATTGAACTGATGTTGCACAACTGAAGAGAGAATTTACAGTGTAATAGATGTTGTTCTAGACATTGTTTCAGTCTTCTGACAAGACCACTGGTACAATTAATTAAGAACTTTGGACATAAGCTCCTTTTGAATAGAGATGAACTCAAGCAGGGTTAAAAGTGAAAATGAAAGGACACAGCTTTAGATATTGGTTAATAATCTGCCTTAGTTCATAAATGGAGTGGCATGGCTTGTTATAACTGTGAAAATAATATATTGTTTTTCTGCAAATGGACATGGCAGGACTGATGATATTTTAAGAGGAGTCATTGACTTTGTCTGCAAGGCTAGGGCATGGAAGAAGGGAAAACAACAATTATTGATTTTTTTCTTGTGCTGAGAGAAACATCTACCAGCATTTTTGAGGGGAAAATGTCCTAAGATGGGGAAGCAAGTCAGAAGACCAAAACATAATAGTGAAAACTACCCTAAAATGCTGTAATCCCACAAGTATACAGGATTCTTTTTTAGGAGGGGGTGAAGAAGTGAATCAAAAAGTATAGCTTGGTTCCAGTTTGACAAACTAAGATCCAGTTGCATTGAAGAGACTGAGTATATACTTGTCACATGACAGTTAATTTAAGCATATGCTGAACTGTGTTGCTGCTTTCAAGACTACCACCCTGAACTGCAAGAAGTCTGAGATCAGCAGGGCTCTGGAGAGATGCAGCAGTCAAGCCAGATGGGGCATTGGGTGGGGTCAGGGCTGGAACCCATGAGCTAGTCATTCAGGTTCATTGAGCTCACAAAGTAAAAAGATTACTTTTATTCTGTTGGCAGAAAAAGCATCACTCGTCTTTAGAGAATATACAAAACGTTGTGACACATATTACTGCAATGGCACTCTGTGGGTGTCGTGGGAACCTGGGAACACTGAACGTAAATGAGGATGTCTGTTTTCCAAGGCTATGGAATTGGTTGCTGTGCTTTTTACTGCATGAATTCAAAGTAATAGACTACTGAAAGCCAGAAATTTTAAAAGGTGGAGAAAGGGTTATGTAATACAGTGCCTGCAAAAGCAGGAGGTTGGATTTGATGTCCTCTCCAAGACTGCTGGAACCTCTCCAAATATGACCACCAATATTTAGCAGGAAGAGACTTTACTCCCTGTTCTGGCTAGTCGCTGTCCTGTCCTTTGGTCAGTGCCTGCAGCACCCTACAGCATGGCTCTGGACCCCAAAGCCCTCTGTGGTACCGTCAGCATCACAGCCCCCAGTGCTGCTATGGTAAGAGTGGATTGCAGCTGGCATGCATTGCAAAAATGTGTCTGGTTCATTCAGCCCTTCCACTTCATGGTACAAATGAGTAAGGCCTAAACCTGGTGTGAATTGATTGAGTGGTCATCTTAGCAACTTTATTTCTTGTGCCTTTCCCAGCCTGTGGCTTGCAGCTTATCTCTGCAGCCCCACATATGCTCTGTTTCTTCTTCTTATCTCTCTAGGTTGCCTTCCCCCAGCTCCACCCACAGCCTCCTGTTCCCAGCAGGAGCATGAAGCTCCATTTTCTCATTCTTTGTAAGAGAGCATACCCATTTGTTCACAAACATTGGGCAACAGGGCTTTGGTTTCCCATGGCAGTTGGGCAGTAGAATTTGAAACAGTGACCAGGGCAGGTTATGAACAGATGCATTTTTAATTGGCATAGGGAAATTGCAGTGATTGCCTGCAATCACTGGTTGATGATAGTCAACTGAGGGCTCTTCTTCTAGCAGTAATATGTGCAAGAAGGCTGGGTTTACATTGGATGGATGGATGCATGCATGCATGCATGCATGCAAACTCTTGGACAGCAAAAATCAACTTCCACAGAGTTACATACTAGGCCTGGTTTCCTTCTTAAAACCAAATTTCTGCATTAGACAAGACTCACCATTTCCTAGTGAAGGAGGATACAGAACATGCAAAGCCAGAAAGTGAACAAATTATCGATCTCTAGAGTTAAATGCCAGGCTTCAAGACTAAGACATGGTGCTTGTACCGCAATCCTTGAAACTTGACGTTTGCAAATAATGAAAATAATTTTCAAGGTCAGCTTATCTGGCACCTTTCAAAGTGCTAAATTCTTTTAAAAGATGAGTACTAAAAGTAGTGACAGGTGGAATGATGTATTGTTGAAAGTGCAACATTTCATATGTGAAACAGTGTGGTGGTTTCCCCTTGCAAGTGCTTCTTTGGAAAATATAATAGTTCATTGACCTGGCATTTCAGTCTCCTCCCTGTGGATAGTTTGTGCATTGCAAAAGCTAGTTCACCAGGCTTTCTGCTTCAGATTCTAGCTTAATATTGGTAATAAATCAACTAGTGAATGTAATACAAGGCTACAGCTGGGCTAAGGAGTGCGTGCTTTCATAAACTGACAGTTGGAAGCAAGTACATAAGTCCCAGAAAAGATCTGCAGAAGTGCTATTCTACATAAAAATGAACCATCATAATGTAGCTGCTTTCAGGTAAGCATCAAGAAAATTTACCCTAATTTGTATCTATAAAATGGTCGGTTTTGCAGCATTTTTACAGCTACTGTATAGATTTTAAAGTGATAGCATATTGTTAAAACTGTAATACTTTTAAACCTGTCATAACCTTAGCTAGACTGAATATAAAGGTGTTATTTACCTACAACAGTAAAGTGCTTAGCACACAACCATTTTAGAATTACGTGTCTCAAGCAGCATGCAACAGTGTGTACAGCAGAGACTTTAAACTGCAGAGTGCTAATGATATGAGACCTGTGTAATACTTGTGTTTCTTATTAAAGCATATGCAGAAGACATCCTATTGAAGCACTCAGCACCTTTGAAATTTGGTTGGTGTGGTCATGTCGTTCTTCCTTGGTCCTCGAAAAACACTCCTTAGCCTTGCTCAGAGTTTGGCAACAACAGTGAAAGGGCACTCCACCTCTCTTCACTGCTATAACGGCACAACTGTGGGTGCTTGGACACTACAGTCCAAGAAAGATCAAAAGAAGCTCACAACTGACTGGCAGTTTGTTTCAGACATCCTGAAAACAATGGTGCGGAGTCCCAGGATTCAGTTCAAGAAAGCTCTGAAGCATGTGCTTCATTTTAAGCATACACCTGACACAGCCCTTAATGCTTTTCTGAGCTAAGTGAGTGTTGACCCAGTAAACACTGTTCGTTAATAACAAAGGAAATGCGCATTTAGAAAAAGTGCCTTTGGCCAGGCCCTGACTCATGCTTTCAGTGTGGCTGAACTGAAATCTGAGTTGAAACTGAAGGTGCTCTTGGACCACAGGTAGATGCTCAGCCTGCCACTGGTGATGCTCAGTGTTGCACAGATATCCTGTCTTCATTGCAATGCCATCTGGAAAGAAGAGGACCCACTATAATATTTATTGATACTTTAAAGGCATTAAATACTATCTTTTCAAAGATGCTGAGGTGTTGGCAGTAACTTTGCCTAAAATGATTGCTAAGTGATGGAGACACCTCAGGAATTCTCAGTCCTGGACAAACACTCTACCCCAGTGTTTTACCTTTGGGGACAGAAATGGACACAGGTCCAGGCAAGATGATGTGCGAAGAACACCAAAGAGCCCCATGTCATGTACTTACCTGTAAATTGAATTTTTGCTGTCAGCACTGATGAGTCAGTCTTGCTATGAGAGGCAGCTAGGTCTGTGATGTTACAGATCAGTGCATTGAAGAGTCATTATTTGTGGTGATTTATCGCTCTAGAGGTGTGCCATTCATTTTACTGAATGGCACTGTAAACTCAGTATGGAGTCCTACCTCTGTGGTTCTGTAGCAAGGAACCATGAGAAAAGATTTGGTGAGTGGGGTTTTATTAATTATTTTTTCAAAACCTCTTGATGTAGGATGTGACCAATAATAAAAACTAGAAACACATACTTTATTGTTTATAGCTGTCATTAATTTTTAAAGAATGAGTCAAAAGAAACTGCTGAAAAGAACCAGTAGCAGAGACTGTATGATGAGCAGATCTAAGAGCCATTTTTAATATTTGATGAGACCGAAAACTTCTCATCACTAACCGTGTTTTAATGGCACTTGCCCTTTGTCTGAGTGTATGTGGCTGTATGTTTTTAAGGGACTAACTTTTCTGAATTTATAATGCAATACTTCTCAAGATAGGGGTAAAAGTGGTGGTTCAGATCTGTTTGGATGCCATGTCAGTTTAAGTTATGATTACGTGGGAAACGGAAGCTTTGTTTTCATCTCAGCCTGTTCCTGTGTTACTTTAAACTCTCCACATTGAGTGACTTCTCAGTCAAAGATTATTAAAAATACTGATGCGCAGAGACTTACATCTAGTCTACCTGCCCAAGGGGTAAACTGTAACATGTTCTAAGAGACTTTCAGAATGGCGTTCATTCAATGAAAGATCCCATTCAATGTGAGCTGATTTGGATAAGGGTCCATGCCTTACAAGTTATTTATTATCAGGGGAATATATCCAAAGGGCTGATTTTTTTTAAAAGCTGTGTAGGAGTGGATGGTTAATGTGGAACAAAATAATTTAATGCATTAAATATTGAAATTATCAACAGAAAATACCATTGCTTTAATTCACTTAAAGTTAGGATATTAAACCATACAGATCCTGATCCTACTCTGTCATGAAGTAAGACCACTGTTCCTTTATGAATTTCATTTGATATTGCTGAGGAGAATCATCAGTGCAGATTTAATTTCATGAATCTTCTTTAGTTTCCCAAGTGTTAAAATGGAGAGTAAAACTGCCTAATTTGAAGTAGGTTGGTAGGCTAAATTACTTAATAATTTTATAAAGCTTCCTGTTCCTTGGGTATGGTATTAGTAGCAAATGTTAAAGATGACTTTGCACTTCAGAAACAATGTTGTTGGAGATTCTGTTGAGAAACATATCATGGTAGTGACTGTTGTTGAGGGACCATGAATCCCTAGTTCTTAAAAGCTCTTCAAAGTGAATGGTATCAGATGGGAAAAAAAGAAGCCATATTTTCTTTTTATTTAATGTCTTGATACTCTTGTGCAGGTCTGGAGGAATTATTTCTGACTCTTTCATTTGTTTTTCTCAGGTTGGAGGTCACACCATGCTGCCCATTCGTTGGATGCCTCCAGAGAGTATCATGTACAGGAAGTTCACCACAGAAAGTGATGTCTGGAGCCTAGGGGTTGTATTATGGGAAATCTTTACCTATGGCAAACAGCCATGGTATCAGCTCTCAAACAACGAGGTGTGTGTAATACATTCTCAAATTGCATTGGGAAGGCTGGCACATTAACTGTTGGTGTAGCTTCTCTGGAGAAGGAACAGCAACAGATTTATATAGTAGAAGCAAAACCCCTGATAGCAGGTATTTATGGTATTGTCATTAAAGTTGTGGTTGAATTTCTTCCTTGTCACCCTTTTCTCCCCAGGGTGGATGTAAGTTGTCTGAGCAGTGCTATGCCAGTTGGAATTTACCTTTTTTCTGTGTATAGGATCGCATCTGGTCTGGGTATTGAGAAAGATCATGAAGCAATGAAAAGGAGCTTAGCTAACTCCTGAACGGGCTTTGGGTAATTTCAATTCCGTATCATACATGTCATTGTTGCAGAGTGGTTACCCAAAACCATTCTTGAATAGATTGAAGTAATCTTGAGATCTCTTAATTTCCAAGCAGTCACAAGTAACCCCTTTCCAGAGATTAGCCACAATGATAAGGAGGGAGGGAGAGGTACTGATGCTCTGTGTAAGCAGCGTGCAGACTTAGTCTCCTTCTGAGATGAGATGAGGTTGACAGATGGGTAGAGAGAGGAGGGATTACTTCCTGGCAGTCATTCCCTCATGAGTGGAAGGGGCAATGTGGATGAACTTAACATTGGTGAAGTCACTGCTCCTTGACAACTTACATTGCAGTGCTTTTTACATCACATCCCACTGCTCATGCATCTACCTAGAAACATAGCCCTTGGCAGAGTTGTCTGGGTGACTGCCACCAGTGAGGCTGCTGGAGTGATTAGCGGTTAACTCTTCCACAGATGACCCCCACATAGCTGGCAAAGCTGTGCTCATCCTTTCCTTGTGCTTCCTTGTAGGTGATTGAGTGCATCACTCAGGGCCGAGTCCTGCAGCGACCTCGCACATGCCCCAAGGAAGTGTATGACTTGATGCTGGGCTGTTGGCAACGGGAGCCTCACATGAGGCTCAACATCAAAGAAATCCATTCCCTCCTCCAGAACTTGGCCAAGGCATCTCCAGTCTACTTGGATATTTTAGGCTAAAATCTCCGAGCATTTCTTCTTACAGGCTGTGGGAATGAATGTGTTCAACTGCCACTGAACTCTATTAAAAATGTGTTCTTTGACAGTATTCATGACAAAGTTTCGGAGAAGTTTTCAAAGGGCAAGCAATGTGCACTTCTCCATCTGTAGACACAGTATTGACTTTTTAGACGTTACTGAGATGTATCTCCTTTCTCTATCTCTCTCTTTCAGTTTCTGTCATTTTTTTCTTCCCTCCTGTCTTTCTAATCAGTTTGGCTTCTGCATTATTGTAACTCTGCATAGACAAAGGCCTTAAAAACCTGATCTGTTATATCAGCAGACTCTTCAGTTTGCCCACCACAACTAACAATGCCTTGTTGTATTCATGCCTTTGATGTGGATGAAAAAAAGGGAAAAATATATTTGACTCGAACTTTGTGTTTTCTGCTGTACAGCTACTAGGAGTTTCTATGGATTCACCTCAATTTTTTTGCTTCAGCATGTGGGTGGAGAAAAAGAAGACTGGTGTTCTCTACATGAAGCATGTTCCTTGCAGAGATAAAGCCAGATGGAAAGAAGACAGTCTTGTGTGCTACACTGTCTGGAGGAATTAGGAGATCAGATGGCATCCAACTCCACAAAAAAAAACACTGAAATGATTTGATGGAAGGCAAGAGGGGGTTTAGCACTTTCCCTGAAGAGTCTTTCTGAGGATTAAAGGGATTGTTCAAGGAGGCGCTTTGCCATCACCTTTCATTGCTAGATACAATTAAAAAGGAAAAAGATGCTGCCTGCACTGCACACAATTATGTTACAACATGATAGACTAAACACATGCCCTTATTTTGTCTTCTGGTAGGATGTTGTCATGCCACTGGTATAAAAATGTTCTCCAGCTAGTCTTTTTTTAATAAAGGCTGAAGCTAGGCTTATTAATGTACATTATTAATTTCAGGATCATACGTTGAAACTAAGGATTTTGATAAGATAGGACAAGCTATAGATTCTGGGGCAGGTGTATCTTATACTGTGCTTGTCCA
This sequence comes from Athene noctua, assembly GCF_965140245.1. Lineage (NCBI taxonomy): Eukaryota > Metazoa > Chordata > Aves > Strigiformes > Strigidae > Athene > Athene noctua. Next base: position 54,823,695 of record NC_134077.1, on the reverse strand, counting down.
GCAGTGTATTACTTGCTTCCTCAATCCTTTTTCTTTTTTTTAACCATGCAAGAAAAACTGTGCATGGTCTTTGTCGATTAATGCCCTTTGTGCACAAAGTATCACTCATCTTGTAGTACACCCTAGTAGGCGTAGTGGACTCATAACGATACAACTGTTTCATTAGAAGGGGCTAATGGAGGACATTAGCCATGTTAAAATGCCTTTACAATGTTACAGATACAATAGGCTGATATAACATGAATAATCTAAAGCACAGAGATCACTGGTTAAGTTTGAGCCATGGCAGGGGATAGACATCTCTAGAGAAAATAAATTACTCTGAGGTTATGGCTTACTATTCAGAGTGCAAAGATCCTGAGCTCAGCACCATGTTCGTATTGGTACTAGTGCTGTCATTACCAACATTCACTCTTTCGTAAATAATTTCTTTTTGGTGGAATTGACATTGTATATGTACAACATTTGCATGGCCACTGTGTTGATGACAGCTGCATGGGCATACCTGTTATTTTTCAAATCAGAAGTTGACAATTTCAAATTTAGAGTTAGGATTATTTTTAATATGAATTCTTACAAATGAAAACCTACCTTACCTATTCCTCAAGACTTTTGCCTCCCTCTGTGAGGGGGCGTTACTGCAAAAAAGTGATCTTTCTTTCCATTCTCTCTTTTTGGTATTTCTTATTGATATGAGCCTGATCAAAATAGTCCTTCATCTTTGTGTTGGGGATATTTTATTTAATAAATTAAGCATTTTATTTTTGTAAGTATTCCCATAGCACATTTAATATATAATTTGCTCACATATATTATTTATTGAGGCACTTTAGGTTTTTCTTTCAGAAGCTTTTAGAGCTAGCTCATAAAGATTCTGAACATTTTCAGAAGAAAACAGTTCACTGGACACTGACCAAGTTTTACCCTTCTCAATGTCACTGAAAAGGCACCATTACAAATAAACATGACAGTGTAACTATAAAGCCATACTCAGTATTTCTTTAATAGACTAGATGTTATTTCTTAACCACTACTGAACTGGAAACAACACAAAAAGCCAGAGGAAGATTCCTACAAGATGGGCCTTAAAATTTTATCTAGACTGTCTTGGAAATTCACACAGCAAGCTAAAGACTGAGCATCCAGTGAAACCCATTTTCTTGGAAATCTGAATGTTGTGTTCTAAAGGAATTTGAAATTTTAAAAATAACAGTGGTGGAAAAGAAAGGTGTCAGAGTCCGCTCTTACTGCTCAGTGGGGGGGAGGCTGCAGGTGGTGGAGGGGGGTGCTAAATTTCTACCTGCTGTATTCTGTCTTAGTTTCTTATGAGCTGAAGAAAGAGGCATCTGAGATGTTACTTCTTTTGGAAAGCAGGCTCCAGCCTGAAAGCAAGTTTTGCAAGCTCTGAAAGAACGTATACCAAAAATAACCACAAAACCCTGAAAATGTACGTAGTGGCATCTTCTTTTTGATTTACTAGTGAGACTATAAGAGTAATTTCAGAGAATAAATAGTGTTGCAATGCGTTGTGCAATAACATAACAGTATGTTAAACTTCTAAAGGACCAAATGTTCTACAGAGCCACCAGTATGAATAACCCTGACCTATATCATTAATGTTCTTGATAGTGCGTAAAATGTATAATCACAGTAGGCAAGCTATAAACTGTAGCTATACATAGTTTGCGTTTGTTCATGAAAAGGTGGGTAAGTGTAGCAGAATGAGCAGAGAAGAGAAAGAAATATGTTCAAATCACAATGAAGGGTGAGTATATTTGCATATTCATCATGCTTGCACTGTCAGCTAAATCTTATACACTGAGTAAATATGACAATCAGGCTCATTTAAAAAGTCTTTCTGGACTGTGCTATGAACTGATCATATATATAATATATATTATATATGTGTGTTTGCATATGGCATATATATATATACACACACATAGCATATACATGTATGCCTATGTCTGTTGTATTTTATTTATATATGTGCAGACATGCATGCACATTTATGTATGGGCTGTGTGTATATGTATAAATTTACATACACCTACGTTATTACAAGTGATGATTAGAGTGCTATTAATAAATTGATAAAGTTTGCTGAGTACCCAGAATATTGATTTTCCTTTGATATTTCTTTTCCTATGTTTGTAAGATTCAGCATTTTAACTGATGCGCAGCAGCGGCAGTGCTAGAATGCCAGAGATAAAACAATAAGCACTTTTCTTCCCCAGATAATTGCATAAAAAATTTCTTCCATTCCCATCTCACTTGTTGATTTCTCACAATTGAATGAACAGACAGGCTTCCAAGCTTGGAAAACAGAGTTTGTATTACTGCCATTTCTGGATTTGTGCTATTGTTGTTTTAGTGTCCTAGAATAACAGTGCAGCTCCATTAGCATTTTATACTCGTCTGTAGTAACGCAATCATTTCAAGAATGAGCTGGACTATTCAGACTACAACATGACTTGTATGAAAATGAGAATGCCAAAATTCAGCAGTAATAATAGCAGCATTCGCCACACTCTGTTCATCACCCTCAATAGATCTGCGGAACTCAGAACTGGCCATGGAGAACAGAAACTTGTAAAGCAACAGCACCCCATGATGCATGATGGAGTGTACCCTTTTTTAAAGGACTTTATTCATTTTTGATTTGTAAAACAATATATCTATATATTGTCTACAATAATAAGTATTAATAAGTAGCTACCTATTTTATCTTATTTTCTTTCCTTTTTTCATCTTCTCTTGCTATTTTCTTATTGCTTTCCTGGATTCTCTTTTCCTTTCTTTCCTCTTTCTTTCCTTCTTTTCTCTTCCTTTCTCTTTCCCTCTCTTTCTGTCTCTGTATCCTTCCCCACCATTTTGAGAAATTGTTTTTGTTGTGGTTGATGTAGACTTTTACAAAACACTTTAAAAAGAAATAACCCAATAAAATTATTAGGTCACTGGATGACTATGGTACAATGCGTATGTGTTAGAACAAGTCTGTGTCTGGGTAGTTGCAGCCTGTAACTAAATTTCAAATACTAATGTAAAATGTGAGGGAGGGGAGTGGGGAGGGACTGGGGATCAAGGTTACTAATCAAAGGTGAAGGTTTTAATAGCACAGGAAGTTGTATTTTCTTGTTGTGAGGGCTGGGATGAACCACTGCTGCTTTGAATCAAGAGGTCTTTTCAGAGCCTTAGTTAAAACACCTTTGTTTGCATGGGGCAGGGTTATATGCTACATTCATCACAAACATGAAGAAAAAAAAAAGTCTACATGTTGCAGGGAAAACACTGTGAATTTCACAACAGCAACGAAGTGACTATTCTGCCATCTTTTAAACATACGTCTCAGGAGAAGAAATGGGTTATGATGGGTATGTTATTTTTCCGTCTATGCATTCTAGACCGGGTCTGTGGGGTTTTTTGTTTGCTTGTAGAAGGTTCTGAGTGATGACCGGCTGGTATTTTATAAACACTGAATACTTTGGGCAAGGATAATAGAAGCTGCTAGTAATAAGGCCGTTTGATTGGAATATGTGAGAAAACAGAGATCAAATAGAATCTTTCCAGAGGCCTGTATCTTGCAGCTTGTATGTATCTTTCTGTAACTTAAAGAAAAGCAGCTAAGAATGTTTTGTATACAAGTAATTTAATTCAACATTGATGTTTAATTGAATCACCAATAGAAAGAGAATCAGTTAATTATGAAATATTTGTCCCAGCCCTGCTCTCCACCTATACTTTATGTATATATATATTTCTAGATACCGCTCTCTTTGTCACTTAAGGTAAAGAGGAAGATATCTACATATAAATCTCTATATTGTCACCAAACTGTGACCTGGTGTGTAGAGCTATCTTTCTTTTTTTCTTTTTTTTTTTTTTCTTTTTTTTTTTTTAATGTGATGTCTCTGTGTAGTGGTTCTTGTTTTGCAGTTTGTTATAACAAGTCATTGCTTTAAAACTTTCATTGCATCTTGGCTGATTTCAAAGTGATGCCTAGGTATCAGTGTTAAAAGTTTTTGTTTGTGAATCATGTGACCGGCTTCTCTCAACATGACATGGAAAGTCTCTTGTATTACAGTGTATTTAATAAAAATTATGTCTTACAATAAACAATGTCATCCAAAAGAAAGATAAAATGATTACTTTAAAAAAGCTAAAGATTTCATGAAATGTTGTGTGCCATTTTCTTTTGTTTGAATGCTTTTGTTTACCCCCATTCTTTTTTGAGAAGGATTCAGTTAAGGAGCAGTTTTGTACACTTACAAACACAACATATTTGCACTCTAAAACTCTAAATAAAAAACAGGTCTCTGAACTTACAGCTGATAAAAGAAGAGACCTATAGTGATAGGGCAAAGAAATATCCAATCTGAATGTGATGACAGACTTCTTTGTTTTCCAAATGAATATCCTGTTTGAATGGTTGTTCATTTGGGGAGCTGGCTTAGCAAATACCTCTTTATCTCCTAGCAGAAACAGGCCTTCAGATATTTTCTGGCTTTTTGCTAAAAGTGTACCTCAAACCACAGCCCCATTAAAAATATAGCTTGTTCTTTTTAACTCATGTCAGTCTAGAGTGAATATATTGTGAACAAATATAGCATTAAATTCAAGTCCTTGAAGAACATAATTAAGATTCAGAATGCAGAGTCCTTAAACATCCGAACAAAGGTACAGCAACTTGATTAAAGATCCCTCCACAAACTATTGTTCTAAACCAAATCCTTCAAGGTTAAAGTAAAACAATATGAGAGCCACTTTATGACTGCGTCTGCTTCCCTCTACCAAGAGACCTTTCTGAGATAAACGAGCTGGCTACAAGCATTCAAAAGGTCAAAGGAAAATCATCCACTGAGAAAAAGCCTCATGATAAAGTTTGTCCAAAGCTGTGAAATTATCCTTGAACCACACTAAAAATTCGTTGGCAGTTTGTGTTCATCCAGTGACTTAGAACTGCCTTGTCTGCTTTCCTGGTAAAATCCGGAGGCCTTCCAGACTTGGTGGGTTGTGTTGCCATCCCAAAATGAAACACTTTGCTGCAGATAACTGGTCACAATGAAGTCTCACAGCAGGAAGAGCTGCAGAAACTCTCAGCACCAAGCCTGTGTAAACATCACCCTGCAGTCCCAACAGCCTGCACACCCTCCCCACCGTTCCCTTTTCCCAGAGATTTTTCAGGCTAGAGCAGCAGCAGGGACTGGACACTGCCACTCCTCAGTGCTACAAGACACGAAGCCAGATGAACTAGCAGGGCCCATGGACAGCCTCAGCAATATTTTTGCAGCGTTGCAACAGGGCAGGTTGGTTGTTCCTCTCTCGTACAGCCCAGCCCCCTCAAGACTACAGTTGAGCTTCTCCCCAGCAGCCCTCCTGCCTACCCAAGGTATCCCATGGCTCCTTCCCACCTTATCCCAGACTTCCCAGATGTACCTTTGGGCAGGCAGGTGGTGTTGATACATTGATACCCTTGCTCATCTCTGGTTAGGGGAGGAAGAGTTTTGTGTGGTTTCATGTCTTTCCCACCTGGGTGTGTGTGGCCCTGCAGCTTGCACCATGGAGGTGCTAGTTGATGAGAATCTCAACATGACCCAGCAATGTGCACTTGTGGTCCAAAAAGCCAATGGTATCCTGGGCTGCATATCAAGAGAAGTGTGGCCAGCAGGTCAAGGGAGGTGACTGTCCCCCTCTGTTCTTGTGAAACCCCACCTAGAGTTGTACATTCAGCTCTGGGGTCCCCAACCTAAGGAGGACATGGACCTGCTCAAGTGAGTTCAGAGGAGGGCCACGAAGATGATCATAGGGCTGGAGTACCCCTCCTCTGAAGACAGTCAGAGAGAGTTGGGGTTGTTCAGCCTAGAGAAGAGAAGGCTCTAGGAATACCTTATAGCAGCCTTCCAGTACCTAAAGGAGCCTACAAGAAAGATGAAGAGGTACTTTTTACAGGATTGTTTGGCAACATGACAGGAGGTTATGTCTTTAAACTGAAAAGAGAGTAGATTCAGATTAGATGTAAGAAATACCTCACCACTGTGGGTGGTGAGACACTGGCACAGGTTGCCCAGAGAAGCTGTGGCTGCCCCCTCCCTGGCAGTGTTCAAGGCCAGGCTGGACGGGGCTTTGAGCAACCTGGTCTGGTGGAAGGTGTCCCTGCCTGTGGCAGGGGGGGTGGAACTAGGTGATCTTTAAAGATCCCTTCCAACTCAAACCATTCTATGAATCTATGATTCTATGTCCCACAGCAGAGGCTCAACTCAAAATAATGACTGGTGCCATTTTTGTTGCCTTCTGTTCACTGTAGTTGTAAGGGTGAAGGTGTTAATTCAGGCTGCACAAGAAGCTCACAGAAGATGCTTTAACGAGGCTGAGGAGGTTCCTGATGCTCCAAAACACGTCAGACTTGGTAGCTAGTTTAAGGTCACTGGTTTCTGCTGCAAGGTGTACAACCAGCCAAGCACCCTCCTGTTTGCTGCTCAGTGACAGCCTCATAGAGCCTCGCAGCAGATGAAGACTCATCAGCAAGTCTGTGCCTACCTTCTGCATAAAATCAGAGAGTTGTGAAATACCTAACAGGCCAGGAAGGGATATGCAACAGAAGTCCTGTGCCTGCATCTGCTAAGGCCTAACAAACTTCCACAATTGATTTCATGATGAAGAAGTCTTCGTGCTAAATGCTTCATGTAACAGGAAAATCAATCACCTTGATCACTGTGTTATTTTAAAAGTGATTCACAGTGTCTATTGATTATTCCCATTAGTATTTTTTAATAGCTATAATAAATCATTGAGAAAGTTTATGTTACAAAAAAGAATGATGGACCTAGAAAGGATGAAAAAAAATCTTGGATGTCATTAGGACAGGGTCAGGCAGACTCTACTAAACCAGTTCACAGGTTATCTTACCAAAGCAACTTATTAATATTTACCATAAATCATAGGTTCTGATAGGAAAGACTTCATGCAAGAAAGAAAAATACTTGAAGTAATCAGCTGAAGAATCACCTGACTCATTTCTATGCTAAGAGCCCTCTGCTTTGACTTCTTGTGGACAGTTTGATACGTACAACATGCACAGGGTTCCTTCAATAACTATTACCTTTTGAGAGTTGAAGGTTTTAGGGCTTGGGTCTATTTTTTTATCAGGGAGACATTGAAGAATACTAATTAAAAAAAACATAAGCAGAACAAGAAATGCATGGAAAAACAATTGCTTTACTTTCTTGAGCTGATAGTCACATCATGCAAATACATGTACTATCACAAATAATCACAATTTGAGCTAAAATTCAGCCTAGACCAGGGATTAATAAGGATGCTCAGAAGAGGAGAGCTTGTGCTCCTTCTGTCTGGATCTGTATTAGATGGTATGCAAGGGAAGAAGAGATGGATGGAAGATGAGAGAGTAAGTGAGCAAACCCTTGTTTAAAATGTGATGTAAATATTACTCGTGTAGTTTTGCTGTCCCAGTGTCTGACCCTAAAGACAAATAAAACAGACACTTAACAAATTATTTACACGTATTTTGAGCACTTCCAATACAGAAGGAGATGTTTCTAGGCCTAGCAATGATTTGTTATGATACAAGGGCTGCTAGTCTCATGGAAAGATCAGGTCTGCCACTCTATTATCCTGATTTTTCTTGCCTTTCTTTTTCTGAAAGTTTGTTTAAATACTAAAAACTGATACTGCTGTTCAGTGTGTCACAGCATGGGCAGAGCATGGGCAGAGCTGACTTCAGGGTTAATTCATCTGAGTTTGCCATCTAGCCCTGTTAGAACTGTTGGAAATAAATAAATAATTTATGGATGATTAGCAGAGAATGGGAATATTGACACAGATAAAGGCTCCTGCTAGGAGTAACCCAAGTCATTCTCTGGAAGATTGGGTCTGCAACAGGAGTGACAGGCATTTAGCACGTTCTCATTCACAAATCTCTGAAAACGGTTTACAACTGGTTTGTGATAGCTGATCGGAAGAAAAAAAATCTCCTATCTAGAGCACATTCCTGTATGCCCTTGTAGCCCAGTGCTACCAGCCCTCATCCTGGGTGATATTTAAATGGAAATGCATTGCCAGCACAGAGCCTTCAAATTTGGCAGACACAATCAACTTCACCCTCGAAGCAGACAGTTCCTTGACAGTTGGTTTTCACACCGGTAAATCTCCTTTAATCTCTGTGCCCAGATTTTGCAGAGATATCAAATGCTCTCAATATGTGTGAGGGCAGGTGAACAGTATTTATTGTCCATGCAAAAAAGAGGAGAAAAAACATGTAAGTGGGAGTAAGCCAAGCCTGGAAATCTGACAGAAGATGAACTTGTGGTCTCCAACCCCAAACCCTAATACCAAGAGGCCCATGGTATCTACTGAGGAGCAACATGGGAAGTTTTCTTCTCAGCATGTTCATGTCTTACCCCACCAATATGTTTCCCTCTCCCCTCATACCCCACAATACAGGAGGCATAGACTAGCTGCAGCATGGGTGTCCCCATGGGGGAGAGCACAGCCTCAGCCCTCAGGCTTATGTGGCTTTTGGGGATAGTCCTGGCAATGAAGAAGTCCCTGTCCCCAAGTGCCAGTACTGATTGGGTTTCTGTTGTGTCCACATCCTCATAGAGGTGATGGGTATGATTCCCTTTTGCTGGCAAATGCTGCATCCAGTGCTGACAAAAAACCCTCCTATCCTTCTGCAGTGACTTGGCACACTCCCTTGGGATGCTTGTGGAGGTGGCATGGTCTGTCTGCAGGATGTGTGTGGCTCTGGACAGCCTGCAGCTTGTAATCCTCCTCAACTCTTTCCTGTGGCCTCTGGAGGGAGCATGCCAGGGCTGACACTGGAGAGGAGGAGGGAGGCCACTTTCACTGAGGCAGGCAAAGGTCTAAGCATGCAAAGATCTTCATCTTATGAGAGTGGGAAAAGGTGTTCATCACTGTAGTGGAAATAGCTTGTCATCATATTCATCACGAACACCCTGCACACGTCTGCCCACACTGCCATCAGAGCACCCAGCAGCAAGTGGGGTGGCTGTGAGGGCTGCAGAGCCTTGGCACAAACTGGTACTCGTAACCATGGCATATTTCCTCTGGTTTGGGTGGACCTGCTGGATGAGGGATGCCACTCATTGCTGCTTGGATAGCCATGTGTCCTTTGCCATGTAGAGGGCTGCTGACTGGGCTTGGCCCTGTATCTTTGTCTTGGCCATTTTTGGGGTGCCTTGTGCAGCTGTTTGCCTGGTAGCAGAAAACCAGCTGGGTTCAAGCCCTGCACCAGGAGGGCAACAGCTCCCTGGGACCAGATCCCTGGCACCAGACACTCATCTGTGAGGCACTGTCTAGCTTCTCCCTGTCACAGCAACTGATAAATCACCCACTGACATAGCTTTGTAGCTTTAATGACCTTGAGACTGAAAAATCAAAATACCTGTCCTGGTTATATTGCACCAATTAAATCTGCTCATAAAGGGAGAACTGATATATTTTGTCCCAGAGACTATTTAAACAGCCTGCCTTAAACAGAGGCACATGCAGTCACATCAGCTTTCACGCATTTGTCTCATCCAGGTGACACCCTGGGTGTCACCAGCAGTACTTGCACCCATGTACCTCGTCACTGCCAGCTCTGGGTGCACCCTTCTCGGCCCCATGCATTCCCATCACTTTTGCTGAGGTCAGTTTTGGGAGACAGCACAGGGACAAACCCACTGGTGGGAGTCCTGGCCAATGCTGTGGAGGGGGCAGAGGTGCACTCCTATGCTCCTTACATGAGCCACTGGTGCATTTTTTTGCTGCAACTGATTGCTATTTCTAAAACTGGATTTTTATTCATTGGATGATTTTCTTCAGCACTTAGTTAACCTGCTAAGAGCACTGCTGACATCCCCAGCTCCTATAATTAATGTTTCAAGAAAAATCATGGCCGAGAACAGAAATTCTTTAGGAGACAAAATAAGAGAAACATATGGATCTTATATCCCCTGCTCCCCTCTCCTCTCTTGTCCCCAAACACAGGGGTTTTGGCACAGAGTCTGTCTTCCAACTCCTCCAAACTGTTACACTGCAACTGTTACTCTGCAAACAATCCATTGTAAACTTGGGTCATCTCTTTCCACTTACATTTTTTTTGCACTGCTTTGTGATTTGGGAAATTACATTGACAACTGTCATTAGCACCAGTCATTTTTAGCAACCCAGAGTCTAAATAGTCTTGGATGAGGGAAAGCAGATGGAGGGTAAACATGGTGCCTCCAATACCGCAGAGGCCACTAAATAAATATGCACCTTGATTGGTTAAAGTAACACCTATTGGCAGTAAAAGTTTGGTATTTTTTTTTACCAGTGGGGGGCTAATCACTCTGTCAAGAGCTAGACATTCTGCAAGCTGTTCCAGTGCTCTTTTAGCTCATCTTACGTTGTACAACCTCACTGACTTCCATGCTGGGCAACTGGGTAGGGATCAGTGAAGTCTGCAATATGAAATGGATATTGCAGGTCACACTGGTTTCCCATGGTGTGCAAAATCCTATCACCCTGTTACGCATGTTGCTTAGCTGTTGTTTTCAGACTAGACTTGCTGCTAAACACCTAACTGTAATACGACTCAGGGGAGGGTTCGAAGATATCTTTCCCAAGCCAGAATGTTATGGGTAATTTGGCTGCCAGCTCTTTTTGGACAAAGTCAGTATTTTTTTTTTAGAAAGTCAGAAATAGAACCAGTGGACATGAAAATTCTTGATTTCAAATCTGTGGCACCAACACTCTCCACTTGGTTCTTACCATGATTAGCAGAATACAGCTGCAGAGCTGGTGGTGGCAGAAGCCATAAGACCCAAACCAGCAGAGACCATGTGGTGTGATGTGAACAATGGGGATGTCTCATGGGACACTGCCTAGGGATCAAATCCTGCTGTTGTTTTACCTTTCAGAGGTCAAAACCTCAGGTGCTCAGGGGAGCATGTGTGATGAGAAATGACTTGGGAGAGGGTTTGATAATCTCATACCAGACTAGGAAATCAAGTTGGTGCCAGCCAAAAAAAACCCTAAAATTGTCAGTCTGTAGCAGTACCAGAAATGATAGCAAAGCTGTTACATGCAAAGTGAGAACAACAGTAGTACTGAAAGGCAGCAAAGTACACCTGGCATTGCATTCATCTTTCTGGCTGTTTGGTTACCTGCCGTGATACTGATGGCACCGAATAGCACTGTCAGATCAAGGTAACCCTTCCATGCTGTTATTTTCTCTTTTAAACATGCCAGCTTTTAAACCTATGTGGGCAGCCGGCATCTTGGAAAATAATGCGGCACAGATTTGTTGCATTTTACCTTAAAAAGACACTGCCAGCTGCTGCCTTGACACTGTTCTTGCCCCACTGCTGGTGATTCCCTGGTCAGTGGGTCACTCAACAGGAGATAGACACACCAGCTTGTTTTCTAGTGACTCTTTAGTGAGGTTAATGCTGGCAGTCTTCATCTCGCTGGCTACCCAAAGTTCAGTTTCTGTGCTTCCGCTTCTGCTCTGACATAAAGCCTTTGTCAAGAGACACAAGTTACCATGGCAGTGCCTCTAAAATAGAACTAATCCAACACACATCAATACCTGTACAATAAATATAATAAAGTACTACTTATAACACATTATTCTGCATTCACTGGGTAGTAATTTGTGCAGAGGGCTGCAACTAACTCTTTTTCATTTAATTATGGGAAAGCAATTCTTCAAAACGAAAACACTCTGTGCTTGGGAAGGAACAGAGCAGAGCAGAAAGACAGAGCTCTGACTGATAAATAAGAGCTAGTAATGAGGTTGCTCTTCATGGAGAGGCTGATCTCCCCCTGACCATACTGAGTGCTGGATCAGGCCCATACTCTCAGAGAAGTGCAGGCTTTTAAGGGGCTTTAGTAAGCTTGTGTTTTATTTCACAGGAGATCACAATTGCTATTCCTGCTTGTTGCAGGCTGGGGCAAAGATCTCAGCAGGTCAGGACACATGGCTGTAAGCCAGGCAGAAGGGTATCAGCCAGGTTCCCTTCCCTGAGATGCGAGGTTTCAAAGGTGACTAGAAAACCAGCTATATTTATGCAAGTGTGAGACCAAGTCCGTGATATGAAGGGCTTCTCTCCAAGGCATGGGTCTTCCCAGTTTGGGTTGCACATATCACAGCCTGCCAGGAAAAGACAAAAAATGTCTATCTTCGGATATCACCTAGAGTAATAGAACAGCTGTTCTGCACAGGTGCCTAAAACTGGAGTACATGACCCACTGCAGGGTCTTCCAGCCTTGTGACTCCATGTTGGGAAGACCTTGCACCCTGCTCAATTGCCTCTGACAGGCCAAGGCTTTCACACTGAAAGTGTTCTTCCCAAGCCAATCCAGACAAGCTGTTATATTGCTTTGCTTACCTGAGCATTATAATTTTTTTTTTTTTTTAAATAAGATTTTGTGTAGCTTGCTTTGTCACTTTTAGAAATCTTGATAAACTGGGTTTCTGATAAACTAGAGTTTGCTGCTCTAGTTGACTGTGAGCAGTGGAAGGTCTGTAATGAACATCTATGGGGAAACCTTTTCCCTCCCTTCAGAAATATGTGTGGTAAAACTTCCTTTGGGTGGTTTTACAACATTAGTTGTAGCTGCAGCAAGTGAAAATTTCCTACTGAAAAATCTGACACACTGAGAAAACTCTGCATCTTCCAAAGTAGTAACTGCATTTCAATGTTTATCTGTTAGTTCTCTCTAATTAACAGCAAGGCTGTAACAGTCTGTGAAATCACCTTCCAGAGAACAGTGGCACTCATCAAAATCTCAATGGGTGATACTTGCAAGAGGTTTATGCTCGGATGTCAGTTTGAATGATTTAGCTGAACAAGCATGGGAGTGTTGCTGAACAAATTTTCTATTTATTCCTTCATTCCTCATTTAAGTAACTGTTGTGCTGGTGCTTACACACCTGTATAAACTTGTCATTCTGGATAGGGCAATTTTCCTGGCAGTACTTTTGAACCCAATTCTTTCTGTTACATTCACAGTGGATAGCATTCACTGCTGTATATGATGCCACTGAATGAGGTCTGCAAGCCAGTACCATAAGCACGTCTGGCCTCTTGCATCTCACTGATAGCTACCACAGCAGTATGCTTGGGAAAAGATTGTCTTGGGACATTCCTCCCATTATTATAACAGTTCATGCAGTTAGGACTGGAGTTTGTCAGTTCCTTTTCTGAACTGCTGCAACATAGTCATGATATTCAGTAAAAAACCAATGAATCGTAAAGAGGGGTGTAAATAAATTAATATGTGAAAGAAGTGTTAGTGATGTTGTTAAACTGCCTCAACAGTAAGACAATACTCCCTTTTACTTGCTGGTGTTAAAAAAAATACAGTATTTCAAAGAAAAAAGAAATCATTTCCATGCAGTTATATAAGATAGCAAAAAAAAATAACAACTATATGAAATATAGCAAAAAAAAGACATACCCTAGGAACAGTCAAAACGGGATTCAACAAAACACAAGTTAATTGTTTCAACTGTGTGCACAAAAAAATAGAATCCATTTTGCCTTTATAACATTTCATAACGTGGTTTGAACTTACCAGTGACAGACTCTTTTCATTCTTTATTACAGACTGTCCAGCTCTTAAGTGCAATTTAATTTTTTTTAACAACTAAAATGTGTTTCTGGTAAAAGTATTCATAAAAGAAACCAGACATAGTCCAAAAGTAAAGCTGGCTAGCTGTTCATTATGATTTCTGTGTTGAGACATAGACTTTTTTTTCAGAACTAATATTCCTAAAAACGTGTATATATCTACAAGAAGTCTCTTTTAAAAGTGTAATCATTGCTCTAATTTATCTCTCTTTCTGTATATATACACATGCATACATAATTTTAATGATTTTTTTTTTTTTTATCATGTCTCTTCTTAGCTTCTGTTCTGTACTTTTTCAAACCTTCCTGAATTTTGGAAAAGCTCTGATAGTGGAGGTAGGAAGGGCATGGGAGAAAGCTCCAAGTAAAGAACACTACTGGATACTTGGGTTGAGTGAACACTGTGAAGAGTACAGATAAATCTGCAATTGGTGCTATCCAGTAGTTTTATGGAAAAGAAAAACAAGCAAGGCCAGAGAAGAATGGGAGAGAGAAGGGAGCTGGAAAGATGAAATACATGGAAAAGTATAACTGTGTGAAATCTGTACAATTTTAGATATTTTTTTTTAGTTTAAAAATATAAAAATGGTATCTTGGTCATAAAGTTGTAGAACAACATGGACATGATTGGCTTTTCCCCTCTAATTTGGCCATTGACTTGATGAAGACAGTACAGGATGAGAGAATTTGGTATTCAAGATTAAACACTGCCTGCATAGCTGTTTAGTTGTGGAATAGCTGGTTTTATTCTAACAGTGAAAGTTTATAATGTGTGCTTAATCTTCAAGAAAAGTAAACCATCCAATGTTTTTTTCTTATGGTTAAGTAGTGGTCAGGCAGTGCCTTAAGGCCTGGCAGAGCTTTCATTTAAGTCAGTGAAAATCTTCCTGTTGATTTCAGAGGGCTCTTATCTGACTACTGTGAATATAATGCTTTCACAGACCTTATGCCTGCAACAAGCTCCCAACAGCTATAAGGCTTCTGCCAAAAAGAAATACCGAGGCACTCTGGACATAAAAGTATGTCTCTCTCTAAATGTGAGATAACAACCATTTTGTTGTTCGTTCATTAGCCATGTTATCACCTACATAGGTAGGAATTAAGATTAAAATTAATCTTAAGTGCTGCATCCATCTCAAACAGTACTGTAGAGCTGGAGACAATTCAAAGAAGGGCCACAAATAAACAAAACACTGTATTTTCTTGAAAGTTGATAAGGCTGGGATAGCAAGAAATACTTAAGACATTAATTCCAAAGTAGAATTATCTTCCAAATTATTAAATAATTATTGATTTAAAGAAATAAGGAAAGAAAGGAGCAAAGCCTAAAAAAAACCCCAACAAACCAAAACCAAAAATCTGCTGCTGCTTCTTGGCTGGATATTTCTGGCATGCAGTACAAACCACCATGAGTAAACAGAATATTCATAGTTGGTTTTTTTTTTAATGAAAATAAAACTAAAAGAATTCCCCAACTAATAAATAACAGCCACTTCACTGGTGTTTCTGAAGATGTTCTTTGGATGAGAGCTTCAAGCAGAGATTAACATTGAGGATGGTTCCTCCTCTGGTGGATGATTTTTATTTCAGCGCATCAGAAAGAAACAAACATAATTTATAAATGAGCAAAGATTTTAGTCTGTAGTAGATATTAGATGGCTTATCGGGGACAATGTCATCAATAAATAGCAGAAGAGAGTGAGGATAAGTGAGCCTTATGCCACTGGAGAACATTTTAAAATCACCTTTTCACAATAAATCATTTAAATTGGGTTGACACAAAAATAGTAAATCCCACTAGTTCTGTCTGCAAAACAAGTAGCTTCTAAGGAAGAAAGTCTGATGTTCAGGTAGCATGATGTTTGTTTCTCCTCAGAAACATCATTGAGCAAGAACATTGCTTATTTTTGGTGCTTTTGTGGTCTTCTGTTCTTCTAACCTGCCCTTTTGCTTCTGTGTTCACTTCTCTTGATCTCTGAGGTTGGGGAGGTAAATAAGCAAAAAAGTCATGTGTAAGAGTGCATAAAGATTTAGAACTGAAGGATGCAGATGCAGAGGGTTGCAGATGGGGTAGTCCATCTTAGCAGGATGTACAGGGTGAATCAGGAAGAAAGGGTGAGAAACCCTTGCAGCCTGAGAAAAAACTACTAGTAATGTCAGAAATGAGGTTTCTTTGAAGAGACACTTGATTGTCTGAAGTGTCTGGGAAGTTGCAGGATGTTTCACAGTGTGCAGGCTGCTTGTGCTCAAGTCAGCAAGGGATCAAGAGTATTTGTAGGTAGCTCTGACAGAGGCAATCTGACACAGGCATAAAACAACTGGTTTATATGTTCTCTAATATAAAGCACCACAATTCACCCTGTTAATCCATTTATACAGTGATAATACTCAATAGGGACATAGCTGTGCTTAGAGTTTCCTTATACTGTGCACTACATATACATTACATGCCACCTACATCAGACGTGGCAGACAACTAATTCGTTCCCACTTGATCCTGGGAAGCTATAATTCATCCCAAGCACATGAGCATTGACTTCTCCTCCTGTAAGCAGAACTCCATGCAGAAGTGCTTCAGAAAGGGATATTGGCCATAACAATCACTAACAAGTAACCGGACCATAATCTTCAGAGACCATCCCTAGAAACTGATACATGCACGGTGCTTTTTTAGTACAGTGAGATGGTACTACAGTTCAGGACTGCATTGTCATTACAAATTGATGCATAGCTGGATTCCTTTGTCATTCGTACTGAGTAATAACTCTATTTACTGGATGGCAAGGGTGCTAGAACAAAATTACTTAATAACTGGAATTAATAGCTTTTCTAAGTACCTGTATCCGTAGTATCTATAACAGAAAAATGGTGACATGCCTCTGAAGCTGTGAGCAGGACAGCTCATCATTACCTTCACATCTGATACACTAATTTAAACTAATGCTTCATTTAAACCCTTTTATATATATATATTCCTATGTTTTGCATGCTATCATTTGTTGTGTTCTGTGTTGATTTGTCTCCACTATCACCAGAAAATAAGAACAGATTGATGCAGAGACAGACTCACACCAGTAGGAGCAAGGAAACAGTGATATCATGCACAGCTGCACACCCATTTTTAGAAAACAATACCATGCAAACATCTGGAACCTGTTAGCACATTGATTCCCAAATCATACTGCATCTTTTGAAGCATCTTTTGTCAAAGTAATCACAAAGCTGTCTACAACCTTTCCTGTCAATTTTATCTTCTGCCCAGCCCAGAGGTGGCCTAGGGTTTCAAGCACTGCTTTGTCCAAGTAAATTGGAGGTAAAAGGGAAGGAAGGAGGTGAAATTGGAGGGAGAAGGGAGTTGAAATGTACATGAAGAAAAGTAAGTGCGTTTTAAAATGTTGTAGTGCTAATTAATTTTTTTAGCTGCCATTCAGCTGTCATCAAAATAATATTTTAGAACACTACTGGAAACACTGTAGAATAAAATGAAATTAAAACTGAACTGAAAACATTAGTTGTAGCTGCAGCAAGAGAAAATTTCCTACTGAAAAATGTGATACACTGAGAAAACTCTGCATCTTCCAAAGTAGTAACTGCACTTTAATCTTTATCTGTTAGTTCTCTCTAATTAACAGCAAGGCTGTAACAGTCTGTGAAATCACCTTCAAGAGGACAGTGGCCCTCATTAAAATCTCAATGCTTTGTTCACAGAATCTGAGAAAGTCTCACCAAAAAGACAAAGGTTAATGCTAGATTAGTAGAAGCAGCAAGGTTTGTTTGGTAATCTTGAGAGGTCTTCACTAGACACATTACATAAATTCCTTTCATTTTGTTTTAAGACAGTTTGAAATCTCTTTCTTCTCTGTTTGGTCTTTTGTTTTTGTTTGCTCCTAGGGACGTAAGAACAGCCTGCTGAATTCATCTGGTTTATGTCAGTCAGAAATGACTGTACAGAGCAGAGGGAAAGGAACATTGATAATGGAAAATAGTGATTTAAGAAAAAGAGCAAAATTATTCTAAGCACGTAATAATTCCTTCTCAATATTTGCAAATTATTAAAACCACTGAAAAGAAACTAGAAGAGTAATTAAATCTATAAAACAGACCAGACTGATTTTCTAGCTGCTTTTGTATCATTGACTTAAAAATGGTCTAATAACAAATTTTGCAGAGATGTATAATTTTTCCAGAAGCATAATTCACAACCAAAGAAGTTTCTTCCTTGTTTGAATTTTCCCAAAATATTTCATCTTGATTGAATTAAGAAGGATTAGTAATAGTAATCTAATTAACTTCACCCTCTTTTGCTGAAAAACAAGACTCCATACATGTGGAGTGCAGGACTACGATTTTCAAAAGGATTTCAACATTAGTTCAAATCATCCATAGCTTCTGAAATGTGGTGCATTTCCCTGATTAGATTTTTTTTAAATAGTACTTTGCTGATGGCAGACGATACAGTTAAGGAAGATTCTCTTTCTTCTAGTGAAAGGGTTGTTGACATCTGAAGATGCAATTCAATTGCTACTGCACACCATTCCAAGTGCCACAAAAAACTTGCAGACAGCTAAGACAGTCTTACTTGCCTTCATACATGCTTTCATACTGTAGAGAGAAGAAAGCAGAACAAAACTAGACTTAAGTCTGTTGTCTCACTTTGGTATGATGCAGAGTGTGGGCCAAAGCTAAAGCCCTTTCTTTCTTTTATCAAAATGTGTGAATTTGTCCAAAGCCCAAGGAAGTCCATAGAGGTATTTGCAATTAGTTAACTGGCCTGAAGTTGATACAGAGAAATGATTACTTATTTTGAGACTTATTTACTTACTTACTTATAGAAAACTGCTTAGCAACTTATTTGTAGCAAGTTATAGTATTACTTATAGTATTTTTTTAATATTGCTAAGAATCCTGCTTGCCCAGACTGTTCTGTGGAATTTTATCAAGGACTACTGTGTTCATCAAAACAAAGCAGTTCATTGTGAAAATCTACCAGGAACTATAATGTTCAGCAAAATATTATGTTTTTGTCCTTGGGTAACAGACGTGCTCTAACTAGTTGGAATTTTGCTAATGAGTAAAGATAGCCATATATGAATGGTAGAAGTTCTATTGGTTCTCTTAGATAAGATAGAAAGTGAACCGTCTGAAAAACACTCTTGTTATTCAATAAATTGGCCAGGAGAATCTGCACATGCTCCAGGGGAAAAACAAGGTGAGAAAGACTAGGAACCTTCCTCCCAAAGCCCCCGCCCCCCGCCATGAGGCCACCCCCCAGTAAGGCAATGCGCAGGTGCAAAGATGACACAAACTGCTGACATCAGCCTTTCGAACTAACCCAGCCTTACTCATGCATATGTATGTTTGTGTTATGTAACCCAATGAATATGGATATCCACACTATAAGTTTTTGGTAAAATGTGTGGTGGGTGTGCAAACTTTGTAGAGAGATCCTCTTGCACCAGCACCGGAGTAAACATACCTGCTGTATAACTCTATTCCAGTTGTAGAGTGTTTTTTCCGCGAATCAAAGTAAAGCCTCAAATCAAATGAGACATTAGTAATCAAAAAGGTATTTAAGGATGGTTTTGTGGTTACATTTTATTCATATAAGCATGTTGGAACTGTGGTATATCACATAAATTTAGAACAAAATATTTTTCCAGTCATTTATGAAAGAAAGTAACTATTATTTTACTTTTGATTCATTTTAATATTTACATTTTTAATTGCAGTAAATTTTGGCAATTGTAAAAAAAATGTGCATTTTATATCAGCACAGAAAACCATATATACATACACACACACATGTAAATTCATAAGTACTATTTAAATTTTTCTGCTACTTGTTGCATTCAGCACGTGTTTAATGCAATGGCGTGTGAAGGGTAAAGAATCCAGTTAATTTTTTTTAATGGAAAGATAATTTGTCAGTGTCAACTCTATTATATGAGATAATACGTCTGCATGTATGTATTTCTACACATATAAGTGCAACAAGATAGTAGTGACTTTTTGGTCAGCAAACTGCCTTGAACTGTGATTTTGAATATAACTAATAAACCTACTTGCTCACATGGAGAATAAGAAGGATAAGTGTGTTAAATAATTAATTAACAGGATGAAAGTGTAACAAAGATAGCTGAACAACAGGTCAGAATTTCAAGGTCTCGTCTGGAAATAAACTGTACTAGTGCTTTTGCTGATTACATTTAGATATAATTTCCAATACATTAGAGAATTTACCATGCCCTTCAAGAGCTGGGAAAGCATCAATTCAAGGCACTTGGTTTTGAAAGTACTTTAAATATTACCAAGGAGACAATTTTCTTCCTGTCTGATGATGTCCTTTTGGCTCCAGTATCAAAATCATTATATGTTTTTTGTAACCATAAAGCCGTATCAGAATGCCTCATCCTTCACAAATGCAAGTTAAACTTCACTTGTGATTAAATTTGAATGAAAGGAGATCGCTAATTTCTAACAAACTTGATGGACGCCTGTCTTTGTTGTGATGCCTACAGAAATTGAATCTCTTAACAAGTCAATCAACTCTACATGGAAATGCTAATATATGGGAGAGCTTGGCAGGATGAAGAAGAAAAGCATATTCTCCGTTGCACAAAGCCCCTGAAGCAAGGAGTACTGATGAACGAAAAGAAGAGATTGTTTTTCAGATGAGACAAACAGCCTTCGGGCAGAGAGCCCTTCTATCTAAAATACCCATTTTTAAAGTATTGTCCCATAGGGTTTCAACGGAGACTTTTGTCCCATTCAGTATGGAGCTGGAGGACTGTTACGCTCAGGTACATGTTTGGCCCCACAGATGTGGGTACTAGCTCACAGACTTTCCTAACACTGAGTTTATAAAATAAGATCCTTTGACAGATTCATTTTTTAGGGGATAAGCTAGTCAGGACACTGAAATCTCAAAGATCAGATCCAGAAACAAACAAAAAGCCTGAAAGCCAAGCCCTGTGCACTGCTGCATTGTGCTGCTCCTGACATGTGTGGAATGCCAGGTACGAGGCTCTTCCCCCCGCACCTGCACTGCTCCTGTCCCTGAAATTGCCCTGGATGCTGCCATTGGAGTGAAATGAATGGGAAACTCAGTCAACTCTGGTCCAAACAGGGAACTAGCTCATTAGGGCAGCTTGTGAGAAACGATTTATAAAGTTTAAGGTCAGAAGGGACTGTTAGATCATCTAGTTTGACCTTCTGTACATCACAGGCCATTACATTTCATCTGGTTATGGCTGTAATGTGCTCCATTAACTGTTTTATTTATGTGTGCTTCCCTGTAAGGCAGCTATATTTAAAGTTGGGACAGGGAGAAGTAGATACTCGCCACTTCCCTTGGAAGTGTGTCTAACCACTGGTCCCTCTTGGATCAAGTAAGGCAAGGTGTGTCTCTAAATTTATTGGACCTTTTTCCACATGCTGGCTTTGTTGAGCCTTTCTGTACTAAATTAAAGATCCTGTGAGCTTCGCCTATTTTCTTTCCATCATCAGATTATTTCTTGTTTGTTCACTTCAGTTGTTTTCTGATAAGATAAGCTGAATTTATTACGTTTCTGTCTGGAAAATGCTCTACTTGTTTCAGCTCTAGTATCAGTTTTGTGTTTCTTCTGTTTTTTTCAGCATCACTTTACAATTGTGCAGGATTCTCCTAGTAGTCAGCTTTGTACTGTACAGACAGGTAAAATTACCTTAATCTCCTCTCCCATTCACTTCTTCCTTGTTCATATACTCAGTGCTCTTATTAACTTCGTTATCACATCAGTGGAATTTCTCATGTTGAATTGCTTTTTCCATTGTGTCCCCTAATGCCCATTCAGAGCCACTGAGCCCAAGGATATGTTTCCACATACTCTCAGGACTGCCTGACTTCTTTGCTCCTAAGCATACAATCTAGCACTTACCATACACTTTGTTTAATACCTCCAGGGCCCTGCTGTGAGGATTTTTGTTTTTCATATCACTTCACTCCTTTACACGGGGAGCGAACTATCAAACTCTATAGGACCCTCCCATATATGGCAGCTTCAGCCTGATACCACTAGAAACGAAAGTGCTAATGCACCAGAAAGGAACACTGAGGTCTCTGAATTCAAGACCTATTTGTGTGCTTAGTCTTGGCAGCCTCAAGCATTTGCAGCTCAAAAGCTTAAGACTGGATAAAAAATTAAGATCTTGTGTGTTATTGCCATTCTTAGTTTTAAATCCTCAATGTGTGTGAGATCACATTTTCCATATTTCCATTAAGACTGAAACATGCAAAGAAGAAAAAGAAGACAGTTGCTTATTCAAATTAGAATATAAGATCGTAAAAATGAAACTACTACCCTGTTGAACTGGAAACCTTGATGGATTCACAGAAGTCAGCAGAACTGCAAAAAGTTACTGAAATTATTTCTCTTAAAAGCTGCTAGTTTCTCAAGTAAATTTAGCAAGGTCCACATGGTGAGCAAACAGTTAACCTGAGATAGGCACTGTGAGATTTCTTTGTTCATGTCAGTTTGTCATCCTGAACATAAGGTCAGTGCCATGATCCTCCTTTTCTAAGACTACAGTAGTCTTTGTGAAAACAAGAGATGTTGTGGTTTGCTTTTATGTTGATCACAACAATCACCAAACTCAGTCAACATAATTTCCTATTGCTATAAAGCTTATTTTATTTAAATGAATTTGTATATTCCCCTTGGTTTCATGGAGGTGTGTGTCAGCTTTGAAATGCATTGTTGGAAAACAGAGACAATGTGCACTGAAGCTGGAAAAATCCCATGCTTCATAAATCAAGGGAACAATCTGGCCTTCATTACGGAAAACTTAGGGTGAAATCCTGGCTCCATTGGAGTCCGAGGAAAAACTCCCATTGACTTCACAGAGGTCATGTTTTTTCTTTGTTTTCTAATGTCAGTATTAGAGATAAGTCTGCGCCCTGCATGCCTTCCCAGGTTGTAAACGCACCTGCCTTAAATCTGCAAAACAACAAATTCTTTGAGACGCATTCAAATAATTGTTATCTTCTCACAATCTTCAGTGTGTCTTTTAGGGGTAGTTACAAGATGCCACTCCAATACTTAGTAGTAAATCCTGATGTTTATCTAACTGAAGGATGGAGGCATTTCCTGAACTCTTTCACTTCTCCTTCCCAAGAGAAGTATCTTTTCCTCACTCCCACTAAGTTTCTCCTTCATCTCTCTAGGTGATGGGCCTGGGATGGAGGGTGCAGGTACAGGGGCAGCCTGCTCTCTGCCCCAGTGTGCAAGGTCTTGTCAAAGCAGAAGCAGCAGAACATCTTTCCTCTTTGATGAATGGACACTTTCCTCAGTCTATTGCTCCCAGGACACATCACCAGAGAAACTCATGATGCCAGACGAAGGGATGGAGTAAGAATGATTGATGCATGTGTTGTCAATTGAGTAGATGTACCTATGTACTTTGTGTTAAAAAAACACTACTACCAGTGCTTGCTACTCTAAATACCCTGTGGTTGTGCACACCTACTGCAGACAGGCTGTTCTCTCAAGGTTTCGTCATCCAAAAAAACTGCAAAATCTTTATGTGCAAGAAGGAAACCTTTGCCTTCCAGCCATAACGAAGCTATGTTTGGTGAACCACTTAAGAAAAGTCCAGGGAACCACATCTGTACAGTGCACATGAGGGCTGATACCACCTGATATCCTGCCACAGAAAAGTACTGGGAAGGGTGGGGGGAGCAGGGTGCAAGGGAACAGACCTGCACCTTGTTCCTTGCAGCATTTCACCACGTTTATTGCTCAGCAGCACATTCTTACGTCTCCTGGTGACTTCCTATTTAAGTGAAATGCTACCTGGGTAATTAATTATCCTTCCAGATCATCCTGCTTGTTCTCTTTGATTTATCAAAAAAATCTCCAAATCAATATACAAAAGAACATGCAAGTCCTGCCAACTGGCAAAGGCTGACATTTCAGCTGCCGCTCACAAAGATGGTGAGCACTGGTGGTCTCCTCTTGCTGAGCCAGGGATTAAACATCATTCTTGGACATAAGAGACCTGGCCTGAAGTCCCATCTCAACAACATTCAGAGGTTGGATTAGAGACAAGTACAAAGCCTATAAAATTCTCACTGCGTGCCAACCCTGCATGTTCTTGTGATTTTTTAAGTCCAAATCCAAAACAAAGCATTTTTGCGCTTCCAGAAATGTTTCCTCATTTTCTTTTTCTTCAGCCAACACCTCTCAAAAAGAGAGACTTTACAAGTCACTCTGGCTGATCCAAAAGTTAATCCGTGCAATGAAGGACACCAGTGGCCAAATCTCCAGCTGGTATCAATCACTCACCCTCCATTTAAGTCAATAGCCAATAGGGGTAAACATCAGCTTTATGGTCTGATTCTTGCTATTTCCCTGGACTTATTTGCACATGCCAAGTGGGTACAATGAGGCAAAGCAAACACAGCCCCAGACTTACTTTTCTGTGGAAGAAAGTGTAGAGGTAGGCCAGGACTGGCAGAGACTTTTTCTGTCATCCAAAACTGGAGTGTGAGCTCTTTTTCCTGGCTATACTTAAATGTTAAGAGAGGACAGAGACTAATCCTAAATTGTTCCAAGCTGCACGTATCTTATTGCAGCTGTCAGGGTCTCCTGGGATTCTCCAACAGTCCTAATCTACACAAGCCTGGGCCCATCACTGCCTACAGGACAGTTTCACTTACACTTATAAAGGGTTGCTCAAAGTTCAGCCTTTTATAAATATTTGGACAGGGAATACACATAAAGACGTTGCTTATAATGACTGGGAGTAGTTAACTCTGAGTTGTTAGAAATGCTGGCTGCCCATGGAGGGTCTCTCCTCTGACAACATCATTGTGATCAGGCCTGGCTTTTTACAAGGCTGAAGAGCCTTAAAGTCAAGGAGACAAACAGGCTGGTAGAAGGACCTGAAGCAGCTATACCTTGTGCCCTGTGTGTGTGTGCACACAGACAGAAGGGCACAGTCAGTTCAGGGCAGGGGATGCATCCCCAGCTTCCCCTCTTCCCTCTCTGACATTTCTAAATTGTGTGAGTATAAGAAAATCTGGCCCTGAGCCTTTGTGGATCTTTGGTTATAACCAGGAGCCCATTAGCAGTAGAACTATTAATCTTCTCATAGACATTTAGAGAATAAACCACAAACCACACAATAACAGCCAGTAGGGAAGGATGAAGCCTTAAAAGGTGGTCTGTCTGTCAGAGCCCAGTGTGAAACCATGGCCACAGTGCTCAACAAAAGGGCAGAGAGCTGTGATCCCTGAAAGCCTCTGGATACCCAGCAGGGCCAAGGTTAGAAAGTAAAATGTGACCTACAGGGAAGACCTGATCTTGCAATTGCCCCCAGCCTGTTTGTCTACAGGGGAACTCAAGGAGCCAGTCTGGCCAGGATTAGGACAAGAGACCTTCAGAAAGGATCAGTGGTGGGTACAAGGTTGGTTCAGCTTTCATTAGGCTCTTGAGGGTCTTTGATATGAAATTCACCATGGAAGAATTTTTCCAGAATATGGCTCTTTATGTGTAGCACATGAAGGAGCATATTCAGCAAATGAGCCAGTAACAGGGGCACTCATCTACTATCTACACCTGAATTTTCTCTTTGGTTTATTTTAAATATTATTCACTGATGATGTTGAAGCATCATGTCATCATTTGTCAGCTACTTGGGAAAGCAGGAATTAGCATGTAACATCACTAAGATGCTGGTGTAATCCTGTCTGAGCAGTCTCTGTTCTTGGGTGACTTGACTTCCCCTTCCCATTATACCATCTCAAGAAGAGCAAAACTAACTGCTTGTAATCTTAGCCCTAAGACAGTCAAGGAGGAACTGTGAGTAATGTAAAGGAGGCAAAATCTCAGAATCCAACAATTTGAAAATATTGGTGACTGTCTCTAGTTTCTGCAGAACTGGCAAAAGCTGAGCTTTTTGTCTTTCTTTGTATTTCAGGACATTTTCTTTTCTCATAGCTTTGCTTTTAACAGCGAAAGAGGGCACATAGATTGACCGCCCTGGTAGTATTACTTACAAGGATGGATATTTCCATAGGGTTAAGAGGAAATCAGAAGCCAGTGATTTTTTCTTACATCACTATCTCTGAATGTTTGCCCACTAGTGGTGTTTATTTCAGCTCCATGTAAAGTAGGATGTGCTCCTGTTTGTTGATTCTTTATATCTTCATAAAGTAATGGCTGGGTCTTCAGGATCATGGCCCATGGGACATGCATGCCATAGTCAAGATGTAGCTGCACCTTGAAATACGGCAGAAGAGAGTTGCATGGGACAGGTAAGCTAGGGGGGCACTGACTAACATGGAGAGAAAAATCTGCCCTAAACCCAAGGCAAACACTCAGACCGTGGCCTGTACTTATCTCCATATTACTCTTGCCACACAGATTTCTGGACAACCCAAGCAAGAGAACTGAGTTTCCTGTAGAAACATTGAGGTTTCAGATGAAAGAATGTAAGTACTGTTCAAAAGAAGTGAAAACTAGCTCTGAAAGAAAACTGAGGACATCACAGATTTGAAGATGACAACCATCGCCTGTTTGCTTAAACTGTGATGTACACCACATCTGATTAGACTGCTATCTTTCTTGCTGAACATGAGAAGACTGCACAGGCACAGAGGGTAACAAAGTAATTATCCAGACCACTGGTATCCAAGGTACAGTCCATGAAGATTACTGTTTGCATTTTCCCTTAGAGTGAGAGACAGTGGCCTTAAATAAGTTGCACTGATTCGCAATAATGGACAATGAGAATAAATTTTCCTGTTTCATTTCCAGACCTATTATATAATCTCCAGCTATCCGAGGTGATTTCCACAGTTGGCAGAATATGGTGATTACCCCTGGCTATATATTGAAGTTGGTAATCTCTTCAACTCAGCAGTAAAGACTACTGTAACACCTGTGACTTCTTCTCTCTGAACTCCTGTCCTCCCTTTCCCCTGCAAACCCAGCACCAGCAGCTGTGGGAGCTGAAGCGGCACATCTGCCTTCCCCACACCAATTTTTGAACCCAGGAGGCAGTGTGATTGCTCTCATGGCGGGCAGCAGGAGCTGCGAGAGGAGTGGTGGGATGGATGAAGGTTTCTTTCCCTCAGGAACCTGGCCTATGTGCGGGCCGCCTCATCCAAATTCCCACCTGCTCTTAGCCATGCAGATCAGACTCATGGAGTCTGACATCAGTGTGGGGTGACAAAACCACTATGTCCCTGAGGGTAAATAAGCAAGAATGAAATTCCTCAAGGTCTGCCCCTCATTAGTGATGGTCACTGCTTGATAGCAGTCTTTCCAGTGTATGAAGTTGCTATACAGGCAAATGCTGAAGAAGGCAGTAAAGCCTAAAACTGGAAGAGAAAAGTAAATCTAAATTTAAAGAGGAAAAAAAAAAAAAAGAAAAAGAAAAAGAAAAAGAAAAAGAAAAAAGAAAAAGAAAAAGAAAAAAGAAAAAGAAAAAGAAAAAGAAAAAGAAAAAGAAAAAGAAAAAGAAAAAGAAAAAGAAAAAGAGAAAAAGAAAAAGAAAAAGAAAAAGAAAAAGGGAAAAAAAGACTGGCTTTGCTGTGACACATAGAAGAATAGGTAGGAGCTGTATTTTCAAAATTACTCTGTAAACAAAGAGCCCCATACTTAATCATTTTTATGTCCTGGGTTTTGGTTTTGCTCTTGTGCACACAAGCAAGACATGACTGTACCCAAACTGCCCTAATGTTAAGAATTTCCTAGCTGCTGAAAAGCTGGTAAATGTAGCTGTTAAAAAGACAGGCTCAGCAGCCAGGAAGGACAGTGAAACTGGGCTGTTCAGCACAGAGCTTTCTCATCATCCCTAGCTGGAGAAGATCTGGGAACATCAGGAATTACTGGCACAGGCAACCTGATCTTGGGGTAGGGAATGCAAAAGACATGAGCCATGAACCATGTCACCCGTAATTCAGCTGGAGGCTTGGACAAAGCTATCAGGATGTAGTATTTTAACACTGAAATAAGGTGCTGAAGTGTGCATAAGGCAATGTCTGCATATAATTGTGTATACAGAGTGCAGCCTGAAATGAAATTTGAAACCCAGGTCCTTTTTGGAAAAGCGTTCCATCAGTCTGCTTTCAAATTGGAAATTGCATCTAGAACATTATCTTTCATTATTGGCCATCTTAGTGTTGCCCCAGAGGTTGCCTGAATGAGCGGGACTAAGAGACTTGATGCAAACAATAATTTATAGATGCATTTTTGGCAGTTTGGAGAGAAAAAAAAGTATGAGTGGCACATTGCAGGTGAAACTCGGGCCATGCTGCAGTTTTTTTAGTTTAAATAGTTTTGGAAATGGTCTGTGTGGCTTTTTCCTTGGTGCCGTGGTGGGATGGGGGTGTTAGTGGGGTTTTTTGTTTGTTTTGGTTTGGTTTAGTCTTATAAACTGAAAGGTTTTTATGGCTCTTCGTTGGTTCTTGACCTGCATGTTTTATGTGCTGTTGCCTTCTTAAGGAAGATTACAAATAAGTGAAGTGACACCCATTTTACTGATCTTTAGCATAGCCTGAAACATGTTTCAGGATGTTGCAGAGGTGATCAGAGCTTCAGGGCAAGCAGCATATTGCAGCCCCAAGTCAGAAACCTGTTCCTCTGAACACACATTTTAAAAAATAACTATAACACTGAAGCAGAATTTCACTGCCTTCCTATGCTTGCATCTTATTTTATATCGTCACTATACATTTCATTCTTTGGTTTGGGGTTTTTCAAGGGGTGTGTGAGAATACAATTGTGTGTGTATGTATACATAAATAGAGCTGTTGGAACTACTTCGCAGGCACACGTTGTCTGGCTTATCAGCTGTCACAAGCACTTGTTGATTTTATTAGCAGACCCGGGCAAATTTAAAAATAAAATAAAATAAAAATATCTAAACAATCTGATGTCTTCTGTACAAATTCATCACTCCATCATATGACAGACAAGATTTTTGTGTTGGAACATTTATTGACCTTGGACCTCTGAGACCCCTGCACGCTGTGTGGAAAGCATGAAAAAGAATGAATAATAGATGTTTGATAGTTACATAAGTTGATTGGCACCTTTTATTGCTTGTCTTCAGGGCTAATTTAGTGGCACTAGTTTGAGAGACAGTAAGGAACATTTTCATTTTGCCAGGCAAATTTATGATTATCTGCAAGCTGTAAAAAGAATCAAAATAACAAAAGTTCATTCAGTCAGTATTGATTTTAAGTTCCTTACAGAAGGAACTTTTAGCTGTAATGTCAAGATAAGTTAAGAAATTTGCCATTCTGGTGGGTACTAAAAGCCTTTCTGACAACTCCACTGGATGTCAGAGTGCTCCCACAGACACTTATGTACATATTTACAAATCTGTCCATGTGTATTCTCTTGTGTTTGTGCAACATCTAACCCTAAAGACAGAAAAGGTAATCTTAACATCAAATCATAAAAATATCAGATTGCACAGTCATTACTGAAATGCTCATTAATTGCTTCATTCAACAAAAGTCTTTTACTTACCTTGAAAACTCTGAAATACTTCTAATATAGGGAGAAAGATATGAAATTTAGCTAGATTGTATTTCTTCAAGAATATATCAGCAAATATTTTGTACAGCAGTATCTTTCCAGACTTCTGATATAGGTAGCATCAGGTAAGCTTTAAGCTTGTATTATTATCCCCATATTTTGTTTTCCTCTTCATTGTTACGAAGAGCTAAGGAAATAATATTCAAGGTAAATAAAGTAAAATCCTTGCTGCTTGTCTTTCTTTCACTCCTACCAAGTGTCTTGGCTTTTTGACTATAAGCTAACTTGCAAGCTCGTACTGCAAAAGCCTCAAATCAACCACTTCCCTAGAAAGTTGGTGTATAATTGTCTCATGGATTCCTAGGACAAAAGGACTTTTTCTGGTGTGTTGTCTAGTGGGCAAGCAAGATTGCAATGTTGAGCAGAGCATGTTCAACAGCTCATAATCAACCTTTTAGAAATGTTGCAAAAAGCATCTTAAAGAATCCATGTATAGAAAAACACAACGGTACACCGTTTCACTGATAACCACCTAGGGTGTTAGAAACATGGCCAATTTTTGGTTTGTGTTTTTTTCCTTCAAGTTTCACAAATGGATTTTGATACACTTCTTTCTTACTAGTAGAGTCATAAAGTCATAATGATCGTCTTACATTGGTGTGTATGATACAGTGGTACGCCTGAAGAAAAAAGTGGAGAGCACTAGTACTCCTGCATGCTTCTTGTGCAGGTTGATATGTCTCCCAGTCTATCCCCAATATGAGGTAAACACTTACTTTTATACAATTAATTCATTCTCATCTTTTCCTCAGTTTCCAAAAATAGGTGTACAGCTCAGCTGACATGGTAGTTCCTCTTATTAAAAGCAAGAAGCTTGCTTTGATCTTCCACTGCTTAAGCATAATTGAGTCTAGACAACCTTCCAAATAGCTTGTTCAATTTATAAATGGACAAAGAAGGTACATGCTAAATGTTTTTAAGGATAAATAGACCAATATTTTAAAAGCACTAAGAGCCCTTTCATTCAATATGTTCCCAGAACACTGTACTATTTCCAATTATCCTGCTTTTCTTCAAACCTAGAAACAAGAAATGAATAACAGATGTCAACTTCTATTGAAGGCTACTTAGTGAATGCTAGCTGCTCTTGCTTATTGGAAACCCTTTTAGAATGATTTCCCTTTTTTTCTGTTACCATGACAATATTTGGCCTAATCCCATGGCTTTTTTTCACATCTAAGAACACTGTGTAGGCAAGTAGAATTATCATTAAAATGAACCTTATTCACAACTGATAATGAATGTCTTAACTGTGCCCTTGTTTGTAAAGTGTTAGTTCTTAATATGATTCCTTCAGGAAAGATAGCATAGAAAATACAAACCTTTAACTTCCTTTGATTATAAATAGTTGATTGTTCCCTGGCTGTAGTAGGCTATGCATCACATTGTTATGAAAATACTCTCTTGTGTTGAGAATATTCTGCTGTCCTACAATGGGACAAAGTTACCCTGCCACACTTACCTTTTTTGTGAATGTGTAAAGATCAGCCTCCAAATTTATCTAGATATCAGAAAATCTATCCAATCTATTTTGTGCTCAAAAAAAAAAGAGAGAGATTGAATTCTAGATTTGTTTTCTTTTTAAAACACTTCTAATACTGTAAGTACATTAATTTCTAAATGCAAAGGCTAGCACACAGAGCTCTAGACCCTCCACCACCCATCTCAAAATCCCTGTGGGCTTAATTGTAGTCCATTAAAAAATACACTTCTTAAAACCTTATGAAATACAGCAACTAATGTGGGGAAGGGGTACATGCACTGAGTGGAATGCTACCTGTAGGAAATACATTTTTCTCAGTTTTCCTTGTGTATGCTAGCAAAAGATCAAGTACATTATTCAGGGTTATTTATACATGTGGAAATCACTGATGTGGGTGTCTAGAGTAGGGATCTGTAGTACAATCAACATAAGCTTATTTTAAAAAATACATGTGAAGCTAGCTTGATATCTTTTCTGCTAGAGCTACAGGTTTGACTGTTAAAGATAATAGTGTTAATGTAATGTATTTAGACTTCTGTAAAATATTTGGTCTGATACCACATGACATTTTGTTTAAGAAATTAGAACAATACAAAATCAACATGGCCCACATTAAGTGGATTAAAAGCTGGCTATAGTGTTTATTAATGACTTGGAAGAAAAATGGAAATCTTTACTAACAGAGACAGCAGATGACATATTGGGGAGAGCTAAACAGTGTAGAAGACAAACCACTGAGAGAGGGAGTGCCCTCAATCAATTGGTAAACTCGTCCATCCAAACCAATGCATTTTAAGAGAGGCAGATTCATAATCATAGAGCCAAAACTCAGCACGTGCCCACAGATAGGAGAAGATAAGGGGAAGACTGTGGATCTGGAAATGTTTCAACAGCAGCTGCAGTAGACAAATGATTGAGCCTTTGTGTTTGACTCTTGTAAAGTCATGCCTGGAATACTGTGTCCAGCTCTGGAAAGGATCAGACATGAGCTAATGGTGTGATCAAAGACAGGGGAAACATGCTTTGCAAAAGTATCTTGAGGACTGTCATCTATTTAATGGATTGAAAAGAAGGTTAAGAATTGATGTGCTACAAAACCTCTGGCAGCCTATACAAGGAATGTACATTTGATGTCTTTGGTGTCTTGAAAAAAAGTATATGTCTGAATGCCTGGAAGCTAGAACTGGCCAAGCCAACATTAAAAATGAAAAGGAAACTTAGAGCACTGAATGTTGTTGACAGCATTGAAAGAGTCTGTGAAAGACTGCAGTAGATTCTTGATTGCTGGTAAGTTAAAGTAGTGTTGAGATTGATTTCTAGAAGTTACACAGTAGCCCAAGTGAGATCTGATATAGAGTAGTCCTCTGATCTACCTAAAACAGGGAACAATAATAAGAAATTACAGTTTTGGGCACTTGCAATATGTAAAGGCAAATCTATGAAATTCAGTGCTAAAAACAAAAAAACAAACAATTTCTCTTAATGGTAACTTAAGTCATTAACTGAAGGGGTGCCTATGCATGTAGAGTAAAATCCAAATAAAGAACTTGGATCTTGGGGCACCTGGGAGAATGACAGACTCCAGCTCTCCCCTGTACTCTGAACATTACATGTAAGTGCATAAGGTACAGTAGACCTCTTTCTTTTTGAGGTGGGAACTGGAGGATTCCCACAGGCATCTCTGTGGCATTCAGAGCATATTCTTAGGCACTTGAATGGGTCCCCAGGTGTCTAAATCTCTTACAAGGCTGAGCTTCAAGCATTACTCCCAAATGTAGGGCTTTTAAGCAGAGGAGACAGAGTAGTAGAGTCTGTTGTCAGACACTGCATCTACTGCCTCCTCTTTTTACATGTGACACCTGGTGAGTTGTTGAGAGACTCCTTGCTAAGCGCTTTTCATTTTCTGTGCAAAAGTAACAAACAGGATACATTCAGATCACTCAGGTTTGTTAAATATGATTCCCACTTCTGTTAATAAATTAGATATGTTGTCCTGATATGATAGTTTTCTAGTTTCGAAGAATCTTTTAAATGGCATGTGATATTAATTATTTTAGGTTAAAGAGGAACATTCCAGGGAACTACCATCTTTGCATCTTTCCATGTTATAAAGATGGTATTTTGTGTGATCTAGAAGGTACTTTCCATTTCATGTGCTTCCTCTTGCTATTTGTTTGACAAGTATTGTAACATAACAGCCATTTCCAGATCATTTTGGTGAGTGATGTGCTGGAACCTTCATACCTAGTTTTTGTGCTAATTCACAATCTCCACCTAGTGCATGACCTTTTTCTACTTGTCTAATCCCAAAGTTATGAGTCCCACAGGAACACTTTGTCTTAACATATGCATGCATTTTGTATATAACCATATCCAAAAATGTTAAAATAGGTTCCAGAAACCGTGCTGTCTTCAGAGGAATGGGGAGAGGTAGGTGTCTTTGGAAGGTGAAATCCCCATTGATAAGCTCCCCCAAGCCATCATTCTTGTTAGTGAATGAACAAAAGTCCTGGAACCTCCACCACTGGCACCCAGACAGCCTCTTGTGGTCCCTTCCAGCCGTTTTGTTCCATGGGTCTGTGAGTCTAAAAATTCCTTTGGAGTTTTGGAGAGACTGTTTCATGGTAATTTCACGCAGGTCTACACTTCTTGACGCTGTTTAACATGGAGCACTTGGCACCTCTTCATGACTTAACTGGCTTCTTTTTATCAAGAGGGAAGCAGGTCATTCTCAGACTGTGACGCCACCCATTTTAAGTCCCAATTTGTTGTGTGTTTGTCAAATAGGAGAAATAAACCGGATCATCCTGGGTATAAGTTTACAATGTCTTAGCTTAGATGAACCTCTGAAAAGCCTGGCAGTTCTTGTTGAAACTTAGGAGTGGGCCAGGATGCATAGATACCCAACAAATCCTAAGTGTCAACTGCAGTGAAGCACTTGCGGTACAGCATCTCCTATACAACATCTGTCAGTAGACATTATCATTATTTATGTGTATATATCTACAAACACACATATATATGTATGTAATGATGTACATATATATGTGAACATTTTCATGTTATGTATTTTTTGTATGTATTTATAGATACACATACAAACACGCACACACAGGTAATCCACAAAAAAAGAGAACCTCTGTGTCATCCTAACGAGTTTCTGACAATTCTTTAACCAGTACAAAACTATTCCTTTTTTTTTTTTTTTTCCCCCCACATTAATTAAAATTTAAAACCAGATTTTTTACCAGAAATTTCCCATTCGGGAAAACAAATGGGCTTCAGCTTATTTCCTGAATGTAACAGTGAATGCAAGTGTTCTAAGGGTATCCTGATATTGCCATTACATAGCTGATCACAGTGCCAAAGAGCATGGCAATTTAATATCTGCCTCTATCACTGTATTACTAAAGGAATGTTATATAATAAGCATGGGAGGAAGACTGCATCTCTAAAAATATGAACAAGTACTCAGTAAATAATGTTGCTAAATAAAACAAAGACATTGTGACAAGAAACCTTCCTTCCCACTTCTTTATGTTAGACAAAAGCACTCCATGTAAGTGCAGGAAAGAGTTTGTTTTTTCTTCAAAAATGTGTCTTTTAACTACACTCAAACCTGTACATGGCATATATTAAGTAAATGGACTGAAAAGAAAGAAGAAAATTCAACTTATTTTCAGTCTTGAGATTATCTGCTCTAGCCAACTGTATTTCTAGGATTAGAGTCATATAGTATTTTGAATCAGGAAAGAAGCCTGTCTATGTTTCATTCAGAATACACTTACCAACTGGAGCTCGAAAATAAATTTTGAAAAAAATTACCTGTGTATTACAGGGATTTCCTGAAACCTCCAGCTTTCCTGACCAGACATGAAGTCTAGATTTCAGAAGTGGTTAGCACAGAACTGTTTTAGAGTAGTGCATTGCTGCGTTCAGTTGCCTGACACAAAATATGCTTGCAGCAGCCCAAAGCATTACACTGAGTTACATGCCCACCTGTGATATGTGAGCAGTCCCACTGCTTTCAGTGAGGCTACTCATGTTCAAAGTATAACCAGTGATTAATGACATTTACTGCATCAGGACCCAGTGTGGCTTCTAAATGGGGTTTGCTTATGGACTGGGTCTGAAGCTAGGGAAAATGGGATTTTCCTGTTATGTGGTAACAGGAGGAGAAAAATGTGCCAGGATCAGAGAAATTACCTGTCAGAAACAACAGTCGGTATGACTATTTTTTAGTTGGTCTTGAGCTGTAGAAGAAGTGGCTAATGTCTGAAAATTCATCCATGTACTAAGAAACAGCGAAACGCTTATAAGCCATTTCTCTTTTACTTCATTATGTATATATGATATACAGAGAGTGTCCAGGGCTCTCTTGTATACAGGAATTATGGTTATTCTGTGTAATTAATGGGAAAAAGAAAAAAACAAAGCAAAGTAAGACAGGAATGGGGGTTAGGGGGAGAGGAAAGACAATCATAGGAAAATGCATTATTCACAATTATGTGGATTGGTGTAGACCGAATTTTGGCTTCCGTTCTAATCAGAGCTGCAACTTCCATATGAGCATTGGTCCTGACAAGGATGGCATGATGGCAAATACTGACATATCACTGCAATAAAAGCAACAAGTTGATGAAGCAGATGAGCTAGACCACCCAGCATGAAAACTCATTGCATATAACCAAAGCAGCTGGCTTCATGGAGATTAATTAATATTTTTGCTAACTACAGTTGTAGTCTTACCACCTCCAGAGAAAATCTAACTGTGTCAAACTGTGTATGGCATTCTAACAAGGTGCAGTGGTTTTAGCTGACTGCTGTGAAGGCATGTCAAAGTCCTAATTATTTTGAAGGGGACACAACAATGCACTTTAGAAGATGATCGGTATCATTGTAGTGGCCCATAATGTCTTCTTAGAAATTAGTTTTTAAGCCTGTGATCACAGAAATAGAGTGAAATAGATATGTTCTAACAGCACTGGTGGGTAATATTTCAAACATGTGAAAGCAAAAACGTTTATGTGTGTGGTGTGAACTTATATATGTGTATGTAACTGCATTGACTGCACATTTGTAATTAAATATTTTTAATGGCTGACACAAAAGACTTTGAAGAAAAACTGTTGTTCTTTCCAGAAAATTACTTGTAACATATTAGGTGAAACTATGTCCCTTTTGTGTGAATTTCAGAAGTCCCAGCTTCACTAGCACCAAATCTATACTTTCTTTGCATTTGAAAATAAAGCCTTTTCTCACATCAGGATTACTGAGTAGAAGATGATGTAAACTTTCTGTTCCAAAGGACAAAGATATAGAAACAGTTCCTTCACTCTCTGTGAAGCATGAAGACTAAGTGCAATCTGTGTTTCCTGGCTGCAACACATGTATTTGGAATAGCATTAGTGGGTGTATTTTTAATTTCCCATTTGATATTATTCATTAAATGGATTGTAACTTTATACTTAAATCATGTTATCTATGAGCAGGCAACAACTAAGGCATGGAGGTATTTCCCAATTAATAAGAAAAAGCCCAAACCACCTTGCAAAGTGATCCAAGAGTAAAATTCCCGAGAAATAACTTTAATAACTTCTGAGGCACTAGGGGACCTGAAAATTAAAATCAGTGCAATAGTTTGCATTTATTATATCAGTTCTTAATGTCAGAAGGAAGTAAAGCACATATGCAAGGGTCACTGTAATTATGATCCTTGTTCAGATTTGTCTGCATGTTCCAGTAGGGCTATAATGATTTCCACACCTGCCAGACTCACACAAGTCATAGGTGTGGGTGTAGCTGATGAAGCAGGTTGCAGCTAGTATAAGTTATGCAAATCCGACAGACCTGTAGAGCCATCCATCTGAGGTTTTTGTGTAATTCTCTCTACTTCAGTGTTGGATCATTTTACAAATTTTTATCGACCCACCCTCAAAAAGCCCTTGTAAATTGAGACCTACTATTGCTGTAATTTCATTCACAGACACAGCTACCAGAAAAAAGACACAGGTCATTACTGGCAGGGTCTTGACTGTAACAACTTCTCCCTGGCCAAAGGGAAAGTCCACAACAGAGCAGAAAGTTGAAAATTAGTCTTTCTGAATCTCAGTTAAGATCTGAGCTACTGGACTCTGTTTTATTTCTGCATGTCTTGATTTTCCAAATATTTGCCTGAGTTTGCTTCTATGTCCCTCAGTTTCAATGGGCTTGATGAACTGCAAAATCAACACACATATAAGCCTTGACCTTTGACAGTTTAGGAGAGGAATAATTTCTAAAGGAATACAGAACTCAAGATTTTGACATCAGTATTTGCAAGCCTAAAACATGCAACTAATAGGAACTCATGCCTGGAAGTGGAAAATCTTCAGTATTTCATTTTAGCAAATTAATTATTGAAATAGTCATTAAGAATACATGTCCTAAGGGTCCTTCTTATGGCTTCCAAAAAGTTAATTACTGGTGAATTGGAGTTTTCTTCTGAAAGGATTCAAACAGATGCATTAGACTTTGTGTGATCTGTGCTGTATCTTCTGACGGTCTTGCACACGCAGGGATGTGATTAGTTCATGTTGCTGGAGGCATCCTAAGGAAAACTTTCAGTGCTGTGAAGTTTGAAAAGTTCCTGCTGTCTGCACCAGCACTGGAGCTGCCAGTTAGCTGTTGCATCCAAAGATATCATCAGGGAATCAGCTGTTTGGGACTGTTTCAGGAGGGGGGTCGTTCCTCTTCAGAGAAACACAAGTGTGCTTGGTGAGGGAAAACAAAAGATTTAATCTGAGAACTTTTACTTCCAGCAGTTTTTGCAGAGCCATATTTAGAACAAGAAAGCTCTTCCCTCATAGTGCTGACAATAGCTATTTAATCTAATTGTTGAAGACATGAAGTAATTTCCAGCCTCAGTACATCAATTGATATTCAAATTACATTACATTCTTTCACTTGTCCGATGAGGAAAAAAAAAAATAGAAAAAGATAATTTAAATATGTCTGCTGGCATCAGAAAAACTGGCCCTAAAATTTGAGGGGCACTCCGACGAGCTCACAGCAGGTAAACTCGAATGTTGCTGTACTCTGCTTATGCATCTGGTTATGTGAAATATTAGGGTTGGAATTAGGTATGTCAAAAAATGAAAGTTTGGAATGTCCAAAATGATTCTTGAATTTGTGTCTAGTTTGTCAAGTAGCTCAAGCTGAAAGAAACGAGATCTTTTCTGGAACACAGTGTTTTGACATTTTCAAAGTGAGCTGTTTCAATTTTTCACTCTAGGACAACATTTTGTTTCAAAACTTATCAAGCAATAATACTTGAAAAGCACTCAAATACCTAGAATTGAGCTAAACATATTTTTTTTCAGGTCAAGGAAATCTTGTTAAATTCACAATCCTTCTTCCTTAAAATATCAGTTATTTCCATGATGTTACTCCTGCAGGCAATGGGTAGATAGCTGGTCACCTGACAATCACAGAGGTATGCCTTTGGGGAAATTTTCATTGCCTTAAGGAAATGCTGGAGAGAAACCTGGGCAGTTTTTGTGATAGTAACATGGAAGTGTGTGTGTCGGGGGTGTGTGTGTGTGTGTGTGTGTGTGTGTGTGTGTGTGGAAACTGCAGGAATTTTTATGCCAAATCCCTGACATTAATGTTTTGCATCGGGACGATCCAATGTCTCTCCATAAAAACAGTGCTGAGGCTTTTAAAAGCGCTGAGAATAACTTCTTTTGCAAACCCTGCCTAAGAAGCAGGAATGTCTGAAGACATGGTTTTTCATCCTCATTTGTTCTGTGACCATCTTTGTTCCCACAAGGAAAGAATAACCAAACTTTTTCTTTTTAGCTGCTTTGTATTGTAAGCGCTATGTCACGATAGATTGAACTACTTAATGTAGCATCATATGTGAATGAGCTACAGTGAAACGAAAAAAATTAACAAATGAAGCTTGAACACTTCAGCTACATATTTAGAGTGAACTGAAACTTTCAGATCAACTGTCTGTTCTTAACTTGATCATTATTTAAAGAAGGTTGGTTTCTGATGCCTAAGTTCTTATATTTCACATGATTGTTACCAAAACAAAAAAGCACATTATAAGACAATAGGAGTGCAAAATGCTTCCAGTTTGATAAGATCAAGGACTTTAGAGAAACAAATTACCTGACATATCCCATACCTTACCTTCAAGGGAAATCTGGCATAGTTTTTTTCAGACCAAAAAGTTAATACCCTGTTGTTCAAAGGCCCACATACTGGGTGGCTGCAGCCTGTCATTTGTAGCAAATACGCCCTTGTGATAATTTATATTATTTGCAGAGAGAACATGTTTTAAAGAATGTTTAGTTTCTATTAACAGATGTCACTGCTCTGCTATCTGGGCACATCTGAAGAAAATGTACTTACATTGTTGATCCGAATAGCTCTTAAGGGCTATATCACTTTTTCTTTTCTCTTATGAAACATTATTGGTTCAAAATTGAGGTTCAGCTTTGCTTTTTTATGGGTTAGGGAATGACAAAGCTAGCTAGAATGTGACCAGATGCTGGGTAATTTTTACTGTCCAATTTCTCTGAATCTTTCAGTTTTTGTCAATCTTTCCCTTGGGCTTTCATGATTAGATAATACAGCTCATTCCAAGAGATGTTTTTAGGATGTGACTGCTCCTTTAATGAGACTAAGCTAACCCCCCAGACTTGTTTCACTTATAAACCCTGGCTGTGTTTATTGTGGTTGCCCTCAAAGGATTTAATCTGTTTACTCCCATGCATATCATAATTTTCTAAGAGGTAGCACTAGCTATACTGGCACTTGAACCACACTCTGTGTGGGAAATAGAAGTACTGGAATTGTATGTGAAGCAAATTAAATCTCTCTAGTGCTGAAAGGTCAGTCAGCCAAATGATCCTTCAAAGCAAGTAACAGAAGACCCCCAATGGCTTCCCTGAGTGCATTTTCTTACCAACCCTTGTTTTATTCCTACATGAGGTACAGAGGGACCCTGAACCCAGGAGATGCAGGGCAAATCCAGAGAGTGTTCTTCAGTCTGGAAAGGGCCTCTGCCTTCACTGGAGATCAGATACAGGCAGGAAAAAATGGTTCAGTAAAATTAGACCTGAATAATAGAGCTTGCCCTCAACTTTCATTATATACTAGTTTGGCCAGTACTAAATTCTTATGAGAAATTTGAATGACACTCACTTTGTATTTACAGCTGCCCTGAAGGATGGGAGCCTGCTGGGCCAAGAACTTCGCAAAGCTGTGGAAAATAAATGATGTCACAGGAGGGAGGGAAGGTTACAATCCAC
This sequence comes from Athene noctua, assembly GCF_965140245.1. NCBI lineage: Eukaryota > Metazoa > Chordata > Aves > Strigiformes > Strigidae > Athene > Athene noctua. The sequence continues at coordinate 54,783,677 of NC_134077.1, read as the reverse complement.
TGCTTACAGACTATTTCTGCTTATAGGTATGTATGCAAAATATTCAGTATTGCAGAGTGTCATCAATCTTCATCCCTCATAGGTGGGTCTTTCCACTAATGTAGGTGGGGGTAAGGACAACTGTGAAGGAGGTGAGATCAGGGACCCTCTCAGTGATGAAGGCTGGGGGTTGGGACCAGAGCAGACAGAGCTTGGGGACCTTCAGATTACAAGGTAGGAATGTCAGCTCTGGTATGGGAGAGGATTTGAGCAGGGGCAGCACCTCACAGGTGGAAAGGGCAAAGTCATGGATGGCTTTGAAGAGGAGGAGGAGGAAACTTGCTGTGAGGAATGCTCAGCTTGATTTAATTTCCAAATGTATTATCAGTGGATTAAAGTATGTATACTGCCTCAATGACACTTTTAATCCTCCTTAAAATGAACTGAACACCTGTTGTTCTGATTGCATGATTCATATTTGAAGTACTTGTTGCTGTCTCAGGTAACTCCAAAAGCATCCAAAGACTCAAAAAGAAGGTTTATTTCTTTTTTTTTTTCCTTCCAAAGGCAGAGGTCTGACATGGCATAATCCTTACCTTATATATGATAGGAGGAGATCTGCGAGAGATCGAAATAGTTCACCAGGAGAGGGAATTTAGAGCTATATGAGTGGGGCCAGTGGGTTTGTGCTTTTTTCTGATGATGTGCTAAAAGTAGTATGTTTTTTTAAAAATCTCCTAAGTCACACATTTCAGATAGACAGTAAAGGTATATGCACTCTTGTTTCAGTGGTATTGCAATTTTACTTGCAGTAAAGCAAAAGTTGCTTCAGGTAAATTTAGTGCTTGCTACATACAAAATGATAAATAAATAAAGTCCTGAGCCACATTTCCAGGTTAAATTTACACATAACAAGAGTTTGCTCACATCCTTTATCCTTAGACCCAGGAGGTAATCATCTAGTTTGACAAAAATGCTGTTCCTGAAGTGGCACAAGTCTGAAGTAAAGCAGTCCCACTGAGTATTTGAAAGCATTTCATTGGTAATCCATAACATCTCTTTCTCTGCATAGCTGGCATATAACAGCTGTTAATGGAGCATTATAGCACATAATGCCCTTAACCATTGTATTTGTTTTAGGCATTATTCCATTGTCAGAGATATCTTATTAAAGCTTATCATTACATGCTTGATAGTATTGTAATAGCTTTGGCAACAACATATGTAAATAAATCAGAGACATACACTGAGGTCTGAACTGCTTTTCATGTCAGTTCCTGACTTTATTCAAGACTAAGTTTCCCCAAAGTTATCAAAATGTTTACACAATATATAAGAACCAGCCCCTTTTCCCTTTTATTTTCACTGTCTGTGTATGCAGATGGAGATGTCCCTTTCAAACTCATGTCTGAATTACACATCTAGTCCAAGACCCTGAATCAGCAGAAACTGAAGACCTTTTCTTTTTGTAAAGGGTACTGTTATCAAAACAGGAAGAATTTGCCTGAAAGAAGTGTGTCTTTTGTATTTCTTAGCCTCCCAGTTCCCGCTGAACTGATAAAATGTTCCAGGAGCAACATCTCTCTGGGTGGGTATATGAAAATACTCTGGGAAGATTTCTTTAAAGAATGCTACTACATGACTTGAGATCAACAATTTGATTTTGTTTTAGAAAGAGCTGAGTGTGAGAAAAACTCCTATGAATGGGAATTCTTCCTCTCTCCCTCCCTCTCTTCTTTCAAGAGACAATAGATAAAGTGTTGGCTCTAAAGAATAGAATATCAGAATATCATTGTGTTCATTTATACAAGCTATGGTATTCTAAGAAAATGAGACTTTCTCTGAATCAGGGCTAAAAATAACCCCATATTCAATGTCTACTCATAAATTACAACAAATACTAATAACTTGGATGGGGATGGTGAAGCTCAGTTTCATTCAGGTAGAGCAGATTACCCAGCATACAGCATGCTGGAGCCTTCCCTGATTCATTTAAAATGAGCAACGATCATTTAGGGGTTTTAGCAACATTATGTGGACTCTAATCCTGTAGAAGAGCTTTTTATTCACTGGTAAGAAAACATGCCAGTGCCACTCTTGGAAATGACCTGTGATATCTACTTATCACAAATGACAGACTGTAAGTACATTCTCACTTATTTGAACTTTTTAAAAAACAAACTATGATCTGTTAGTCTAAACTCAGTTCCTGGAAAAATTATTTAAAGAATAATGCAATCATCAGGCACAGCCAACATGGGTTCACAAAGGGAAAGTCCGGTTTAACTAATAAGGTCTGGTACTGTCCCTCACAGCATCTTTCTGGACAAGTTGTCCAGCTGTGGGATGAGTGGGTTCATAGTGTGCTGGGTGAAGAACTGGCTGAACAGCAGGGCTCCAGGGAGTGTAGTGAATGGGGCTACATCTGGCTGTGACTGGTCACCAGTGTTGTTCCTTGGGGCTCAATTTTTGGGCCAGTTCTGTTCAACATTTTTATCAATGATCCACATGCAGGAGTTGAATGAACCACTGGCAAGTTCACGGATGATCCCAAACTGGGAGGTTCTGTTAAGTCTCTTGAGGGACAAGAGGCCTTGTAGAGGGATCTAGATAGATTGGAGCATTGGGCAATCGTCAATGGCATGAAATTTAACCAGAACAAATACCAGATCCTGCACCTGGGGTGAAGTACCACCTGACACAAGTACAAATTGGGAGAGGAGTGGCTGGAGAGCCGTCCTGCAGAAAGGGATCTGGGGGTGCTGGTCGGCAGCAGGCTCAGTGTGAGCCAGCAGTGTGCCCTGGCAGCCAGGAGGGCAAACCGCATCCTGGGGTGCCTCAGACACAGCATAACCAGCCGGGCAAAAGAGGAGACTATCCCGCTGTACTCAGCGTTGGTGCAGCCTCACCTTGAGTGCTGTGTGCCGTTCTGGGCCCTACGATTTAAGAAGGATGTGAAGATCCTTGAATTATCCAGAGGATGGCAACAAAGCGGGTGGAAGGGCTGAAAGGCATGTCCTGTGAGGAGCTGCTGAGGACTCTGGGTTTATCTAACTTGGGGAAAAAGAGGATGAGGGGCAACCTCATTTCTCTCTACAACTTCCTGAGGAGGGCAAGTGGAGAAAGAGGTGCGGATCTCTTCTCCCTGGGATCCAGTGACAGGATGTGTAGGGATGGTTCAGAGCTGCACCAGGGGAAGTTTAGGTTGGGCATTAGGAAGAATTTCTTTATCAAGACGGTGGTTAAACACTGAAACAGGCTTCCTACAGAGGTGGCTGATGTCTCATGCCTGCCACTGCTTAAGAGGCATTTGGAAGATGTCCTTAATAACATGCTTGAACTTTTGGTCAGTCCTGACTAGATGATAGTTGTAAGTCCCTTCCAACAGAAATACTATTCTATTCTATTCTATTCTATTCTATTCTATTCTATTCTATTCTATTCTATTCTATTCTATTCCATTCCATTCCATTCCACTCCATTCCATTCCATTCCATTCCAAAAAGGTGGAGCTGAGATTCTAAGAAGCATTTGTCTAACACACTAATTCTCATCCTCATTTGAACCCATACTTTGATAACTCCTGAATTTCAGCCCAAGACCCTTAGGCTGGTTTGGAAAAGTATTTCAACTGTACCATATGGCTGATTGAAGCCAATTTTCCCTGGTGTACTTGTCTTTCATTCAGAGTGAGTCAAAAGATTAAAGTGGCGTTTTTGTTTCTGCATGAAAGAGAAAATTCCAGTTAAAAAATGGAGTTGAAACCAACTATTTCTAAATATTCTACATCAAACAGTGCTTATTTTGTCTATGTTATGATTTCTTAAATATATGCTGATTTCTATTATAAAAACAATAATGACTTCATGGAGTTTTTAATTAATTAAACCTATAAACTAAATACTTGATAATCACCAAAACCTGCTCCAAAGTTAGAAACAGGTTAAAAAACCTGAACTATATTTAGAAAAAACTGTAAGTAGTTCAATAACTCTTAATTATTCTGGTGCAGATCAAGATAAGCTGTAGTGAAGTAATTATTAACATATAAAATGTACATAAATATATGAAATGGTCTTCAATACATTAAGGCCTTCTACTGTACGTTTCTAAAATGAACAACAATGATTGACTGAAAGACTTAGTAGCCTCAAGTAGCTTGAATTGTCTCAAGCTGTTTCACGTATCCATGCTGGAAAAAGCAAAATATTATTTACCTTATTATTGAGCATAATAATAATAATAATAAAACTGTTTGATAGAAAAAGTTCTTCTAACTCTTTATTTTAACATACAGTGTGTGCAAATCATTGCTTACCTGCCTACCTTCTCCCACAGCACTGCATCCAGAGCACCATTTAATTGCTGTCTCATCCAAAATCCATAGCCCAGATAATAATGCCCCTTCCACACATAAGAGAAATGTGTGATTCTTGTTCATATATATGCCTATATTTATCTTGCCCAAAAGTGAGTCTGCATCTTGACAATGGGAACCTTCCCACAGAACTGAGTTGTCCCCCTAGGTCATTTGTTCTCATTCTCACTCGTTTCTAAGCCACAGAAGATTTCCTCCTTCTTCCCAAGTCACATTTGTCTCTTTCCACATCTCCTGAGGCTGATTCTCTCGTAGAAATTAGGCAACCAGTGAAAAAGGTAACCAGTGAAATGTTGGAAGAGATGGAAGAACACCAGCATAGCATGGTATTAAGTAAAAGGTTTATTTAAGGTGTTAATGGAACAAATTCCTGTGTGCAAAGCAACTTTAGGGATAACTAAATTATAACATCCTGCCTTTAGGATTCTGAACTGAAAAAAACCTTTAATTTCATGCCAAAATAACCGCAATCTTTATCTTCTGCTATAGCTTTAGGGACATTTTTTCTCACTTGTGACCACTGTTGCATGTCTGCAAGGTGTGGAAGGCTACAGACCTTATGTTGGAGAGGCTGTTAAGAGACATCCTTCTGGTGAAGGGTCTCTAGATGCAAAACCTAGCTCTGTTTCTCCTCCAACTGATATCAGCAGGAAGAGCAGAAAAGACCTTTTCAGTGACTATGAAATATGCATGAAGTGACAATCAGCTAAGTATGACAGGATTTTGCCTCATATTGTCTCAGAGTGCTTCCAGATAAGCTGTGGTAAATGGAGCCAAGGCAATTTAAGATGCTCTTCTCCACGTGCTGGCAGTGACCCTCACTGGAGATAAGCAGGCAAAGACGGTAGTAACCACAGGTTCCTTAGCACTGAGGTTCACAGTTTGACATATTAATTTCAGGTGCCCTGTGTTTGATTTCCGTATGTGATTCCAGATGGATACAATGTGAGAGAGGCCAATATACGTGCTTTCAGGAAGGTTAACGAAACCCAGTGAAAAGCAGATAGGAAACACATAGCCCATCTCATCCTAGTCCTATTAGTTACTGAGTGGTTTGCTCCCTGAAATACTTAAGATTTTCTGACACCTCTTTTTTCCCCTTTTGCATTACTATTATATAGCTTATTATACAAAGAACACGTTCTCTTTTCTTTTTGAACTGTAACTTTGAACTACATTCTTGGCCAGCATGGAAGCCAAAGTTAATGGTTTCCACAGTCTAATTATGTTTTGTATGGGATAATATTTCCTTTTATCGGGTCTAAATTTGACACCTTTTGATTTCTTTGAATGCTTCATTGTCACATGTAATTATGAGACAGGAAGGATAGAGATTTCTGCTCTGCTTTCTCTGTAATATTGTTTCATATGTTCTTAACATGTCTTGTTTTATTCACAGCCTTTCACAAATAAACAATCCCATTCTTTTTAATCTATCTTCCTAAATAGTTTTCTCATGTGCTGATCCCTGCTCTGACCCCTGTCTAATTCTGCAATATCCTTTTGTGGCAGAGGGTGCTGAGTGCAGTAGTTGAATACCAGATGAGGCCCTGCCATCTATGTGTATTCTTTACTGTAACACAAAGAGCGGAAGTCCATTTAAACTGTTATGTTATGGAAATTTCATAAAAGGCCTAACTTTTCATATTAGCCTAGGCAGGAATAATATTTGGCTTATGTTCTATTTATGAAAGAAATTGCCAATATGGCTTTATTTTGTGCAGCATTCCTGATACCAGCTGTATCTGGAAATGCCTTATGGAATAAATATCAGAACAAAAGGATTGTATAGTAAATAATGGCAGTTAGAAATAACAGCTAAGGATAGATCTGGAAGAGTATTTAGACCCCAAGCTCCCACTTTGGTTGCTACAGCTTGCTAAATGAGTCTATATTTTCATAATATATCAGCTGGGGTATGTGCTTTGAAGCAAGTTTCCTGTTTGCCCCTATTTACTGCAGTTTGGTTCTCGTAGCAGGGCACTCTCATCAAGCCAAAGGAACAAGAAGATGAGTCTCAGCTGTTAACGGGTGTCCATCCCACAGCCCCAGACTACAGCTGACATGAAATAAAGCTCCTGTAATCTATATAGCGTGGACTGCAGGTCGTCTGCATCCTGTGATTTGCTCTGCAGATGCAGTCGTGTGGTGCTGTGCGCCCTGCTGCTACAGCTAGCCAGTGCATTCAAGTAGCTGAGCCAATGGCCCAAAACATGCCAAAATTTACATTTACATCAACTTTGCTGACATAAGTAAGTCTCTCAAAACTGTCTCTAATAGGTGAGGAAATGTGTTGTCATTGAGATAGTCCCTATCAGGTGACCTTTCAGTGCCTAGCCCCCATGTGCTGAAGAAGAGATACCTGGGATGTGGAAGTAAGGGTTTCATCTAAGCTTGTTTAGGAACAAACTCTGCTGGCAAGGCATTGCAGCCAAGCAGTGTTGGGGATGGTTTTGGGGAGCACAAGGAGGGACAGGCACTGGTTTTGGTTACAGAGAGCAGTGGACCACCAAATGCTGCCTGCAGTGAGCAGAGAGTCACATGTTAACTGTAAGTGCATCCCAAAGGAGTTGTGCTTGTGTTCACCTCCAAAAAACTGTGGCAGGCCCTCTCACTCTCCCTCAGCCCCAGCTCTGCTGTGTTAAAAGGAGTTAATACCTTTTGTCGCTTGTGGTTTATCCTCAAGGCTCTGTCCAGAGTTTTCCTGCAGCAGCATGCATTGGCAGGGGGCAGTGCTGAAAAGGTGAGGGAAAAAACCCCAAAATGGGATCATACATTTTGTGCACCTTTGCAAGTTCTTGTTACTTCATCAGACTGAGAAGCTGAAAGGAAAAAAAAAAAAAAAAGGGGGGGGAATGAAGATTAGAGGAGGGGAGGGGAGATAAAGAACAAATGCCAAGGGAAAATATCTGGGAATAGTAGTAACAGGGACAAGGTAGGAAAGGGATCAAACTGGTTGTCCACAAATCCCATCGATTAACAACACAGAAAAACTCCTTAGTGCTGTATCATTTTCTCTAGACACAGAGGGCAATGGAAATACAATCTTCTGTTTGCAAAGCAAAAATATCAGAATATAAAGATAGGGCACATATGGGAACATCTGCTCTTCCTGAAAGATAAGCATGCAATAGGATGGGAGCTAAGACAGAATCACAGGTGTCAGTTTACCAGTCCTGCAGCAGGGAGGAACTAGAATTAAAGGCAGCAAAATGAAGGGAAAGAGGCTACAGCTAAAAATAGTTATGAAATTGAGGATGCAGCTTGTTCTAATAACCCAGAGGAAATATACCTGCTTCTTACTTACTTGTATCAAATATTACAACAAAACAGTTCTGCCAGTTCCGATAATCCTTACTACCAGTAGTCAAAACTGGAAGCAATACTGTTTACAAAGTGAGCAGATCTAACTGGATGAGAAGAAGGAAAAAAACTGGTATGTAAATATATAAATATTTAGGAAAAACATAAAATGGAAATAAATATAAACATATAGAATAAATGTATATTGAATAAACAGAAATATTTATAGTATATAAATGTATAGTTACAGTGTATCATAGACATGAATGATATAGCTACAGGCATAATGATATTTCTACTTTTAACCAGTGAGATTCTCGTGCCTCCAATCAGAAAGGAGTGTGCTCTGATTTGGAAGGTGTGCCAGCCAGTCTGGTAAAGAATAAAATGTCCATTAAAGGGTTTGGGTTTTTTACTGCAAATCTTCTATATCTGCATGGTTTGAAGTGCATGCCACAAGCCATGATCTGTGGAGAATAACGGTTAAATATATGAGAGGAAAAACTGGAAAATAAAAAGATGTAGTAATGATAGGCAAACTACTAGTATATTAAAATATAAACCTCGTTAGCATGGAGGTGGTAGATAAGTAAACCATGGGAAAATCCCTAAGACTTGTGATGGGAAAAAACTCACTTTTGTTCAATTTTTCTGTCTTATTGAAGGGAGGTCTATTACAAAATTAAGTGATCTGTTTAAGACAATTACTAAGATTGTCTGACTTTCTGTATGTATATAACAAGTTCTTGAGGCACACTTTCTCTCTTTTGAGTCTCTGATATGTCATAACTATGACACGAAGTCCCATGCAAAACAGCCACTGATTTATTATATTTGAAAAATTATTTTGATCCTCTGAATGGAAAGGCATAGACTTGTGCAAAGTAATATTAGTGGCAGAGGCCTTTTGGTTTAAATTTGTGCTATTTTTTGTTTTAGATAAGAACTGTGCAACCACATTCACTTTCTAGATTTGATAGCACTAGACAGACATCCTCCAGCTTAGGTCTGATGGACTTGTGCAAACGAATACACAAATGAACACACACATACATACAGGCAGTCTACACATATATGCAGCAATTTGCAGGGCTAGAGATGAAAAAAGGATTATACTGTTAAATGTTAATGCAAAGAGCAGCTGGAGGATGCTGTTTGCTGTGCACAGCTGCTGTATGCATTGGTCTTACAAAAACCCCAAATGATGCCAACTTTTATCAAGTGCCATCTATTGGTACCTTCCTTATTTGCATATATATAAGTGTGGCATGTGCTTGTAATGGTTCACTTGCAGGACTGAGAGATAAAGGACATTGATAAAGGGCTTTCAAAATTTTTTTGATAATTTTTGTCATATATTATTATCATTTTGAGGGATTGTACACCACATGACAACTGCGGCTTCAAAATTAACTAAGTTTAGTTATGTTAAAGTGGCATTCATATCCTTATTTAAGAAGCTATAATAGTTTTGCAATTTAAAATTTTCCTTTTGATCGGGAAAATAGTCTCAAAATTGCTCCCTTAATGATAATGTAACTGTGAGAAATCTATATTGATGATATTAGAGCATGATTATCAGCCTCTTGTTCATAATGCTGTGGAGTAATGGAATTTTTTGCAGTGATTTATCCTCAAATATTCTTTCACGGTCAGAAATGCCAGTCTCTGTACATAATATATTGAGAGGACTTCTCATGTGCAGTTATCACTTAATGACTTCACACAACCAAATGAGGTGAAATTAAACTTGCATAAGTGCATCATCTAGGCTGGAGAGATCTCTCAGTCATGGACTTGCTTAAGAGTAATCATTTCACTGAGTTTGACTGCTTGCATTGTCTTCTCCTTCAACAGACCTGGTCAAAGACAGTTTGTGGGAACCAGGACATTTTTTCCTAAAAATCATGTGTCTGAAAATAAAAAGATTTTATGACAAAAGTATTTGCTCACCAGCAGAACATATTATTTGCTGGCTGGGTCTGATGAACTAACTTGAGAAGTCAGTCCAAGAGATGACAAGTATCAGCTTTTATGTTGCTAATTTCCAAGATTCATTTGTATAGTTTAATTTTGATTTATCTCTCAAGGTACAGAAAAAGGTATAAAGAGTTCAGCATTTAAGCTGTCATTGTCATGTCCTCATGGCTTTCATAACAGTTCACAAATGGCATCTGAAATTGCTCAGAAACAGAATAGTATTATTCTTGCATAGCTGGTAACTCTTCCTTACTGTTATTATATTATAAACATATTGATGGGGTTAAACCAGGGGTATTGTTTTTAAACTTTCAAACTCATAAACTGTTTTGGTTTATGGATCACAAAAAGCAAAATATTTTAGTAAGCCATGTGACAGTGTTAAAGGTAGATGAAGTCCTGCCCAGGACACTAAAAGCTTGAAAAAGCATTGGAGCACTTATCTCTACTCAGGAGAGCAGCTATCATTCTGAGATCAACCAGATAATTTTCTCTCTCTGTCTCTTGTTTTTTGCTCCACAAATTTCACTGCAACTGTAAATTAAAGCGGTGTTACAAAAGCCTGAAAAAATGAAATTTAATTATGGTACCTGGGCAACTGCAGGTTGTGAGAGTTTAACTGAGAATAGTCTAAGGAACAGTATGTCTGTAATCCATCAGCGGATTAACCAGGGCTACACAAGACTTGTGATACTGCATGCGGGTGCGTAAATTAAGGTGTCAGCAAGAACTGGACACCTGATGCTGATAGTAGCTGACATTTTAATGTGAGTTTAGGAGAGGGATAAAGTAGCTAATCTTTTACAAAATTCATGAAAAATGCCTAATGTGAGATTATAAGTAACAGGGGAATGTGGAATATTATGTCTAAGGAACCAGTTAACTGCATTTTAAGGGAGAGTACAGTTTGGACTTTGTCTTCAGATTTTGGGGGTAGTGGATGGCACTGTCACTGATATATGCCTGAAACTATGTTGGCATCCTGGATAAAGAAACCTGTGTGATGAAAGTGTGCATCATCTTTTTGGATGTCTGACCCCAGCTGAGAGTGTCCAGTCTTTGGGTGTTGGGCTTAGAAGCAGACTCCGGACTTGTCAGCTGTGCCCAGGAGGGCAGCACTTGTCACCTGGGGGACAGCAGTCCCAGCAGTCCCAGTGATGCTATTCGAGTAGGGGTGTTGGTGAGGACAGACTCAAGGAGAAGAAGCCAAGAGGAACATTTTGATTTTTAATAGGGAATAAGGAGTTCCAGGTTGGGGAAAATTATGTTGCAATTATCCCCATATGGCTTCTACTCCTTACATAGAAATTATGATGAAAATATTATATTTGGGATACACTTATGCAAAACAGCTTAAATTGTGCTGAGTTGTGTAGGACCCACCAGGACAAACCTTCAGTAGCCATGGCAGAACTCATTTATAGCCTTCTTTCAAGATACAGTGATCTGTCAAATGTAGGTCGTATACAGGGATGATTCAAAGAACTGCATTCAACCTATGAATAAATATGTAACTATTGCTGACTGTGATATACATCCGAGAGAGAAAGAGACACTCTGAAGCTATAGGCTTCAAATCTAAATCATATTCTTTTCCATGTCTTCTGAGAATATAATCCAGAGGTCTTGGTTTGATGACAGAGGTTTCTAGGATCCTTCTTCAAGGTTTAGGAGCTTTGCAAAGAACATCAATGTACTTCAGTCTGTGGTCTGCATTTGGGGTATGATTAGGTTTTCTTCATAAATGCCTTTATGAAATGTTTACATGTGAAGCACACAAAAAACTATAAATGTTTGATGATATTTTCAGCATTAATGCTTTAGTATAGTCAGAGAGAATGCTTTTGGTGGACTGACTTGAGATTAAAGGGAATCAGGAAAAATCCCCAAAACTCTTAGGAAGAACAGGCTTGTGACAAGCAATGATAACAAAAGCTAAAATAATTCCTTAGGCTCATATTTACTTCTGTATAACCACATCCCTGCTTCACCCTGCTCTACACCCACTGTAGAGCATATGGGAAATAGGCAACAAAGCTCATGCTTTACAATCTGGATCCAGTTCTGAATTTCAGAGTTTTTAAGGCTGAGGATAAAAAGTTATATCTTTGGTCTTCTATCATCCTGGACTATCTGAACTGATAGCAGGCTTCCAGTCAAGCTTTGTGAGGTGTCCCCAGCTGTGCATCCACATTATGGGCCTGCCTGGAAGGTACAGTGTGGCTTCCATGGTAAGTGACACAGTATCTGAAGCAGGGACCTGAACTCTCATAGAGGCCTTTTCTTGCCTTGTTGTGATCTTTAATGTCTAAGGCTCTGACTCTGCTAAAGCTGAATTGCTCTGATTATCCCACCATTATTTCTGTTCCCTTTGGCTCAGTAGGAAAGGGTGTAATCCACTTTTATTCACAACACAACAGACAGAAAGAGTCTGCATCGACCTCCAAGGCATTTCATCTAAGTTGCTTCATAATGCTTTGTTGAACGTAATCTCTGTTCTTACCTAAAAGCCAAAACCACATTCCCTTTTCACTGGAATATCCTGCAGTCTAAACCACATAGTAATTTGGTTTCAAGACTGTCCAGTGGATGAACTGCAGCCCCCATAGAGCTGCCCAAGGAGCCAGACCTCCCAGGAGGAATTTGGGGGCTCTAACAATGCAAATCAGGTGGCTTGGATGAGCCAACAGAAAAATGAGAGAGGAAAGTAGAGTATCTTGCATTCCCTTATCTCTGTACAGATCCATATCATGCTAGTCTGAAATGCAGTCTTACCTCTGAAGTTTCAAAGGAATAAAGAGGGCACACATATGTGCTGTACAGCAGATTGAGTCTGTGCTTTTCAGAACATCTGGATTTATGTAAAACTTGAAGAGAAAGCAATGAGGATTTGGCTAATATTCCACACGGGATGAATTTCACTTCACTCACATAAATCCTAAATAATAGGCTTCTACGGAATGGAGTGTAGGTGTCAAAGTGTGAAACTGTAGTGCTCTGCTTTGTAGTGCAGATGCTTCCAGCCCAGTGCTCGACAGATGAGATCAAGTGACAGAATCTGCATTCACAAGCACCTGGGTCTTTCCCCAGGTCTGTTGAAGAGGGTTTCCCCACCGCTTCAGGTGAATCCTGGAAGATGCATGGAAGACCCTTTGTCTCACTTTGTACTAAGAGCTGGCAGACTGATCAAAAAGTGTTTGGTTTTTCTTTTTGTGTAGAAGTAGCTGATACCAAACTACAGCTGCTCGCATCTTTGTGCAAGGAGTGAGGACAGTTTGTAGCCATCTGCACTGTACATTGGGTTACTGCACGAGTGTTACTGGCTGGTGTTCTGGCCTTTTGTACCCAGAAGAGCACATAGAGCCTATATAGGTTTTCTGACCTGGAAAAAGACTAATGGAAAACCAGAGCTTTTTAGGGTATAGCTGTCTGTACCACTGGTGCTTTTGCTCCCTACCATGTTGCTGGGCTGAACTTCTGAGCCCAATTGAACATAAATCTGAGTTCTGGTGTAGCTACAAGTAGTCCAGAGCACTGTGCACATTTCCTCATTCATGCACTTAGCTCAGTGGTGATTTTTACGTGATTTTTGTTTACCAACACATCTCACACTTTTTCTCTCCCATTATGTCTTTTCCTGTTGCTTTCATGTACAGGTATATACACATAGGAATGAAAGAACAAGCTCCCATTACACATTTATTGAAATCCTGTAATTTAGCTGCAATTGCATTTAGTGGGGGCACCCCAAAAAATCAATGCTGGGAGACAACCGCTCCAGAGCTAAGTAATGTAAAGTCATTAGGAGGGAAGGCAGTCGAGGTCTGCCCAGAGCAGTCCCAAGAGCACCCTTGGGACGGCAGCATTAATTTCTGTATCTACCAAACACTGACAATTAAGAAAGGGAATGGAAATCAAGGCCCCACCTTTGTGAATGTAGTACCCATCACAGATGTGGCCTGTTAGCAATTACCTTGCCTGTGTATACAGGCTGTGGTGGATGGATGACATGAGGAGTCACAGGAAATACAGACCAGAGTGAAAGAGACATGTGAAAGCATGTCCCTGGAGGGTACTGAGGGATGGTTAATGAATCAGGGAAAGGAAATCTGGAAAAAATGGATCTTTTCAAGAGTTCTAGGTGCTTCAGGAAAGTCCTCAGTGCAGGAGAGGGTCAGTTAATTTCTCATGTAAGTAAAGGCAGGACTGCTGTGGATTTGTGGGGGAGCTCTGATCCATACCACTCTGGAGATCAAGCTGATGACCTGCTTTCTGAATATCACAATCTCCCTTTGTAGTCTTGACATATATGTGCCCTGTGAGTCAAGAGTATCTTTGCAGAACTGATAGACAAGCACAGGTCTGAAGCTATTGTTCATTTCCGCTGACTTGGGCTTTGGATTACATGCTGCAGTCTGAGAAGACCTACCAGGGACCCTGGAGCTCAGTTTTGGGTTTGCCTTAACTATCAAGACATGCCCCCTAGTGCTCTAGTCTCATGGTTGAATTTGGTCACTGCCCCCATAGGAAAAGTAGAACAATTCTGGAAAAGAGGCAAACAAGCAGCCATGTAGAAACTACTGAGGAGGTTTAGCTGGAGGTGGGGAACTTGCAGGAGCCAGATGAGGAGGCTAGAGTCTACAGGACTTCCTGATGAAACTTACTAAGAGGTATGGTTTCAGATGACAGAGATTTACATCTGCATGGCAGTGGTTGCATTTAACCTGAGGAGCTGTATAACAGCACAGACTGTGGACCTTGATAGCTCACCTCTGCTCACACATGGGAGAGTTCTTCCTGTGGTTTGGGATGCAGCTTGGGTGTCCCCTGTGGATGAGCACCATGCCAAAACCTGAAGAAGCCAGACAGCAAACTAATCTAAATCAACAAAGGACAGAGATTCCTTACTGACACCTTACCTTCATCTTTTTGGTGCAGCGGGCCCAGTGCAAAGCACATGATTTTGCATGCAGTAGAAACATTGATTCAGAAACTATTGACAAGAACAATGAGCTATGAAGCATACTATGAAACACTGACATCAACTCATGCTAGTGGAAGCATATATCCTGAATGACTATAAACATTTCAAATCTAGTGTTAGCAAGAACAATATTAAAAGCAACAGTGACATAATGGATGGGGATCCAATACTCATTCTTCATTAGAAAACTGTGATGGTAAATGGAGAGATGTTCATATATTTACAAGCCAAAAACATAAATACCACTAATTTGCTTGTAGTTTTCTGTGATAGACTAGACTATCTAAAGCTCTTCTCACAGAAATTAAGGCAATGGTGACGGTAAAGTCTCACTAAGAATATAATTCACATCTTGCCTTCAACCATGAATCACATCAAACACACATCTTTTATACACCACTGCCTTGGCCTCACTGAGCACACTTGAGTAAATCATCTGAAAAAATAATTCATTTTAGTTGTTACGCATTTTTAACAAAAATACAGTAAAGACAGAGCATTGTTTAAGTAACATAAGGTGGTCTGAGCTGATCCCTCCAAAACCCAAAAACCAACCACAAGTATACGGTGAAGTGTTGTGCAAATGAATTCTACCTTGTCATACCTTAGTCCACTAGAGTCATTATCCTGGAGGTGTCCTCATGTAACATGAGCCCTGGTTTCATCAATAACTCATTCACTTTCAGTATGTTCATTTCAGAGGGAAAAGAACCCTGTGTATTGGTTTCACCCAGGATAGAGTTAACTTTCCTTGGGCTGAGAGGGAGCACAGCTGGAGGGCCGGGTTGGGATCGATCACTGAAGTATTCCACATCATGTGATGTCATGCTCAGTATACAGGCGGACACGGGCTCTCTCACGCCCGTTTCAGTTTCTGGGTCAGTGTGGTGGGATTTTCTGGTGCGGTCGGATCACAGCTGGGGGGGGTGGGGCAGGCTGCGTACCTGTCACCGCACTCAGTAAGCCACTGCTGCATTTTACCTGTTTGGGACTTACTATTGTTACTGTTGGTTTTGTTACTATTACTAAATTTTTTTATTCGGCCTATGAATTTCTTCTTTTGTCCCTCCCCTATTTCACTGGGGAGGGGGGTGTGTGTGTGGAGTAAACAACTGGCCACATGGCAGTTGGCTACCAGCTGAGTTCAAACCACAACACCCTGAAAAGGTATGAGACTTTTCCAAGGGAAAAGGATGGGGCAGGGTGCACACGACAGGAAAATGGAGCTGTACTAGAGCTGGGTTTTCGCTATGCCATGGTCACTTCATGACACCCAGCTCCAAACAATCCTTTGATTTGAAGACAAACAAACTATAGATATGGCAGGCTCTGGAAAGAAGCAGCACTGGAGCATTTCTTCACCCTTACTCCTAAATACCTTTAGCAAGACTTGGCAAGGTCACATGCCTAAAGGGAGTACTAGAGCAACTGTGGGATAGACATGGAAAAAGCTTGCTGAGAGGAAGGAAAACAAAAGGCAGGTGAGGGAGAGGAATAACCAGAGTGATATGGTACATGGCTACCTACTAGCTCTTAATAAAATGGGGAACCATGGGACAGAATGTTACATGCAATACACACACCCTTGCTAGTCTTCTTTGCTTGCCTTGGTACATCTAAATCTGTATTAATGCTTTTATATCAGGTTACACAGAAATAGCATAAAGCACTATATCACACTCCTCCATTTACAAAAGTCCTACCAGTAAAGTTTTTCCTCTTGTCTGTTAGTCCTTTATTTTCTAGGATCAATGACCTTTAATCTAGCAATTCCAAAAAGACCACTTAACAGAAGCTTAATCTGTACTCCTGCTATAATACCCCAAATTCATATGCTGGTAACTTTAAAACGTTCTCTTTCACAGAAGAACGAAGATTTTCTATGACCTACACTGTATTTTTTTCCCCAAATTCTAATCTGTCAAATTCCAGTGAGGGTACAAAAAAATTTTTTTTTCTTGCCTAACGGTAATTCAAATCACCAAAACAAAGAGGCTGGAATGTGAAATGAATCCAGAAGAACTGTACATCCAGCTCCCAGTGCAAAGAAGATAAGCATGTATCTCCGTTTCCATGAGATCACAGCTACACACTCCAAATAGTGAATGTTAGAAAATAGACCTGAAGAAGCTTTCAAGAGGTCATCTTGTCCATACACTTGACCCAAAGAAGGATCAGCACTCTTTTCTCATTCTTTAGAGTTGTTTATCTGCTCTGTTCTTAAAAACCCCCACTGGGCAGAGACAACTCAACCTTTTCAAGCAGTTGATGCCACTGTGTTACTGTCCTCAGAGAGAGAAAATCAATTTGCTTCTGCTTCATGGGAACATTTAGTATCTTTTAAGACTTGTCATAGCCCTGAATTCACTGTCTTTTGCACCTATAAATATAGATTTATTCCAAGTTCTTTCATATAGCATTTTTTTTTGAAAGGTTTGAACATTTTTGTTGTTCTCTTCTTGCCTCACTGTAATTAGTCCACAACTTTCTAGAAATGCCATGTGCAAATGAGATACAGTATCCCAACTAAGGCTGTGTGGAGTGGAAAGATTATTTCATGTTTTGCCATAAGTCTACTAAAACTCCTTTCTACAGTGTCTGCCTCATCCACAACAGCACAACACTACTGATTCACATTTGGCTTCCCATACATGGTAACTCCAATACCATTTCTGCTATACTACCTAGCTGTTCCATCTCCTTCCTCTATTTGTGAAGCTGCCTTGTGCTCTTCTATACTTCATCCTCTCTTTTTGCAGAAGTAATTTCTTCAGTTTCTCCAGGTCGTTTATTATTCTTAGCCTTTCCCCCCAGTTGGTGGCAGTGCCTCCCAGTTTGCTTGCATGTTGCATGTTTGCAGACATGCTTTCTATTGAAGTATGTTGGTCATTAATTGCAGATCCATCATCTAGGGCAAATCCTCTGTGGTAGTTCACTCAGTACAACCTTACAGTCTGATGATAAATCACTGATAACAGCTGTCTGTCTCTTAACACACCGTTTGTACTCATCCTAGAGAAATTTTATTGTTTGTTTATGTGAATGGCGCTCTGCTAAATTTGGGATTTAAGAACAAAATAAACGGGGAGATAATTTTTGACCACATTTAGGCATTAGCTAAGATTTAAATAAATCAAAATATGAGATAATTTTCTTTGACTTGTCAGTAGTGACAATAATTTTATCATGGCTGCAAATCCTCTTGGTATTCATCTCCAAGTAGACAAGTAGGTGGGAATGTTGATGTGCTCGAGGGTAGGGAGGCTCTGCAGAGAGACCTGGACAGGCTGGAGCCATGGGCTGAGGCCAACTGGAGGAGTTTCCATAAGGCCAAATGCCGGGGGCTGCCCTTGGGCCACAACAACCCCCAGCAGCGCTACAGGCTTGGGGAGGAGTGGCTGGAGAGCTGCCAGTCAGAGAGGGACCTGGGGGTGCTGACTGACAGCCGGCTGAACAGGAGCCAGCAGTGTGCCCAGGGGGACAAGAAGGCCAATGGCATCCTGGCTTGTGTCAGCAATAGCGTGGCCAGCAGGGACAGGGAAGGGATCTGACCCCTGTACTCGGCACTGGTGAGGCCACCCCTCAATTCCTGTGTTCAGTTTTGGGCCCCTCACTACAAAAAGGACATTGAATGACTCGAGCATGTCCAGAGAAGGGCAACGGAGCTGGTGCAGGGTCTGGAGCACAGGTCCTACGGGGAGCGGCTGAGGGAACTGGGGGTGTTTAGTCTGGAGAAGAGGAGGCTGAGGGGAGACCTCATCGCCCTCTACAGCTCCCTGAAAGGAGGGTGCAGAGAGCTGGGGGTGAGTCTCTTTAACCAAGTAATAAGCGACAGGACAAGAGGGAATGGCCTCAAGTTGCACCAGGGAAGGTTTAGACTGGATATTAGGAAGCATTTCTTTCCAGAAGGGGTTGTTAGGCGTTGGAATGGGCTGCCCAGGCAGGTGGTGGAGTCCCCATCCCTGGAGAGTCGGTTTTTTAAGAGTCGGGTTGACATAGCACTGAGGGATATGGTGTAGTTGGGAACTGTCAGTGTGAGGTTAACAGTTGGACTAGGTGATCTTCAAGGTCTTTTCCAACCTAGACGATTCTGTGATTCTGTTTCCTTAAACTGTATGTAACATATCTACATCTAAATCTTTTAGATAATGATAGTAAAAATTCAAACTCACTTAGCATTTCTACAGCTTTTGAAGGGGTTGCTTAATCTGTAACACAGATGCAAATGTTAATGTTCAGCATCTGTTATTGGTAAATACCACTTTAAAACAACTGTCTGGGGACACAAAAAGCTCTGATGTTCCTTGAGTCTTTGACTAGACTTAGCAACAAGTGCAATATTCAGTGTATTACAAGTTTTGGGCTTTCAGGACTGTGCAGGGACACTGCCAAGTCAGAAGGCTTGGTTTTCTCAGGCAGAAAACCAGCTCTGTGTCCACACAAGGAGAGCAGAAGGGGAACACGGAGACCCATCTTGTTTACTTCCATGACTCCTGGACCCATGGTGGCCAAGAGTCATTCCTAGATGGGCAACTCAGTCATACTGCCTTCAGTTTTGTTCTCATTGCAACTGATACTAGCATTATTTAGGTACATTTGTTCAATGAAGACCTAAATGGTAGTTTCAGCCTCTTAGAGGTTGCTGTCTAAGCTCAAAAATATAATTTGAGGATAGAAGCAACTGCATATTCTTGCTCTGATTCAGCCAGGATGAAGCATCATGAGTTAGAGTTCATTATTTTTACTTTTATTGCATTTATGCCTTTTGCGAGAACTTCAGTGCATAAGTGCATGGGGTAAACACACACAGTGGCATAAGAGCACTCGTGTTTTCTGTCAATTCTTCATAGGAGCTGAACATACAAATTAGAGGCTCAGCAATTTTCCATCATGAGGGTGTCAGCAATGTCGCATTCAGGGACACAGGTTCACAGCACAGATCTGTTTCAGTAGCTCCTTTCAGCAAGCTTGCTCTTAGACTGTGGCTGTCAGTTAATAGGGCAACAGCTTCACATTTGCCAGAAATCACATTTCCTCCTCCAGAGCACCTCCTCCACATCCACTTTCAAACTGGGTCCCTGGTGAACGTCCTCCAGGGAACATACAGGCACACAGTGAGATGAAGGAAACAGCAGACCATTTCATTCTCTTGGAGAGATAACCACTAGATAAATTATTTCTGTTATACCGACATCAAATTAAAATTGAGGAAAGGCTCTGCTCTGGAAATATTTATTACTGCTCCCTCAAAACAAGAATACAGAGTTCTCTTTTGATGGTCAGTTATGAAATGTTCTTCCAAAATCTTTGAAGCGGAAGAGGTCATTCTCATTTTTAAGTTTGGACACTCTCTAAAGAACACACAGAAAACACAGTACTATCAAAAATCAGTACATTTGCAAACAAAACTTTTCAGAAAGTACACTTTGGAGGCTCACACTGTGCCATGTCAGTCACAAAATTTTAAAGTAATTTGCAACCATTCCAAACCGTGCCAAGGTGTCAAGATCAATTACATCAGGTAGCCCCCTGTGACTGCTTGTCTTTAACTGTTTTGGCCCTTTTGTCATTTAGACTGGCACCAGAAAGGTCTAGCCCACTGTGATCCACATGCTAGAAACAGCTTGGTAATTGGTAATCTTAACCCATAGAAATTTCCATTGCATTGACTTTTGTCAAAATGTTTTTGAGGTCACTCATCGGGTATTTTGCCTGCAATTTGTCTGTAACTCAGACTCTAAAATATTTGTGCAAATTGAGGGCACTAGAATCAAGGAGCAAAGTTGACTCTTGAGCTGCAACAGAGTTGACATGAGTCACAGACCCATGGGTCGCAGGAATTTTATTCTAACATGCAAACACATCAGTGTGATGTTAGACACTCTTAAAGAGCCCACTTATCCCAGTCAGTCATTTTTTTATCTAAGCCCTTGTAGTGACGTGGCCTCCACAGCATGTCATATCACTGGCTATTTCAAGTGTATAGTCAGATCCTTTGGCATAGACAGAATTGCAGTATGCAATGTGTGCAGTATGTAATCCTATACTGTGTTACAATGCTGGAGGAAATGGGAGATGCTGCATGTTCTATTTAAGCTGTTCTCCATTTTGTGCTCAGCTTGAAAATTTGAAAATATAAATGTTTCTGGGCAACATGTTTCTGTGTGTTAGAGAAAAAATCCAGGGACAAGGTAATGAAATTTGGTTTGAAGGCTCTTGACCTCCTCTCTAAGGCATTTCGAGGTACATAAAATGGCTGTGTGCTCTTTAGTTGTTCAAGTCTCCAGTGGCCACAGTAGCGTGGCTTCAAGTATCCACACCAACAGAAAAGACTGATGCATACTGGCTGCAATCTGTGTCCTCCAGAAATGGCTCTTGTGTAGAAATCTGAAACACAAGGCAACACAAATCTGTTAGGCTTTCTCTCTACTTGCAGGAAAGGTGATTGCACAAGCTACTTTTGTAGGACAGGTTTGTTCATTACAGATGCTGTGTAGTGCAGAATTACAGAAGGGCAGCCAAGGATGTGACCTTGCTTTTAAGAAACGACCCAAGTACTGAAAAAAACCCCAGAGAGAAAATCCTCCATATTGTATTTCAGTCTCATGCCACTGAATTAGATAGTTTCATGACTATTTGTATTGAAGACTTGATCACTAGTGATAACACTGTCAACAGCATGGCATTGCCACCTATAGACAGAAAAGAAAAACCAGTCTTAGACTGAGCAGCTTCACAGAGTTTCCTAAATTATTTTGAGGGGTATATCAGAAATCCCACAGAGGCAACAGATGTAAAGGATCTGGCATGTCCTCCCAGACTGGAAGTCCTGTTTTGTCCCTTAGATATGTAGGACTGGGTCTTACCAAGGAATATTTGTTGAAAAATCACTTTTGAAAATCAGAACAGTGTCCTTTCAACATCACCCTGTATAGCACATCAGCCACTGGTGAACAGATTGCATGCCAGTTTGGAAACATTTTAGCTGTTCACATGTTTTAAAAATAACAGCAATAATTTGCAGCCAAACTAGTATTTGAAAGCTGTGAACAGAGAAATGCAGGGAGAAAGTTTGGATAGCCCTAATTTAACTTTACCAGAAATTCTCCAATTCCCACCTTTTTCAGATGGACAAAGCTGGAGATATTTAGGACTCCAGCTCCTAGAGAAGGCCTATTTCTATTCAGTCTTTCTGATCAGTCATAGTGTCAAGAATCTCTCTCCCTGCCTGGTTATCACTTCACTTCAGGATTACTTGTATAGAAAGATACCTAACCTGGACCTGTTACTTAAGTGAGGCATGGCCAACCCTTTCTGAGACAGTGTTTCTGGCTGTATATACAGTTTGGAAAGATAATTCAAGAGCATGTGGAGAGAAAGAAAAATCAAAAAGCTACAGCTGAGGTACAGGGCTGTGGTTCTTTTATGTAATGCTCCTGGGAGGGCAAGGGGAGAAGTCTCTGTGCTCTATCTTACCTTATTCAGAAAGGGTCATGTTTTCAGATGTGTCTGCTGCTTTTTAAGCACCCATATCTACATTTAAGCACCTCCATGAAAGCAATATCTGATAATATTCAAGCTAGCAAGTATCCCAGATTTTATGCCAGGTGTTGAGGATGGCTAATAAAATGGCTGACAATTAAGAACCTTCTTGGTTGACATATATATAGCTAATAGCATAACTTTTATCCCCCATGTAGACATTTGGGTTTAACTTTTCCATATAATATAATTCTTATATGTTAGCCTCAGTCCCACTAAAAGATCTGTAAGCCATGGCAGGTTCTTAGGGACATTTTCAAAACAGGGAAAGATGGTCTGTTTTTGACAGCATGACATAATTCACACTCTAATTTTATTTAGGTTTGAGAATCTCTAAAATAACCAACAGCGGGTAAAGTTTGTGAAACCAAGTTTAAAAGCAATGTAACTAATTTTGTTTTCTCATGTTTCCGCCAATAAAAATTAAAAACAAATCCCAAAAAAAGTTTCACAATTCTGTATTGTTCACCTGCCAGCCAAAAAGTTATTTCATTAATGTGTTTTTAATACAGACTCTCCACAATCAGGAAGCAGCACTCTGTCACACAGAGAAAGATGGCTTTGTCCTTCATTTATGCATGGCATGTTCCTCAAGCCCTCTCATTTCAGTCTCTGCATGAAAATGTATTATCATGAGGGTAAACCACTTAGGCAAATTGCCTAAGCAATTCAAGTACTGCCAGACATAAAACTGTCTAGGTCTGCTTTTTTGCTCATTGAAGTCAGGGTCCTTCAATGAGGAGAGGAAAGAGGGAGACATCAGACAGAACAAGAAGATTGTCTGAGAACTTATTTGATCTTTGCAGTCTTGTCTGGAAGACTTTATGAAATGCAGGTAATCTACAGAGCTTCTGAAATACTGAGCTGAACATTTTAGCAGGTCTTACCAAAAAAAATTCTTGCTGACTCTGTAAACTTATTTCAGTTTTCATTTTGTAGCACTTCACTTAGTACAATGATGCAAACATAGGGAAAAAAACCCCACAAATTACATTAATTGACATCCACAATAAAGAGATAGTGAGAAAGGTGCTATTATATAGGCATATATAACATAACATATGTTACTTGAGGCCATTATAACTGAGACAAAGTATTAAATAGTGCACGTACTTTAGGAGGACTTGTATCTTCACGTACAATGCATTGGCTTCTTTGGTAAACCTGTGTACACATTGGGAACCCGGAGTTATAAAGCATAGGGAGGAAAAGGAGGGGTTAACCAGCCTGGGTGTTTCCCAGACACTCATGGACTGAGTGTTTGTTAAAAGGCAAACAAGCAAACAAAAAATCCCCACCTGATTTAATAGGATCTTTTGCATAGCATGATGCTTTCATGAGGAATTGAAGCTTTTGAACAGGATGGTCAGTCAGTGTCTGGATGGTGATGGCAGTCTCCATTGCAAAGGTCCTGGACTGGGCTGTGAATTCTTGTATTTAAACTGAGAACTGGTCTCACCTGAGCGTGTGGTTCCTTGTTGTTGATTATCTTAAACTACATAAACCCCATATCCTAATTCTCTTAACTATCAACAAAAGACTGTCTTACATGACTGTTCCTGCATGTGCAGGACCAGGTTCTACTGACTGCTTAAAATCACGCGTCGTTTGGTGAGTCCCACAGTAGGATATGCCTGGGAGATTGCTGGATGGCCGGGCTGTCTGCCCAGAAAGTTAACCAACACACATATACACGCAGATGGTGCCCACCCACTGGCCTTCACACAGCAGGACAGCCTGAAATCTCTGCCTGGAGACTCCTGCAAAGATGCACAGGACTGCTTGTGATGAAGCTGTGCAGCCCATCACCTCGCCTGCACTCAGCCCATAGGCAGAGACAGGCTAGGGAGTTTCAGATGGAGAAAAAGTTTGCTATGAATCTGCATTTAATTAAATGGATTCAGTTATGTTATGATCCCCTAGCAGATTGCAATCATAGAAATTCCAATGGAAAATAAACCCATATTTGTCCACCTTCAGCTCGGGATACGAATGTCAAGGTCAAAGACTTTTTAACTGACTCATTAACAGCCAACTGTACATTTCATCATAACCTGTGTGTTTCCCAGACATATGTTTCCCACTAGGGCCGTTTCTTAACTGCTAAGTGCACAGTGTGTGTACTGAGCCATTACAGTATCTGTCTCCAAAATTAAAATAAGTTCACTGCTGGCAAGTGTGGATTTTCCATTATAGCTTCTTATCCAAAGAACAAAAGACAGCCTTGAGTGGGATAACTTCAGTTACAGATTGAAGGGGACAAAATCCAAGCTAGAAGGAAGAAACAAAGTGGAGGAGCCCAGTCAACAAACCAAACTTAAAAATGTGGAAGCTCCAGAGTCCTCTAAATATCATGAGATATTTTTAAAATCTGTGAGATTTTAAAAATAAACATTGGCTCTTTCTGTACCTCTTGGCTGAGTGTCAAAACAATTTGCAAAGTGGAGAGCCTGTTATTATCATAATTTCTCAGACCTCTGAATACTAAGAAGTAAATTCTGTGATACACAGTAGAACCAGAAGAAATGGCAGAACCAAAAAAGTGCCCATGAGCAAAATTTTGGAGTGTGTATCCCTCCATGTAGTAACTACATCCATCCTCAGTCACCATCCCAAGCCTCACAGGGACAGATGACCTGATATGGTAGATGGTAGGTAGCCACTGTTAAAAATTGTATTTCCTCCCCACTGCTGAGAAAACTGCAAGGTCTGCTACAGCTACCCAGATTAGTACCAGATATTTGTCTTCTAGGTTGTATTCTTAGCTATGAAAGAGGAAACAAATGTCACTGCCCCTTGAATTGTTGATCATATATCAGATTGTTTATGTCTTTCTAGCACAAGGACAAACTATACTTTGAACACCAAGCGGTTCATGAAGTGAACAAACTATAGAAACTGCAGTGATGTGTTACAGATGAATGTAATCTGATAATCAGCACATTTGGAAGGTCTTGCATTTGACAAGGATGTTTCAAAAGCACCTGTATTTATAATTTTGCACACTGTGGCAGCAGATAGATTTGTAGTCAATCCATTATTTTTTACTTTACAGACATTCCCAATCTTTACAGTGAAGGTCATATGAGTATTGGGCAGGACTTCCATGGCAAAACTATATCCCGCAAAGTTAGGTTTCATTCAGTGTAGAGGAAAGCAGGGAAAGGAGGCAAGATTTACATGGCTCTTTTCAGGAGAAAAAACATTTTAATTTACACTTGTGATGCAGTCTCTGTTTAACACACTGATCCAAACTAACCATGAGGATCTTTGACAGAAGGTCAGCAGTTTCAGAGTGGGGACAACCCCCGAAGCCATGAGTGGCAAAGCTCTCATGGGGAAGAGCAGAGTGGATGCAGGAATGTGTCCTTTCAGCCAGCCCCATCGGCAGGCTTCTGTGACAACTAAGTGCAAGGAAGAAAACACACAAGTGTATGAGAAAGAAGGAAAGGCAATGGATACAGAGAGAACAATTTATTTCTCTGCAGATCCATTTCAAAACCTTTTTTGGCTTAAAAGCCTTACCCTGAATTCTTCACTTATGGCACCTATTTAAACAACCTTAACAGAAGGTCAAGAGCACATCAGATTGCCTTGGGCCTTTTGTTTCCAGTCTGGTGTCTTGTTTCCCTCAAAGATCACTCACCTAAAGCCTACACAGCAACAGAGCTGAAAGTCTAGGAGGAGGAGGTGGAAGGAGAAACAGGAACATTGGTAAAGAATCAGAATTTTTGTGGTATCACAAAATTCACACACTGTTCTACAGAGATCTTCACTGCTTTTTAAAGTCAGGAGAAGCAGCAGCTCTTTTAAAAATCACACCCAGTTGCATTTACTGTGCAATTTGCCCTTTTTTCACAACTCTGCTCTAGTGCATGGCTGACCATTCATGAAGTAGAGTTGAACACCAATATTAGTTCCAGACTCTACCGACTGTCTTTCTTCTTGTCCGTCCAGGACAGGACTCATGATTTTCTGTGTGAGACATCTATTGGCAAGTTTATTTCAAGGGTTCACTACCTTGCAAGTCACAAAATTATAAAACTATATTTTGAACGGTTTCTGCTATATTTATGAAAAGATTAGAAAACATCTGCTCTCTGAATACTCATGCCAACAGAAGTCATGCTAGCTGACCTCTGCTTTGCATAAATGGCAGTTATTTTCTAATAGTACAAATTATTTAAGAGGAATAACAAAAAAACTTAAAATATTGTCAGGAAAAGTTTATTTATAAGCAGCTTCCAAGTGTCCTGGGACTTGCTCCTTAAATGTTTACATCTTTCCAATGTAATTCTTCAGCAGTTGAAGGTTTTCCAACTCCAGCAGGGTACTTAAGACTACCTACTTTTAAGCACATATTCCAGTCACTCTGACTTTAGTGGAATTGCTGTGTTTAGGATAAGACATGTGCTGACTGCTGCATTAAATCAGGCCTCTGAGTGGAGGTCAACTGACTACGCATTTGCTAAAGGAGAAGGCCTTTCACAATCTAAATGACTTCTTAGCCAGTGTCTGGTTTTAGGAAAAGCTTTTTGTCTTGGGCAAAAAATCTTATTAAAAAATTGTATTTATTTACAACAGTGTCCCCCAAGCATTGTGTAACATCACAAGTCTACTTTCAGATACCTTACTATACTGCTGTGACACTTTCAACTAGAATTATTCAAATCTAATACCTAAAGGCATATATAGCCTCCTACATAAGATTTTCAGCTTTACTGAGAAACAGGAGATTCTCCAACAGAAAACACAGACACACACACACCAATTCTGAAAATAACGTTGCTATTTAAGTCCTCAAATACAGATTTTATTTGACACTTGATTTGGACACTTTTACCCTGAAATCTCAGTTAGCTGAATTTCAATTGTCTGAGACACCCCATTATCTGAACAAGGGTGTTATCCCCAAATGTTAATAAATTCTTCTGAAAATTGTCTTGATTACCACAGCTTCTGAAATACTAATTCAGTGGATCAATTTAAACATGTTATTAATGCAATGAAGGTTCCATGCTGCAGTGTTTAATTAGTGTTATAAGTCAATAAAGCTTTAGGTGTATGACTAATCATATAATTATAATAATTAGAACTATTTACACTTTTTGTGTTGCTGCTGCAACATACAATTGAGTGACACTGACCTCTTTCTATGTTGTCTTAGACATATTTGCATAAAAATCCTTCTTTTAGCTGTAGTACATCTTAGTGTTTCTATTCTGAAGCATGAAAGGAGAATTTCAGGTTTTCAGATTTTTGAAAGGTCTTGTAATTCCACTGCTTTCTTCACCTTCTTTGTCTGATACAGAGTTTCACCTGAGGCCTTTACAAAAAGTGCAGTTTTTGTCCCATTGCAGCAAATTAGCCAAAGGTTCTACCACAATCATACTCAGAAAAAAATTACTTTACAATAGACCATAAAAGTGTACTCACACTGTTGACTGAAAATGCCCTGTGTTGATTCATTGTAGGTCAATCTCTTATTTGTTTGTGGTTTATAACAGATACAAGCAACATTGAAAACTGATGTCTTTTTCTTTTCAGAATAGGAACCTGGGCCTGGAAGACACCAGGTCTGCAAATACAATTCACCCCACAGATGTGGGATATTTGACTGTTTTCTGTAGCTACAGCTAGGGTCATCCCCATAAAGTCCAAATGACAAGGCTGTAAAACATTTTCCTGTAAAAAAGCTGAAAGATTAAAAGCCACAAGACCTACAGGACACCCTACAAAGATTGCAGGACATACCAAAGTTTTACAGTATTATGCACCAAAATAGCAACAGCTGTGAGTTCAGTTGGGATGTATATCTGAAAGGCTGTGTATACGTAAGACTAAACCACTACAAATCCTTGTGTGTGTATGCATGTCAGCTTAAAGGCAGTTAATTTAATTTCAACACAGATCTTTTCCTGATGAAGTAAAGTTAAATGAAAATAAATTGCCTTTAAGAAAGGAACAATACTATCTGTGCACATTGTTTATCATAGTTTAACAGCTCAATCTGCTGAAAGTCATGTCTGAAATTCATGTTGAAGTGTACATGGATTGTCAAAGAAAAAAGATGGAATGGTAAAATAATTTAGTTTGAATGGGACTTCTGGAGGTCTTCCAGTTCTAACTGGACCAGTTTCAGGTGGAAGGTTGAATGGGTTGCTCATGACCATATCCAACTGAATTTTGATTTTCTTGCCTCCAAGAATGGAGTCTCCACAGCCTCCCTGGGCACCTGGTCCTGTGTTTGGCTAGCTGTATGGCCAAAAAAGTTCTCATATCAAATCAGAATATCATATTTTCCACTTTGAATCTTTTGCCTCTTGCCATCTTGCCTGTATCTTTGCAAGACTAGCTCCAGTTTTCTTTGTAACCTTCATTATCTGTAGAGAGCAAGGATGAGCAGACCAGAGAAGAGTTGCTTCTGAAGGAAGAAAATTGACTGATATTTTTTGTTGCCATGGGTTAACTTCCTCTGGTCATAACAGCAGTAATGCAGTGGGAACTCAGATGTTGGTAGTGGGATGGAGGTAATGTGTAATTAACACCAATGTGTCAGAGGACAAGGAAAAGCAAGATGGCCCTAACTGGGTGTTTTGCCAATTATTAGGCCTAGCATAAAAAACACAGCCAGCATAAAGATGAACAAATTTGGTTATTTGATACAAAAGGGTCAGTACATGGGTGAGCACTGGGAGTATAAAGTCAGTCAGATTATACATAATCAACATCAATCCCACTGACCCCAACAACGACACCACACAACCAACCATGGGTGGAATAAATGGTGACACACAGTCTCCCATAGAAGGGACAGGAGACAACCGAGTCAACAAGCCAAACACATAAGACCAAGGAAGCCACATACTGAATCTCTACACAGCCCACATTTACAAAAGCCAGACCTGACTGGAGCCCAGTCCCAAGGAGGCAGGAGTCCTTCCCCAACAGGGAACTCTGCACAGTGCCTCCACCTCACAGACAGACACTGCCCCTTCCTGCACGGGGTCCCAGCTTTTATCCCTCAGTGGGACACCTGACCCTTGTTTCCTTAATGCAGACCCCTGGGGCTCATTTACCCAATGGCTCTGTCTGCAAGGCCGGCACCACCCTGGAGGGAAGCCTAAAGGCAAACTCACCCCCCTTTGGGAAGGGCTGTGGGAATCACCCATATGTCAGCCTTAATTTGGGTCTTGGGGTTGAAACCCCAGCATTTAACCGGGGCATCACAGTCCTCGTAATTTAATAGTCACACCCTGACAATTTACATATGTTTTGCTGATTGTGTGAATAGGATAACTCATGCAATAGGAGCAGAACAAAGGTCATTGCAGCAGCTCTCCCACACACTGGTTGGAAAGCAATTAAAATAACAGGTTCACTAGTTCAGAAGGTGTACTGGAAAATGCAACTTTACTCTTCTCTGCAGCAATATAGGGGGAAAAATATGACACATGAGGACACTGGCCCTAGTCACCAGTGTGAGGATGATGAGGCACCATGATCCAGATAACACAGTTCAGTGGTTAAACATATCAGTTGGGTTCCAAACTGACCTTTGTAAACTGCCTCCCACATAGTTTTATTTTTGCTTCTGCTGCTGAGCAAGGGCTGTGATTTGGTAGGGGTGTCCCTCTGCCTACCCTTCTCCCAAGCAGTATCAGAGACAGCAAACCTGTGTGGGAGAAGAAGTATGGTTCCATGAGGCTCTTCGTCCCTGGTCTTGCCCCAACTGCTTCCTCCACTCCTCATACTGTTTCCCTTTGCTGTTTCTTTGACAGAGCATTTCTGCCTGTGATCTGAAAGTTTAATTTAGAATAGCAATTAATAGAGGTGAAAACCATGTAGATGGGCCTGGTTACCTGATTTGGGGTCTCATTTGCGTTTTCTAGTACAGGAGTTTAGAGACAAGGGGAACAAATCTGACTCCTGCATAAGCAGAGAGCCAAGATTAGCAGTGCCTGAGGATCCTGGCTGAAATGCAAGCTCCCACACAGCTTTTGTTAATTTGGTCATGTTTGTTTAAGGAAAAAAGTAGGAAAAAATAAACGGTTTACATAATACACAACCCAGGGCATTACCTAAAGCTGCTCCAAAGCCAGGTTGTAGTACTGCTCTGGTCTGCTCTGGCTGGCAATATGGATGTGGAGACACGAGCTGTATTTTCTGTTGCGTGTTCTACCTTTCTCAAGACTGATGCTAGCACAAATCACTTCACTGGCACTAAAACTCATCTACATTTCCCAGAAAGTTTTTAACAGGATTACCAGAAAATATCACATTCTTACAAGTGTGAGAGCATCACAACTGCCCAAAATCTTAGGGGGAGTCAGATATGTAGGTTTACTTCAAATGGATGGGAGCTCTTACAGCTTTAGGTCAACACCTCCCTAAAAGCAGCACAGGACTTTATTCAGAGATATGGGGGCTGACATGTTGCCTTGAAAACAGTGCATCCAAAACAGCAGCTTGCCCCAGCATAGTGAGTTGTTGGACTTAGAAGTTGGAAGGGGTAATATCACGGCTTTTCCAAAATGATGGATGACTTGTTCAAGCAGTGAGGCAAGGGTGATTGAGGGAGCTGATCTGTTGAGCCTTTCAGGGGCTGTTTGTTTTTTTGATTAAATGAATGTATTTTTAAAATGGCAGCATGTGAAATGTATCCCTTTCTGCTGAGGTTTCCCGCTGCATAAGAATCCATCAACATTGTTTGACAGACATCTTTTTTTTAGAGGAATGGCGTTTATTTCCAAACAACCAGGTAGCTATAGCTTCCTGAAAACCACATGGCTATAGTGTTAATTGTCGGTTTCTTCATGAGGTTCCCCAGGAGGATGTTAGACTAAGGAACTGACCCTCCCAGAGGAGATGGGGAACTAGTACTTTCTTTTAATTCAGTATTACTTATTGGGGGTAACATCTGAGCAATTGAGCTGAGATCACAGAATATCTCATAGTTGGGCAAACAGGCAGAGAGAGGGGAGCAACTGGCCTTGCAGCAAAATTTAATTGGGTGACTGTGAAAATAATACATGGGCTTTACATTTGAATTTCAGATATCTCCTTTTTTTCCTCAGCATGGATGCTTCCTCTCTGCATCTACAGTTATTTTGCCTACAGGGTATTTTACCTCTACTTCCCTTAACTTTATGTATGTGTGTCCATGTACATATACTTACATACACAGGTACAGGTATAGACAAAACATGTATATATAGAGGCTACCCTATCTTCTGTGTTGCCTTGCTACTTCAAATAAATTTCCTCTACTGACTTCAACTAGCATCCATTTATTATTCTCTGCTATCTTCCAGCTAGCCTGTTGTGCCTTCCGAATTTTGAGCCTTTGAGCAACAGAGAATGGAAAAAGAAAACAAAAATTCTTCAGTATTGAATCTGTTTTTCACCTTCCACCTACCCTCCTGCATACACTTGAAAGACTCAAGCCTCCCTAGAGATTTTGTTGAGATGGCCTGCAAGGAGCTGGTTGAAATGGTTAAATACCATATTCTCCAAATAAATGTCCAAGCTGAAATATGTCTTGCTTGAGAAACAAAAAGAAAGAAAAATAAATTTTTATATTTTAAAAAATTCACCCACAATCTGTCATTGTGCTATCAAAGATGAGCAGAATAAACATAATTCAAGTATATTTAAAGATGAATAATATACATTAAGGTAATGGGAGCCAACAAATTTACTGCATTTTCTGAAAAGCAAGTGAAGTCACAGGAAAGTTGTTGTTCAAATGCTGTATAATAACACCTACAATATGTTACTCATATATATGTTAAATCTTACAAAAGAAAATGTCTCTTCATTATTTAACAGACATCACCTATGATATTAAAATTTATTTAAACTCTGTAGGACTCCAGTAAATCTCAAAGCATTTTTGTCCTTGCCTTTAATATAAAACTTAGGCCTAATGAAATGCATAAATGAAAAAACTCACTGGCTAAAATACTGTTTTTGTTGGAGTCAGCAGCAAAGCTTCCATCCAATTTCACATTTAGCAAATTATTCTACACAGCTACACAGAAGAAACTTCAATAACTTACATATCTTTCACATAGTATTGTGGTTTACACAGAAGTGTACACAGAAATTTCCATGCACAGTTATTATATCTTGAGGCAAGATTAGGTAAAAGAAGACGTGTCCATTTTTAGTATCCCAATAAATGAGATTTCTACTAAAGTAGGTAAGAAATTAAAATATTGCCTTCTAAAAAATTCAGAATTTATTTTTTTCTTTCAGACTTAATAAATCTGGCTCACTGGCTATTCTAGGGGGAAAATGTTAGGAGTTAATTTCTGACATTTAAAAATCTAAGTTCTATTAGAAAAATATGTGTGTGCATTTATGCCTATATATGTAAACAGATAGATTGTGCCCATACACAAATTTTCACACCAAAAAAATTAACACTCCATAATGACTTTCAAGTTGCCTTCCTTCCACTTCCTTTCTGTTTGTCTGCTTTCCCTCCCTTCCAGTCTGCTCTTTTGAACACAAGCTGCTGTGCTATATATAGCTCTGAAATTGAGTGGTGTCTTTAAAAATGCCTCTCTTGTCAATTTTTTGTTGGAAGCAGATCTGCATGGAGGGCTTGCTGCAGTCAAGGTCCTACAGGGGCTGCAAGGGCAGGCAGGGAGCAGAGACTGCGGCTCATGTGAATGAGGTGACAGGAGTCACTCACATGGACTTTCCTTGGCATTTCCACAGCTGCACAGACAACTTTCCCAATGTCCTTTGGATTTCTCTCAACTCCCTGCCCACCCCAGAAGCCTCCAGTGTGCACACCTGGGCATCGGTGATACTTTTCTGTGATACTAGTTTTGTTTGGTCTTGTTTATGCACAGAAGGGGACACGTGACAAACTTTTTTTTTTTTTTTTTTTTTTTTGTTAGGGTTGGTTTGGTTTTTTTTTTCCAAGACTCAGGACAAGATCATTTCAGTGGTGAGTCTAAATAGGTGGCCATATGTACCACAGCCCCATGGACTTGTGTGGTCATCCCTTGCCTGTAGGCTAGAACCTATCAGATGGAGATCATCCCAGAGCTCAGGGGTTCATGCTGCAGACCCTCTCACCTCCAGGTTTTTGAAACTATTGCAGAGGTCTGAACCAAAACAGAGGCACATCCCAGAGACTAATATAAAAACAACAGTTTCCCATCTGCCCCAGATCTCATCTTCATCCGTCCTGCCACAAGCACTGAAGGGTTTCAACCTTCACCTTCCTGGAAGACATGTCAATTTCAGACAGAAGTTAATAAAGTAGGCTTCAATTGTATCACTGAGGTTTGAATCTCTTCAGAGTGATCTGGATCAATTTTATGAATCCCTAGTCCCTATTAATATATTATATCCAAATTAATTTCCTCCTTCCCCTGTTTCCTCAGATATTATTATGCCTTATTACAGTTACACAAATTCACTGCTCTAATTCCATCTTCTTTGTTATTAGGTAATGTGGTAAGCTCAAAGGTGACTGGGTGACTGAAACTGCATTATTTGCTTCATTTAAAATCCTGAAATAGAGCTTAATATTTGAGCTGTCATGGAATAGAAAGCAAACAGAAAAGACCCAACAAAGACATCATGGAGGGATATTTATTCTTATTGTGATCAGGCCAGTTTCCCACAGACAGTAAGGAGAATGGCAGAGGTGATCCCCCTTGCTGCAGTACAAACTGGAAACCATTAGAATGGCTGTGAATTCTTTACTTGAAATAGTTCCAAACCAATTATGAGCCCATGACTGACACAGAGACCAAAGAAGCTGAAATATAGTGTTACCATTATTTGCTTCACAAAATCAGATTTTTATTTTGGTGCTTCTCCATTAAAGGTCGTTTTTAACTAAGAAGGAACCTTTTTGCACTGCCACTAAGAAGGTAGCTGGTTTAAATCCATCAGATTAGTCAGAATCTTTTCTTGTCAGTCTCAGTGAGGCAGGCCATCACCCCTTTGAAGAATAAGAGCAGTTATCCTCCAGAGTCAAGGAAACAATGAGTCTGGCTGAAGTGCTGGAGAAGACTCCACTGGTAAGAGTCATGCCATAGACTGCAGTCTTGCACCAACCTCAAGGCTGTAGCTGCTGGGAGTCCAGCATGGGCTGATGGCTGGAAGTAACACGGCAAAGGGGAACTGAAAGGAAATGCATCCTCACAGACAGAAATCATGGCACAGAGAAGGAGGTGCTACCAGTTGTATGTTCTCAGGGCCAGATTTGGCACCCATGTTGATTTTCTGCAGGTCTGTTGGTTTGGCTGCTTTGGTTTCTATCTGATTCATCATTTGAAATTAATTTTATTGTTTCTGGAAGACCTGAGATATAACAAAGAAACTTTTGCATTTATATCCCTTCTGTTCTGTGGGGCTTAGCAAGCCACGCTGAACCACAGCACTACTAGCTGATGTCAAAGCAGGAAAAAAAAGCATAGCAGCAAAGACTCCCTGTTCCGCTACTAAAATCTAGAAGTGTTTTTTATGAAGCCAATTACTCTGTTGTGGACTGGTAGGTATAATTACCTTGGCTAGTATCAGATCTTTCGGATTTGTGGCCTCTCATAAATTAAGAGGGCTTTCCTCAGTTTTATGTTTTCAGTAGTTCAGTCTCAGTGTTAAATATAGCAGTATTTATCTACCATTTTTATCAGCTCAAGGTACAGAAAGTGAAAATAACTGGCAAAATAGTTTGAGGCATGCCTGCAAATCTCCCTACCAGATGCCAGAATACAGCAGATACTTGATCAGCCATCAGGAATCATTACTGGGTTAATTTGTGTGACATGAAAGAAGTTGTGAGTACAATCCCTGCTAAATAGCACTCCGCTAAATGGGTTATTTTTCCATTGGAACAACGGCAGTATGTATCTTTAGTGTACTGCAGGAGGAAATAGCAAAAATGATGACAGTCATCTTCATTTTAGTGCTGGAGAAACATGATGAGTGGTGAATGATTCTTAATATCATAACTGTCTATATAAAAGGAGATGAAAGTGTAACTGGAGAGCACTGTTCATTTTCATTCTTTCTGAGATCCATCATTCTAGCATGCTCTTTTCTCTTGCCCTCCTAATACTTTCATATTTGATCCCTGAAACATAGAGAATCAAATCTTCAAATATTTCTGGCACGCAAATATCTATTCCTTCAAACATCTTGAAAATCAAAGAAAACATTGTGGGCAATTTCAATAAAACAACTTATTAAGTTAAAATTAATCTAAATATATTTTGTGTTTCCTCTCTTGTATGGTATAACCAGGTGTGTAATTAACTATATAAGTGCACCATACAAGAGCATAGAGAAAAACATGTTGTGGGTGGAATGCACAACTTGCCACGCAATCACCTAGTATTGAAAAACCATGGCATTTTCTGAACACACAGGCTTCTTCCATCTGCTGCAGCATTCAGCTGAAAAAGCTGCAGCTGTAGCTAAATCACTCAGTAAAATCTCTGTCCTCAGCACTGGGAGGGACATATACCATACCTCTTCAGAATGACTGCTGTTGCTTCTGATTTGACCATTGAGCTGTATTGATATGGCAGGTAATAAAACAGGAATTCAACAGAAATACCAAAGTGCTATCCTATTTGTTGATTTTTATTTAATGATCTGGTAATGTTGGTCTAGTGGTAACACGACCAGTAGGATAAGCATGGTAAGGAGAAGCCTTGTAAACAGGTAACACTGTCAACACAAGACCTTGTTCCGTTCATGACACTGTCTGTGCCTGCCTTCCACATCCCCAGGTAGCTGCTCTGATCTCTCAACTATTGGCTTGTGTTAGCTGAAGTGTAGAGGGGATACACTGAGTTCTTCAGGGGTCAGTTGGATACAGCACGAAATGGAAGGCTTTCACTTCCTGACTTCTTCTTGTGACCACTGAAGGTTTGTTCTTTACCGCAGGAAGACATATGCGTGGATTTATTTCAGTGGATACCATTCCTTCTTATTAAAAAAAAAAAGGTACAGCTCACTTATTCCATTCCAAATATAAAATATCCATAGCAACTCTTGGGAATAACAGAGGGACTTCTTGGAGTCCATTGTCCCTGGGCTGTGTTCTGGACCATAACTGACAGCAGTCTAGCTCTTAATATCTTCTGCTAAGGCTGCCTGGATGTTGTCCATTCCCCTCTATTCCTTACAGTTTAAATTGTTTTTCTGAAACAATGCTTCAAAGAACCAAATCTTCTTTGTTTCAAACAAAGCCGATGGGTACTGCGTAAATCTTTTTAGCAGTCATGCATATTGCAGAAGACTACTGTCAAGTTCACTCCTTCAATTACAATTTCTTAACCTACAAACCCACAATTCTTTAAATTTTTTGTACAGTGGTGATGTTCTGTAGACCTCTTCATTTTCTTATTTGTCTCTTCTAGCTTCTCTCCAATCCTTCCTATAAATTTCCTAAAGAATAATGCCTTAAACAGAAAGTGTTTATCTAGCTGAGTCCACCAGATGATGCACAGGAAAGAATAATTTCCTCCAGCATCTTTCACATGACATTCTGCCAGTATATTGCAAAATGAAACTTCCCTTTTTTTTCCCTAGCAACATCAGACTGCTGACTCAGGTTGAGTTTGACATCAACTGTAACTCACAGTCCCTTTTCTGCATTACTGCAGCTTGCTAGTTAGTCTCTTCATTTCTGTGCTTCCTACTTCATCAGAATACTCTGCACTCGTGCCTGTTGATTTTAATTTTTAATTTCAGACCATTGCTTCCGTTTATTAAGAATTTTGATCCTTGATTCTTCAATGTAATTCAGCCCTCCTGGCTCAGCATTATCCATGAATTCCAAGTGCATTCCTTAGACCAAATCATTAATGGAAAAGTTGAATGAAACAAGCCCTGAAGGCACCTATATGCTTCACTAGAATGAGCTGCCAGTTAGCAATTTATTAGTAAGTCTTTGTGTTGCAGACCAACCAGCTGTGTACATTATGCTGATCTTTTCTATACTCTATTTTCCTTTACTAAAGGGCACACCGGGCCCAACACCATGTAAAAGACTTAATAAAGTCACCATATGCCACGCCTGTGCTTTTCTTTATTAATTTGGCTAGTTATCTCCTCAAAGATTGGTCTGATGCGATATATTCTTGACAAATCAATGTTGGAAGCATTTTAACACATTCATTCTCCTCTAGATGTTTCTGATTTGATTAAGTAATCACCTGTTTTAGTATCTTCCAGGTATTAAAGTTACCTGATAAGCCTATACTTCCCCAGGTCATATTGTTGTCCTTTTATTAACAGTAGGTACTGCATCTGACCTTCTCCTGGCCTTAGAGATTTTCTCCATCCTTGACAAGTTTTTGAAGATAATAACTGATGTTTCAGAAAACCCATTGGCTACTCCTGAAGTTCTCTGTGTTGAATTTCAGGGGTCTCTTCACCTTGAGTGGTTTTCAGATTATTCTAGTCTTTCTTACTATGCCTATATTTATCCCTGTGTTAAAAGTATTTGCACTCGGTAAATACCAGTGGCCACATCAGTTTTCCACCAGAAAACTGAAAACAGAATTAATTCTCCAAGATATAATTTAATACCATGCAGCTAACCTGGGTGTTTATCATCCCTTCATATTTATTTTTAATCCAGTGAGAGCATGCAGTTAAAAGAAGAATTTTTGGCACCTCCTGTTTTCTCCAGCTGTTTATATATGTTGTTGTGATTTCAGCTTCTTTGAACTGCCTCCTGTGCTACAGATTTGTTTTCACTGATTGTAGAATATTTTTAGTCAGAATTTGTTGTAATAGTTATTAATGGGTTACAGTTCATGAACTATATCAATCATTATTTAATTAATCAATCATTTCTGACGGTATTTTGTTTGGCCTTCTAGTACAACAACTGCATACCTCTAATGTTTTGGGAACAACAAATCTTCAGAAAAAAAAGGACCCTGGGACTACCAACGGCTGTTGCGGTTATTTCCTAATCCTTCAACATGGCAGTGTGGCCCAGTGAGAAGCTGTGCAGCATATGTTTTCAGAACAACTTCTTTTGTGGTTTGGGGAAGTTTGTTTGGCTGGGTTTTTTAATGCAAACTGAGACAGAAAGCAACATCTGACTGAAAAGTTTCCTCAAAGTAGATGTGCGTCTCCTAGCTGCACTGGCACAGCAGAAGACTAGGAGTAGTTTCTGTGCCTGAAGAAGAGGTGCCAGGATGATTTACCTGTGTATGTAGTTTATACTGGGGGAGAAATACAACAGTGAGCATCCTACAAAACATCTCTCCTCAGGGCTGGCACAAGGGGAGGCAAGCAAAAAGGTGAGAACAAGTTGGCCAGAAAGGTTGTAGAACTTCCATCCTTGGAGATAGTCAGATCTAACTGGAGATGACTCTAAGCAACCCTGCTTCAGCAGGTGGTTGGACCAGATGATCAGAGGTCCTTCCCTACCTCTGTGTTTCAGTGACCCTGTGAAGTGGTGCTTATCTCAGCCCTGTCCTACAATTCATGGGCTGAAGAAGCTGTCTTTCATCTCAGACGAAGAGTTTCAGATCATATCCTGTTTTCTGGCATACATGCTTTCCCAAAATGTTTGCCAGTTCCAGATGAACCATGTTAGGTTTCTGGTTCAAAGCTGATTCTTTAATAATTATTATTCTATGGTTTAGTTCAGAATGAAAAAAAGTGACAATATATGAAAATTCTCATGATATGGTTAAAGGCATAGCCTTTGTCTGGTTACAATAAATACACT
Source organism: Athene noctua (assembly GCF_965140245.1). Lineage (NCBI taxonomy): Eukaryota > Metazoa > Chordata > Aves > Strigiformes > Strigidae > Athene > Athene noctua. Next base: position 54,744,779 of record NC_134077.1, on the reverse strand, counting down.
TCACAGTTTCCACTATTCAATATTTCTTCCTTCTGTTGCCCTGTTGTGAGCTTTTCCTTTGAGTGGTTGTTTCAACAAACAAGCAATTACTGGAAAATTACTTTTATCCCCAAACCATTTCCTTTCAATATTAATAAATCTTTCCTTAAATTTTTGTTGTATAATGTTCCTCACAAAATCCATCTTATTTCTATTTCCTTTATTCTTTTGGACTAGGTTCACATCAAGCCCTGTGAAGGAAATAATGAATCAATTGATCAATTTGTTGGATCGATCGTCTGTTTTGACATTCTGCATTAAGTAGTAACTAATTGCCCAATCCTAAATGCTTTTAAAAACATATCTAGAAATCAATAACACAGTAACTGCATTTTAAATAGAAGAATGAACACAGCTATGCAGGAGGAAATGGGCAGCCATAACTGAAGTATGTGCCACAGCAGTAGGGTTTTCTGCTGTTTTCCTTTCTGCTTTTATGTGTCTTTGTTCACATTCTTTTCCTGACAGTCAGTTCCATTTGTATGAGGGAAATCAATAACTCACACAGAACTTTAGTAACAGGTGGCCATAGGAGCTACGTGCTTTCTTGGGAACTAAGGCGCAAAGATTTCCTCCTTGCCATACCACATGGTCTTCCTAATTCACAGTGAAATGAAGAGTCATAGAGCTGGGAGATGTTTCCAGTCAAGGTAACACTTGCTGACCCATCTTACCGTCTCTCCCTCAGTGTTCAAACCTCCTATTTTCACCCATTCTTCCTAGTTTTCTGCCCTCTGAGTAGCAATTTCTCCTGCCCCATTAAAGTGGTGGTTTAATCTGCGTTATGGTGAGGCTCAACACATTGCTCTAGGTATCTGTTCTTGTGTATGTTTCCTCTATATTATGTTCTTATCTTTAATTTTTGAATTGTTACAGTCTTTTTTTTTTTAAACATATATTTATGATGTGAACATTTATTGACCAGTAACAGTAAAAAATTCTATAATAATATGATTTTCAAAAATCCTAAAAGGGACAATTTTCACATTTGCAGCCCAAAGTATTTAGAGAACCATTCCAGTAGATGCTCTTCCAATGCCTAATCCACTGAGGTTTTGTAATAGCTAACCTTATATCAAAACTGTGAACATCTCTTGGTAGAAACAAACAAACCAGCTATACCCAGAAGTGATTTAGGAAGCACTGATGTTCTCTGATAAATTAAAATTCCTTGTGCAAAATCTTGGCTTCATCAAGGTATATGAGAATTCTGCTATTGGTTTCAATAACTCCTGGATTTAGTCCTGTCAGCTCATCCACAAAATCTGGTAAGATTTTTTTGTAAGACATAGTTTAACAAGCAGTCTGAGAATAAATTTCTTGACTGTGACTTCCACCCCACTTGAGTCTTCACAGAGGTCTGTGATATCACATTTTTGGTGAATGAGAGACACATGACACATGTTACAACACACAGGTGTCATGCTAGATATGCTCCCTTCCCTGGAGAGGACTTATACAAAAGGTAGCTCCCACAGCTCTGTGTGCAGCGTATGTGTTTTCTTGTTTGTGACAGATATCCTCAATGACTGAGCAATTCAAGGCAATTCCATATAATATGTATCACCTTCATTTACTGAGCAGATCAAGATGATCTCATATGGTGTATTGCAATAGAAGGTAAACGATCCTTTTCATTTTAGCTCTTTCAAAATCTCACACGTTATACAAAATATGTCAGAGATGGAAACTGCCTGTGTAATAGATTTAAACTTGCCCGAAGTAATTTAGGAATATGGTAAGTTGGGTTGGTTATTGAGCTGTCTGCTCCATGTATATGTATTCATACAGTGAATTAATTCAATAACTGGATCGTCAGTGAATGTGCCCAGGAAGAGTGAGAATTGAAACCAGATATAAACTCCCTAGCAGATACTTCAGATACAATACAAGAGCTGTTCAATTTGATGCTTTTATTGCAACTCCCTGCTGACCTCAACAAGTTTAGCTATGGGTCCAAGCATGTAAAGGAACAGTTAGGCTTAAAGGAAGTCCCATAAGGAGAAAAGGGAGGCTAACAGTGCAGTAAGATGACCACAGACTTGAGACAGTACTTGAGAATTTATCCCCTATTCAAGCACTCAACAAACCAACTCCTTAAGATAGATCTTTCTGAATTTTAAAAACCTTCTTTTAGACTTTTTTTTTTTCCTACTGCGAAAATTACATATTTATTTTAAGACAGTTGTTTGGCCTACCATGTCCTCCCATGGTCACAGCTTCCTACAGGGAGGAACTGGTTACCTTGCCACATCAGACCTGAGGGTCAAATGTGGTTGTACTTTAAGAATCTGGTCATCAGGGGCCATCTGAGATTATTATAATAATCTGCTCTAAAGAGGACAAAGGCAGAGGTCTGAGATAAAGGACAAAGTCCAGAGATGTTACCACGGGCATCACTTTTCAGGTCAGTCAGCTAACAAGAGAAACAATGGACTGGATGATGTAATGAGTATTATATTGGTTAAATAGGTTATTTTGCTGAATTTGAGCCGATTTGAGAATTAAAGATAATGATATGATACTGGAAACAGAAAAATGTAAACTAGATAAATATGTCAATGGCATTTTTCAAACAGATCATGGCAGCTGAACCTCCAGAAAGACTATATTCATTCCCATATGTATATCAAATGGCCAGACAATCAAAATATCTTTCTTGAGCCCACAAAAATTCTTAGATGTAATTTTCAAGCATAATTTGCAAATCCTATCTTACTAAACCTAGAGATATTTTGCATTTCTATTTAGTCATTTGCAGCCCTCAGATCTCTGAATAGGTGAATAAGCCTGTAGGAACCTGGGTTTTTGCTGGACATTACAGTACCTCTGACGCATTTTTTACAATGTGGTGGATGTTGTAAAAGGTATCTTACTGTGAACTGTATAGTAATATGTGTGGGTCCTCCCCTGTAGTGTTAAATCTTCCAACCAATTGACTGCAGTGGTCAAGCCCAGAGTGACTTCTGCTGATACTGGAGGGTTCTCTGAGTCCTATGGGAGGCTAAACACTGAAACTGCACAGGGAGAACTTCCCACAAATCTTTCTTGTCTTAGACAACACATGGTACCTTATTATGCATGATGCCCATGTTATTTATCAGTTCTTTTACAAAGAACAAAAGAATCTTGACATAGCAGCCTTCCAATACCTAAATAGGGCCTACAGAAAAGATGGAGAGGGACTTTTTACAAGGGCATGTAGTGGTAGGACAAGGGGTAATGGCTTTAAATCAAAAGAGGATAGATTTATATTAGATATAAGGAAGAAATTCTTTATGGTGAGGGTGGTGTGGGACGTGACAGTGAACGTGCACATGCACGTGCATGTCTGAGTGGGATGTGACAGTGACACACTAGAACAGGTTGCCCAGAGAAGCTGTGGACGTTCCCTGGGGGACAAGGGTTAAGGCCAGGTTGGATGGGGCTTTGGGCACCCTGATCTAGTGGAAAGTGTCCCTGCCTATGACAGGGGCGTTGGAACAAGATGATCTTTACAGTCCCTTCCAACCCAATGCATTCTATGATTCTGTGATTCTATAATGGAGCTAGAAACATGAATGTGAGTTTACAGTGGAAGATACTTTATGAAACCTACACACTCCTAGCATTTATAGGATAACATAGACATGAGAGGAGCCCAGACAAAGAAGGATGTGCAGTTCATCACCCTGTGCTCCCAGAGGCAGAAAGTACAGAGATATTGTGTCTTCTGCTTTGTGCTGAAGACACACCAGTGCCGTAACAGATATTTCCACATCTTCATCTATTGGCTTGGAAGATAGGCCATGAATTTTGCCATCAGAAGACACAATGCAACAGTGCTCTTTCACTCATCCTCTAAAATTAGCTGATGAAAATATTTTCTTTTTTCACTTGTAAGGCAAAATGACAAAAGGAGAGCCTGCATGTGAGCCAGATACCATATTTAACTTCGTAGGTAATGGATTAATAACAAAAAGTAATCTTTAATTTTAGGGATATTAACATAATAAACTTTCTCACTGTCCAACTTTTTAAATAATTCATAAATTTATTGATTGCCCTAATTGTTTCTCTTTGTACTATTCCCCATTCATATAATCCACTCCCTCAGATCAAGAATCCTGCTCTCAAACTGACCTTATCTTCAGAAGATTACTTTTCCAGGAGAAATACATTGAAAACGACCATCGGTGGGAGTGGCACAAATACATTGTGATGTATTTCAGCTTGAAACCATCTATGGTAGGAGACGTTTTACTGTACAATGCTTCTTCTCCAGGGTTTCTCTATGTTTTTCAAGTCTGCATCTTTCTGCAACATGAGTATACAAAATGTATTTATTTCTCAACATTGCCAGTCAATCCAGAGTAGAGCTGGTCTGCTGGACCCTGTTCATCTCTCTCTAACATGATTGACTCCAGTAGATAAATCCCTTGAATGAAATCAGCCTGATATTTCTTTTAAATGCACTTTTTTTGGCTGACTTCCTTTCATGAAGGCAGAAATGACAAAAGAGACACAATATCATATAGTCTGTTGCTCCAGACCCTTGAGATAAAATTATAATTCAATGGGATTATGTAGAAAATGGGAGAAAACAGGTGATTCCAATAAACTTGGAAGTAGTTTTTTCAGAACATTGCAAGTCTGACTGATAAAGGCAGCCCGATACTTTCTGGGAGGCTAGACTGTCCTCAAAATACTATCCTATGCAAACACAATGAATCAGTGCATCGTCTCTTCAATGAACGACTCACTGTTCATGATAAACTTGAGGTCTCTGTTACAAGCCTTTGTAAGGAATTTTCATAACTTGGGTGTAGTCTGGAAGGGATCCATTCACAGATGTTTGGGAGGAATGAAATCACTGCAGATACAGTCCATAACAGCTCAGAGACAGAAGAAATTCTAACTAGCAGGAAAGGTATTACAGAAAGATATAATAAACAGTGCAGTCAAACAAGTCCATCAAATAAAGTCAAATCAAGAATTTACATCCAACAATTAAAAGTGTAGATCTGTACTTAATGACTGAAGCCTGTACTCTGGGGAACAGCAAATCTGTGAAGAACTTAGAAAACATTGTACATAACATATCAGCAAGATCTCTTTTTGTCAAGATCGGGTATCTGCTTAAAGAGTTTATTCTATCTCTACCCATTAGTCACTGAGCTTCATGCAGGAATTACCAAGTGAAATTTTAGGATTGGTAGTGGAGGTCCAATCAGGGAATGACTAGACTCTTCAGACTCTAAAATTAATCTATGATTCTGTTAAATTGAATGCTCTTGTATCAAAATCTTGATTGCTAAGTAAAATACATTTACTTAGGAGAATCTGTCACGGGAGGCACAATGTGAATATAATTACTTCTTCTAGGAGTGTCCAGCTGTGAGGTAAACCAAATTACTGTGGCAAATCAAAAGCCTTTCCCACAAAAAAAATAAAAAAATTTAAAAAATCACCAAATCCAAAACACAACAAAAAAGAGGTAATGAAGATAGTTTTACCAAAGAAGCTTAATAAATATACTTTTAAAAAGACCATGTTCACTGCAGGGAACATTTTATTCTGCAGAGGTGGAACAGCCAAAGATTAAGCCTTATTTTGCAAGCTTGAATCACTCAGTTTGATTTTAAAAGTAATTTGTTCTTTTAATAAGTATTAAACATGTTCAAGGTTAACATAAGAAATCATAACATTTCAGCATTCTGCTTTCCCCTGGCTACACTCAATTGAAAGAGTGTAACCAAATATTAAAGAAAAAGCCATCACTTTCCTGAAGTCAAATCAGCGTGTTTTGTGGCAGCAGCACATAATCAAATTGCCATTTATTCTACTGCAGAGCCTATTCCGAATTGATTGGCCAAATAAACTATCACTTGCTTTTTTTGGCAAGAATAACTGCCTTTGAATTGTCTGGTTTGCTGCTAAGTTCACAAAACTCTGCAGGATGCTGAGGATGCTGCACATCCTAGCCTAGCCTGGATAGAAAGCTGCTGCTTACCTTAATGGCAAAATGGAAGCATTTGAAGTAGTTGAGTATAGCTGAGAAGCTGACATCCACTGCTTGCTACATCTTTTCAGACCTTTGATCACTAAGAGACGTGTTCAAGATGAGGGTCAACTATAAGCTCCAAGTGCCGTTTCTCTAAACTTTTCCCTTGTGTTTTGAAGCAGGGCTAGTGGCAGCAGACTCCATCCCTCCAGGCAGCTCAGGCAGCAACACTGCTTCATAGAGAGCATTCCTGGTCTCTCACTGATAAATCGGTATCCTCTTCCATGCACCCTAATGACTTGTTTCTGAGGGCTGGACCTTGCCCATGCAGTCCCCAAGCCTGAGGTGATTTCTGAGCACTGGGATTCTTCAAAACATGCGGTTTTGAACAAGGGTGGTGGCATTTCAGAGATGCTGCTAAGCCACATAGCTGGGATCTTCACGTTTTTCTAACTTTCTGCACAGTCTGGACTTCCAACTTGTTAAAGGCCAGAACAATCCAGGTCCCTTCTTGGTGTTTCTCATCAACTGAGATTCTCTGAAGGCCAAAGAGCAGCCCATGGGTAAAACCAGACACAGGCTGGTAGATGGCTTTCCAGTGGGAATCTGCACAAATCATCAGCACTTCATGTTCACCCTGCCTTGAAAGGTACCTCAGCACAGTCAAGGCTCAGATAAACTACACTGATTAAAATATCTGCAGGGATTTCTGAGACTGTTTTGGACAAACAGGTTTGATCTTTGGCAAGCAGGTAGTATCTCCTTTTTTTGGATACATAGTTTAGCTGAATTTTATCTCTGCTCCTTTTAAAGTTGTAGTTTAATGAACAGGAGCCAGAAGCCACACTGAAACTCTCTAGGGTCATTCTCCAGAAAAAAAATAATTGCTTCAATTATCTGTGTAAATGTTAATTCTTTTGCATGTTATCATAATAGCAACATTTTTAGAAAGCTGCTGATGTCTCTTGTTCTCCAAAGTTTTGGCAGCTGGCCTTTCACAGCCAGAGTCACTCCCTAAAAAGTCACTAGATGATGGTGCAGAAGACAAAGCATTACCTAGAAATACAAAGTATTTTTGTCCTTGTATTTTCTTGGAAAGTGCTATCTCCTTTAGAAAAATAAGAAAAAAACAAAACAAAACACAGCAGCCAAGACATTTGGCTGTAAAAAAGCTCTGGAATAGCAAAGGAGTTTGTTTTTATCTTCTTCTGTTATACTGACAACTAGAATGTTCTTGGTTATTAGAGGAAGATGATGAATTTTGTCCTTTGGCCAAAGCATTATCTGTCAGCAAGGCTGTAACAAAAGTGAACATTGTTACTTGCAGTAACCAGAAAGTCAGAGAAATTCTCCTTGTAGCTTGGGGGATGGTAAATCAGTGGTATTAATTCCCAGTGGAATACAGTTTTATAGTTCTTATCAGCTACTGGACTGAACCAAGACCTTTGGTCATGGTTCATCTTCCAGGCATGTAATTGAGATAGCTGATCAGGAAAACAGATCTGTCGTGCTCCCCAAAATATCAGAGAAACAAGTCCTTACAATATGCTCTTGGCAATTCAGCCAAAAGCACAGTTATGCTGTGGGGGTACAGTACTTCACTGAACATGGAGAAATGGATTCCTAACTCAGGCACCTCAGATTGGTGGCTAACACTAGCTAGAGACTAATCTTTACCTTGTATCCTGAATCATGCACATTCTGCATCTAGCTTTGTTGAGAAACTGCTATGTCTCCTGAGATTGGCTCATTTAACACCTGTCTCAGTTTCTAAAGTCAAAAAATGTTGTTTCTGTAAGCTCAGAAAATACCAAAGAGTTACAAGTAGATATGCCATTACAAACAGGGCTAAATTATGATTTAGTTTTAAAGTAATGATTGCATTTCTTATTTTAAAAGTCTGTTTCGGTTTAAATCACACTGTTGCTTCTTTTCCTACACCAAGCTCACTTAAAATAGCAATATTTTGTTGCCATAGCAATGTTTTTCCCTTTGTAATTCTGTTATTTCAGGTTCATTGCAAACTACACTGCATAGCCAGAATGCAGAGATGGAAAAATGTTTCAGATCATCTTCTCCATCCTTTGGGCAGCACATGGTTGGTGTCTACGGCATGTATCAGAGTTGACAGTTTGTTCAGGGTGTTATCTAGTGTCATCAAAAGTGATCCAAATTGTAGTGAATTTAATAAAGAGTTAAATAATACAGTTAAATACTTTCATCACTATCTAAGCTGATCTTCAGCTTTCTAATTTTCCCTTTCAGCACAGAAAAACAGTCCATCCTAAGAACTCCTTCCTCACTTTAGCGTATTTATAGATAATCAATATGCTAAAAATTAAGTGTGTAACTCTCCATCAGCTTACAGGATTTCTGTGTCTGCTATTAGAGAGTATTCTGCTATCACCTCTGGCTCTATTTACTTGACTCATGCCACCTGACTGAAGGTCTGGACAAAACTTTTCACAACTGGTAACTATCTTAGATTGAATATATTTTTTATGTTCAGTGGCATGCAACTAGTGTATAAATAACAGGGCCAAACCAGGCTTATACCTCCATTACACAGAATGAAAAGATGGAAAATCAAAAAACAATGGGTGAGAGTAGCACTGACTGTAGTTACACTGTTTTCAATCATGTACCATTTTGCAATGAATATTAGCTGTTTCTAATCAAATGCATTTTCTTCACTTGTGTATTCCTACCCAAAGGCACTTCTTTAATGTACTGTTGTTTACAGTGCAGTGAGAAACCTGAAACACAGCATCACTGTCATCTCAGGTGCTGAAATGCACTAAGAGCTTTCTCCTCAGGGGAACAGGAGAGTGCCACACACCACAGACAGACTGACTTGTTTTTCTGTTCTCAGGAGCTCAACTACCCTTTTTTTGTTTCCAATCTCTGCTTAAAAATTGCCTTCTGAAACACACTCAAATGCACTAACAAAGCTATTTCTACCAGGGCTAGATGTCTGTATCTGAATCGTAAATCACAAACAAAAACAGTCTGGGGGCCTTGAAACATTTACCTCAGTCGCTATTTTCCTCCCTCTGCTCCAGAAAGAGAGAAGTGTCTAATAATAACCTTATAAACAACTTGGGCTTTAAATGTGTCAGGGAGCTAGGCTGGCATAACACTAGGCAGAAATTAGCTTTGTCAACAGTGTGGTGCTCACTTCATCTCAGGATTAGATTAGTAGGGCTGCTTTTATTACTTGGCATTTAAATCAACCTGTTCTTTCTGTCACATCATGCTTTGAGTTACTCTATTTAAAATAACAGTTTACTGTAATTATTGAATACAATAATTCATATTCATCAAAACAGGTTCTTCCCACCACTATTGTCTTGATATTTAACACAAAATCTGTAGGGAGGAAGAGAATTGCAGATGCATGACACACTGGACTTAGGGCTGATGAGCTCAAGGAGAAAGACATGGTTCCCAGTACTCAACTCTGTGAACCAAGCCCAGAAGAAGCCACTGGAAAATTTGGAGGAAAATTCGGAGGAGAATTCACCTAGTACAGCCAAATCATGGGGCTTCTGCTTGTTTATTGCTGGATTTAAAACTCCCATGTCAAAATATTATCTCTTCTTAACAAAAAGTAATCTTTGAATAATGAAAGTCTGCAAAATAAGTGCAGTAGCTGCTCTCTGGAACAACATGATTGTCATCGTGCTCAAGTGACAGCCTCCAGATCTGTAACAACATAGAAATCAAACAAAAGACCCCTTGCTGGAAAAAGCATCATATACTGTAATTTCAAACAGGGCTTTGCAGTCAACTATAGTAACAACTTCATATCCCCTGTGAATTTGGCATGTAAGAGGAGCTTCATACTTCAGCATGGGTGCTTTGTGAGACCATCAAATCTCCCATTCATGGTTAGATGGCTATTTTGCAGGGTTCACTTCCACCAGCTATTTTCTCTCTGTCACCACAAGATTTATCATGGAAACACACCCATTTATCTGAAAGAGTAAGTATAAAACTTCTGCTTTATGTGAGGAAGCTGTTAAAAGATTATGACTTCTGAGTGTAAAACAGACAGTTTTGAGAATCCTGCAAATATAAATTGCATGCTTGAATGGTACCTTACCTTCTTGCAGACATGGTGCCTGGCTGCAAGTTACAGGTCCTGGCAGAAGCAAACATCCCAAGGGAAACAAAGGCTTTACAAACCAAATATTCCCATGGATCACTCATAAATATTTAAATCTTGCCTGAAAAGTGATTTTCAGAGAAAAATAAATTATGCAGATTACTACCATCCTCTCAGTGAAAACATCGAATCACAAAAATCAGTAGTGTATGCATGATGTCCTTCCACTCTGGGTTGAGATAGATTTCTTTTACAATACACATTCATTTTCCCTCATGCTGGCACATGGCAAAGGATGTCTTTGGGTCAAATTCTACCCTCACAAATGTACATGCAATGCCTACAGAAATCATACACAACCATGTAAGAACATAATTTGTCTCACAGGCCAGAAATTTCCATTGCTTAAATCTCTTCTGAACCAAGGGAGCTCAAGGAAGAAAATGGCTTTTAGTTTATCAGAACAAGGAATGAAGGACAATTACTTTGCAGGTAGTCAAACAACAAAAAACAATCAGGTGTTCAAGAACACTGTGTATATGAAGAGGAGAAGGAGCAGATAAAAACTTTTATTTGACTATACCTAGGAAAACAAAGTGGAAATGTTGATAAGAGATGCCCTAGTGAAACAGGTTCCTGTACAGACATTTTGGAAGGAGATAAATATATTTTGCTAATGCAAAAAGAATTCTGTAGAACTCCTTTTTTAATCTACCTGAAGTCCAGGAGAATGAGGGCAGACTGATGCCCGTATGATATTTGGGACAGCCCTTATGAAAAAGCAGCAAAAAAGGTGAATCCAAGGAAGCTCTGATTTGGTGTAGCAAAAAAAAAAAAAAAAAGTAAACATTTTTAAATCTTGCTTTCTGAGCCGGCTGACCACACCCTCTACAGAAGTGACTTGCAAGTGGGTATTGAATTTCCAAACACCACTAAGACAGATGGCAAACATCTATTGACTGGTGTGGGTATCTTTGACAAAGCCTGATGAGCCACATGTGCTTGCAAAAGCAATTCAAGGTGCTCTCAGCTCCTTGGGGTGCACAGCAATACCTGGGAGCATCTGATCCCTCACTGTGCAGGGTAAAGGTCTTTCTCCTGTGTTGCTCCCAGAACCATCAAAACGGGAGTGCCTTGATGTACCTTGGAGGAGCCTCAAAAGTTGTGCTCATCTGAGCTACCTGTGTTAATGTGTGTGGGATTCTTCGCTGGGTGGCTAACTATTCAAAATATTTTGGGAGCCTCAGCTGAAGCAAAAAGCTCTACCACTTTTTTCCAGTTTGTTCCTCCAACTCTCTGTCGTATTATCATTTGACTCTCCTGCAGTACTGTCCATGGATACTGTCCAGCTGTTCTGGAGATTGTACTACCATACAAAGACATGACTTCCACCCCTTCACACACATCTATCCAAGGCCTGATTTAAGTCATAGGACACTAGATAGCAGATGAATGTAACAAGCAGATGGGAGGAGCAAGCCAAAACAAATGAGCACAGTAAGTAGTGTTACCCCACACTAGCTTTTTGCTTAGCCCTTGTCATGTGTTTTATAGTGGTCATGTTGGAGAAGAGTTTTAAGGAGGGACCTGCTGGAGGCTAGCATGAAGTCGGGTGGTCTCTGCAGGGAGCTTGCTCCATGCATGAAGGGCCTGGAAGCAGGTGCAGCTTGGTTCCTGCTGATGGCTATGCTAGTGCTCTACCCCATGGTTGCGTAGTGTGAGTAGCTGTCAAATGTATCTTTAAATTGGTTTTAAGCAATGTCGCGGTTTAGGCCCTGCCAGGACCCCAGACCACGTTACTGTTGTCCCTCCCCCACCCTTGGACCAGGCAGGGCTGGGAGTGAGACAGAAACCCCGAGGTTGAAATAAGGAGAAATTTAATGCAACAGTGTAATAAATAATAAACTGAACAACATCAATAGCAAAAACAACAACAATAAACAGTAATAACAGTAAACAAGACAAAAGATACACAGAGAAATACCACAAGGGACACATCCAGCCCGCCACGCATGCTTCCCCAGACAAAAGCCCACAGGAAACTGTTCCTGCGCTTCAGCGCCAGACCTGAAGTCAGCATGGTATTGAATAACCCAGCTAGAGCCCTCTCCTCACTGCTGGGGAAACTTAATGTAAAAATCTTTATCAGAGAGTGGTTTTCTTTGATTCCTCCCCCCCCCCCCCGTGAACACCTAGGGAAATAAATGCACACACAAAAGTGTGCACACTTGCATCCCCCCTAAATAACAGAGAAGACATTGCATGCACAGTTAAAGCACAGAAGCCAAGATACACCTCACTGAAGAATATGCAGGTCTTTTCCCTTGAAAACACATAGTTAAGCAGTCACAGGCATGGGCAGCTCTCAGAAAACAGGGATTTCCAAAAGGTCTGATTACCCTCAAGCATGTTGCACCTTTAACAAAATAACTAACCTTTTCAAGATCCTTCAGCATTACTAGAAACTTGGTGTTTTACTGAACAAAGCATACTCATTTCCCTTCTAGTGGAAGATGACTGAAATTTTAAGTGCTTGCTTATGGGTTGTGTAAAAAAAGCCTGAGGTCTAATGATTTAACATTAAGCAGTAGTTTCAAGATGAATGCTGGAAACTGGAGAAATCCCTCTTAGGTATTTATGTGGTTTAAAGACTAAGTGAACTGCATATTTCTGTTTAGTAAATCTGTGGTTAACTTGATCACTTTAATATGGTAGCTGAGGTGGCAGGAGGAGGAAGTGATTTATTGAAAAACCATCAACTTAAATATGTATCACACCACAGAAAGTTTCCAAAGTCCCCAGAGGCCATTTTTGCTTTTTTTCTGGCCATGTAGGTCTTTTTTTTTTTTTTTCGTGTCTAGCTTAAATGGTAAATAATAAGTGATAATAACAACCAGCTGGTTCCCGTAGAATAGAAAGTGACTGACATAGCAGCTGCCATTCTACTTTCTCTCACTCCCCTTGTCAGAGCTTCACAGTGACTGTTTAATGTGGTATATTAACAGCACTATTATGACTATAAATATTAAACCCCAAATCCTCACATGGATCTCTGTTGAGCACAGATTTGATTCCTGAGGACATGATTTTCAAAAGGAGCTGCCATCAGAGTTACCATGGAGGGTGTTCCCCTGTCAGAAATGCACGACGTGGTGTGTGAGACACACTGTCCCACTTCTAACATGCACTTCCCAAGGCCTTCGGTGGTCACAGCTGGAGCTGTCAGCATTTTCACTCCTCTCTGCACAGCACTCCTGCATGAGATGTTGCCAGAAACCTCAGCGTAAGTCAAAAACTGGTCCAGGGTTTGCAGGGAAGTCTGGAAGGTAGAAGAGACAGCAATGATCCGTATCACTTTTACTGGCATTGCATTTGGGGATTGCTTTCCCGAAAAAATATCACTGACTTCCTGGTTGTGGAGGATTTGGGCCATAGTTTCCACTGGCCTTCCTGAAAATTACATACTGAAAACCTGTGCCTTGCTGAAAATACAGAGGTTCCTGATAATTTTGTTACAGACCTGTTCCTAGATGACTGACGTTAATGTGAGCTTTACCACTAGTTGAGATCAGGTTTTAAAGCAGCACCCTTAATTTCCAAAGTAGCAAATTAATGTGACCAACACTTCTAAGAACAGACTCTGTTCTTAGAAGTGTTGGTTCGTTTTTTTCCCCAAGCTTTCTGACTTGTCCAAGAAAATCATCATTACCCTTGTGATCACTGCAGCCCTTTAAGATGCTGGATTCTCTGGAAGGGAAGAGACCCAGGAAAAGAGTCACAGAAGACTTATGCAATCCTGAAAGCTGTCCATGCTAGCAGTCCAAGTAGGTGCAGAAGTTGAGTAAGCCGTTGCAGAGTATTTAAAAATTCCTTGTGGAAGTGCAAGGAGCAGGAGCACAGCTTTGTTTCTAAATTCACTCTGTAAATGTAACTCACAGGGGGGACCGAAGACCAGAAAGGGCTGCAGTGTGGAGGATTAGGATCTCCCCCAAGACTTCCACTAAGAGGAAAGCCAAGAGCCTTCCTTACTTAACACTAATAACTTACTTATACTTACCTCCCCAGAGTGTTGTGAGGCTTAATTCGTTAATGTTTGCAAAGTGCTTTGCAAATGCGAAGAGCAATATATGTACTAAGTATTATTAACTGGCAGAAGGCTTCCACGTGAGAAGTCCCTACAGTCTATTAGACCTAAATTATTCAGCAAGTTCCCTAATATTACAGGGCAAGGTACAGAGAGTTCTCCCTCAGAAACACTAAGAGTCTGTTTTAACAGCCTCCATGTGTTTCACACCCCAAGGCCACAGATCAAAAATTGTCTTTGTTCCCCTAGCACTACACCCCAAGACAAGTCAGGAGGACAAGGCCTGTGAGAGCCTTGCCAGACCAAAGGGACCTGAATGGAGGATTACCTTCTCTCCGCTAGGCTGAAGACAGGTTTTCTGTTTGTGACATAGTTACAGCTTGAACTGTACACCAACATCTTTCATAAGTTTCTTCTGTGTGAGATACATGGGAGACCTGCTTCCAAACCAGCCTGGAGCCTGGCTTTCCCAGGGAGTCCAGAGTTTGCCGCCTCACATTTGCTGGACAACTGCAATTGCCAAAATGGAGCAATAAACTGGTTTTTGTGACTTACAGAATGACTACTATGCTTTTATATTAATATATAAGCTGAATACTATGCACACAAGGGGCAAGCTGGAAATCTTCATCTGACAAACAAAACCAAACAAAACAACAAAAATGTCTCAGATACAGTCCTTCAGACACTATAGAAACTAGATGTCATCTGACATATTGTTGTTTGGTTTTCCATTTAATTTCCAATATGATGAGAATTGCTTGTACAACTTTTGGTTACAAACATGTGATTTTAGGTGTTGTTTGTTTGTTTTTTTTAACCCTGCATTTTCCTCTTTTTCTTTCCTCTACATGCATCCTAGCCTTACAGATGGATTGTCCAGTTGGCTATGTACAATATGATTTTATGCCTTTACACTAGAAGGAATGTAGATTTTCTGATATAAAAATGATATAAATATAAAATGATATAAAATAAGGCATCCAAATAGTCGAGATTACACCTGCCATCTTGGAGTCATCATGGATGAGGTAGCTCTATATTTGTGTTCCAGTGCAGCTCACTCCTGAGGTTATACTCAGACATTCCCAAACTTTTTCTGGTTCCTGCCTGTGCAGTAGACACTCTGTCTGTCCCAAGTGGACTGTGGACTCTCTTCTCCCTCAGCCTTCTGGGTAGCTGTGAACAGTCATTTGCTTCCCACTCACTGTGAGTGTCTCCGTGAGGCTACATCTAGGAGAGAGGTGCCTCTCCCGTGCCTGAAGAAGAGGACACACTAGGAAACAGAGCAAGACTTTCATTTTGCCACAACCAAGGGAGCAACAGATACACATACACCTTCAGCCTTTATCCTGCTTCTCTCTAGGCATGGAAAACACTAGCATATAGTCAACCTGCTATGGCAAGTCCCCTGAGACGGCAGGTAGAGAAATGTGTGTTAGGTACCTCAGCCTAACAATCTACTGAGTACTGGGCACCTAACTACTAAGTGCCCACAAACTATAAATAAAATAAAGGCAGGCCTTAGGAGGCTTTCCCAAAACTGTGCTTACTAATTCAAAGTTTCTAACATTGTACACATAGAGAAAATACAATGGTTTTATATCTGACTTCTGGGGACTTCATGTTAAAAATCTGTTTGGATTGTTTGAATAATTGACCTACGACTGAAGACACTATGCAATAACCATATACAGGAATCAAAATTTGAAGGAATTTCAGCCATGAGTGTATTGTAAAGTAAATATGCAATGCTTCAAGCTTTTATTCCCACAGCTGAAAAAACCCCCGTGAGCTACACGTTCCAACAGCACAATATTCTTTCCTGCCATCAGAAACTAGGAGAGGGATGTTCTCTTCTTCCGACAGAATCTCCATTAGCAGTGCAGGCAAGGCTACTTAATGGAGACACAGAAAACAACATGGATGAGATATCTTACGAGGTGGATTTTCTTCTTCAAATAGCTGTATACTTTTCCTTTGAAAACCTATTTGTTTTAATAGGTCACCACAAGCTAAACAGCTGCCATATTTCCCATCAAAACCAGTTGGTTCTTTCTGGGTTTCTCCATTCCATCTCACTATAGATCAGCTGATGAAGACTCATCTAGAAACTGAAATAAATACAACCAACATGTATATATTTTCCACGATACTCTAAGATTATCTGTTATTAACAAGCCTTGTGGTAACAAACCCTTTTATGATGCATTTATTCAAGGTTCATCCATCCCAAAGAGTGGGGAATACTTAATTTGTTTTTTGTGCTGTACTTTGTGTAACTAAATAATTAATAACATTGATATTCTATCAATACATCTTTCTTTAATGGTTAAACATGTGTTAATAATTCAAGTATCTATGGGTGACCTCTTTGCACTCCTGTGATTTTCAAAAACCCCAGTGCTCTTTGAAGGCACTCTATCATGTACAGCGCAAGTTAAAAGCCTTTTGTTCTTTTCGTTTTTCTCCCTTTTGCCACTGGTATGGACCTTTCCAGGAGGGGTCCTGTGGGCCAACAGAAACCTGGGGTTAGTTTTAAGTGGAACAGCAAAGTTCAAGGGTTTTGAACTGCTGATAAATTGCAATATTTAAACACAGAGCAACCATACTGAGCAGGCAGACAAGTGCTACACTGCATAAACCTCTTTATACTCATCTGACAAGGCTTTTAAATTGTGATTAAATTCATCAACAGAGTCTGAAAACCTCAAAATTGGATGTTTGCCCAATTCATGGGTTATGCAATTATAAGTTATTAGAGTCCAGCAGTTTAATGATGTTGCCAAGCCCCAAAAGAAGCTGACTTCTCTAAAATACTGCAGGCTAAAAATGCAGTTACACAGCCTCTTCTATAAGACTTTTGCATGCACTGCTTACAACAGCAGTGATGTTTCCAGGCAAACAGGTAGCCCCTGTAATGGAGTTCAGAAACTGCAAATATGGGAGTCTTTTCTTATACCCTTCAAGGAACTAATGGGCAAACCTTTCCCCAGATTCATTGGGAAACAGGTATTTTACTGTCAAGATTTCCACATTCTACAGGTGAAGAATAGGGCTAACTCCCCAAAACTTAGAGCAAAAGCTTACAGCAGAGGCCATAAACTGCAATGGATAATCTTCCATTCATGCCTACTGCTTTAACATGAAAACACGCTTCTGTGTTAAAGCTAGTATGACATACAATGAGAATTGTTTATCACCCTGTGAATCCTCACATATACTGTTGAAACGGTTTCTCCCAAAGGGTATGCTGCAAATTTT
Organism: Athene noctua; assembly: GCF_965140245.1. Classification (NCBI taxonomy): domain Eukaryota; kingdom Metazoa; phylum Chordata; class Aves; order Strigiformes; family Strigidae; genus Athene; species Athene noctua. The sequence continues at coordinate 54,727,301 of NC_134077.1, read as the reverse complement.
GTTGACTCAATGCTGCTGATTCACACATTTTGGAAAGAGAAGCAGATTTCTTAGGGAAACAAGGTTTGGGGAAGAATTTTGGAAATTCTGGGAGTGTGCTCTTGGCCATCAAAGCTTGTGAGAAGTGTTCCCATTTTTTTCTCCTTTGTCAACTTTTGTGTGAAATGAAAGTAGTGACTGGCTTAGCTTGGACACAAACTGCAGAGTAGCAGCTGGAACTGACTTAGTTCTGCTGTGTGTAGGGAATCATAGTGAAGAAATAAATGTATACAGAGGTGAGTGGAAAGGGTATTTTTAAATAACACCTCTCATTATCTCAAAATCTCTCCTATGGGACATAAGAACACAGTTTTTTATCTCTGGAATAACCTTATTAAAAGTAAGAAGGGTGGAATAGTCTATAAGGTGACATAAGAACCTTTTGCTAATGCCCTATGTCTTTACTTCTGTCTGGAAAAATAAGTATATAGCTGTATATAGGGGTTATAACGACTTATACCATCTGTTGTACTATGTAGCATCTATATACTGGTATACACTGCCATACCTCCTATTTCTGGAAAGCATCAAGACATTTAGGTAGTTCTTCTGAATCCAATTCAGGAAAACATGCAAGTTCAGGAAAGCTATAAATCCAGCATTTTAAATCTGTGCTTAAGGGACCTTGTCTTACAAGCAAGTGCTTTCTCCTAGAATGGCTGGGCCTTGAGCCATGCTTGAACACCAAGGGCCCTGTTTCTGGGTCAAAGCACAGAGAAAAAGCACTCCCCATATGACCCCCTCTGAAGGAGCTCTGGCATCTTTTACTTGTTGGGACTTACCAGGAAAAGGCTTTGAAATAGCAGCTCAGTATCAGGCTGAGAAGATTTTCTTGACAAAGAGCCAGACTCACCACACAGAAATTCAGAATGAACAAATGTATACACACAAACCCCATGTGCTTTCCTCCTCTTTCCTCAGTGTGACACACCTGCTAGCTCAAGTCAATGACCATGCACTTGGCTGTCAGTCAGCTCGCCACTTCTCTGCAGCAGAAATCATCCCAGGAATTACAGGGCTTTGTTTTTCTAAAACAACTGTAGTCTGTGTCAGAGAGAGAGAGGAAGACCTTTTCCAACAGAGTAGTGTGGGCAAGGGTTTGAATAACATACAACACACCATGTGGTCAGATGTCTTGCTGAAACTCGCCTGGTTTTCAGTACCAAGGGAAAATAATATATATCTGAATCTGCACATGCTGGAGGAATCTATTCCAAAACAAAGCATAATTCAAAGTTCATGGTTTTGAATGTTTATTATTTTATCGGTGCCTGCTTTTAATATTTATATCTCTCTCCATGGCAAAAAAACTACTTTTTTTTAAGTTAAATTCTAACATTGTGGGAAATGTTACTCAAGGAAACAAAGCCATATACAACAGCATTGGAGGTCAACATGAAAACAAAACCAGACCACTTCTGTGCAAAACTCTGGGTCAACAGCACAAGCCCTCCCAAAGTGTAACTGACACTAAAGAAGATTCATGTCTAGAAGGAAGGCGGGGCCTTTTCTTTAGCAGTGGGGAAGAGTGCTCAACCCCTGACTGAACTTCACGTAACGCTGACCAGGAATGACATCTCTTCAACTGAGTTTTAAATTTGTTTTTGTAAAGCCACTCAGAAGAGTTGGCCATAGATTTGGAGTTATACCTCCATGGACAGAATAAACTCTATCCCTTTGTGTTCCACATTAGAGTCAACCCACCCCTTAAATATCCTTCAAACATAGACATCAAAACCAAGTAATTTATCATAGTCTTAAGATACACAAATACATAGCCAGATGGCTATCCCTGACAGCTGCCAACTTGTGACTAACCTAAAACCTGACCTTGCAAAGTCACTAGGACCTATATTCTTTAGCTAGCAGAAATCTCAGCCCTTTACATAGCCATTACATCTTAAAAATAAGTATATTTTTCTCTTTTGTATTTATTCTCTTCAGTGGTTAATATTCAACATATTTAGGAGTATGTTTTTACTCCCCTGATCACTACTTCTGTGTGGATACTGTTGTCACTCTGCCTCGCTGATGAACCATCTGAGACACTGAAACATGAATTAGCCAGCTGGAAACTGCACAAGGTTGTGAAAGAGCCAAAATTTTAGCTAAGCATTTCCAGACCCCACACCCTCATTTCTTTAGATGACCCAAGTTCTTTGTGCAGTAAAAACCTTGTTGGAAGGACCTGGCTGGATGAATAGAAAGACAGAATGAATCAACTGAGTTAAAATATGAACATTCTGAACCTTAATCTAATGTTTTGACTGGATTTCTTTGCTTTCTGCATCATCTCTGACTTGTCCAGGATCAAAAGTACCATCATATCATGAAGATCACAGAAAACACTCTTTTCCTTCTCAGACAGAAGACAGAGCTGCTGGCAGCATCCTTCCTTCAAAGTTTGTGGTGGCTTTCTACCTCAGCTCAGTAGAAAACATTTAAGGTCCTAACACTGTCCCTTTCCTTTGTTGTACCTGCAGTGACAGAGGCCAGCTGAAGCATTGTGGTGCTTGTTCCCAGACCTGGCTGCACCTGCACTACCTGGCCAGTGATGGTGGTTTGTCTGCATGGTATGCCTCTCTCCAGTCTGTAGGAAGCATGGCAAATACCTTCTCATGGCTTGGCAGCCTTGTGTAGATGAATGGGGATTTTGATAAATAAGAAGACAGCAGGCTGAGAA